>NC_092442.1:3051538-3351538 GCF_036169615.1 Heliangelus exortis | reverse complement strand
TGGAGCCCAAGTCTGTAATTATGCCCTGTGTCCTTTTGAACAGAAATGCCAAAGTTCCAATCTTAGCAGGTGGCTTGGAACTGAGTGGAACAAACCAACAGGGTATAAAGACTGTAAATTAAGAGCAAAAACATATATGAGGGCCCTGATAATGTTCTAGAGTCAAGAGATGAAGATATGGGATTCTGTGAACCCTAGATGAGAAAGCTCAGCTGGATGGGTGGGAAGAATTAAGCCTTGGATGGGAGGAAACACTGCTTTTTCTGGAAGGGAGGAAACACTGCTTTTTCTAGAATATGCACTTAAACTATAGGTTGGGTTAGAAATGAAGAAAGTAGGAGATTCAATATTAACTTGATTTGTTGGTATCAAAGGTCAACGTGATGCCTTAGAAAGGAAGGTGTGGGGCAGGCTGCATTGGGAGCTTTATTTGTTGGAGGCTTTGCATTTTCAAAGCTGTTTTTAGCTCAGAACATCACGTCATCCCTAAAAGAAAGCAATCAGGAGTGCATGCCTGGCTTTTTCATCCTCTGCTGCTGATTTATCATATCAATTTGTGGAGTGATTTATTGTGTGGTCCTTTTGGAGGATAATTGTATCCATTCCCCCAAATGAAAAGTGGTTTAGAATTTCACAAATTTCTGTTTTAGAGGAGCCTTAGTTCTGGCTGTTACACACAAAGAGGCTGATTTAATGCCAAATTTTGGTTCATCATGAAGAGTAAGGGAAATGGTAGGAATTAAGGTGTCTGGATACAAAAAGGAATAAATTACCAACTGATGTCCCTGCACGTGCAGTTCTGCTGACTTCCTGCAAGTGTGGAGTTTTTTAACATTCAGATCATCATGTTATATTTTCATGTCCCTCAGATCTTACTTGCCTTCAGTCTAAGGACTTTTTAGCCATTGTTTCTCACAAGACTTGTTCAAAACCATCCTGGTTTTCCTTGTGTGTGTTACACACTGTGAATAAAGTTCTCTTTGAGAGCACAGGGGACACTTCCTTAGCTTGATCCCAAGCACCCAAATTTTCATCTTCTCCTTTCTAGGGCAAGGAAAGAAACAGAGAAGTCTGGCTAAAAGCTTTTAGATCTTTCTGTAGATGGGTTCTTCTGGTATTTAGTAATTTTTTTCTACTTGAGGACCCTCCCTGCTGACAGTCAGTCCCCTGCTCATCTGTGTGCAGATGGTTTCACCTCCAGCATCATGCTGGGGGCTCCTCCTTTCCTTAACTCCAGCAGGAGCCAGGCTGAGCTGGAAGATGAATATGAATGCACTGAGACCATCAGTGCCCCAGAGTCCTCATGCTGAAGGTCACTCTACTACCTGCTTCTTTGTGTCCCCATGACAGTCATCTTCCTGTCCCCTCCTGGCTTCTGCTGGAGCATCTCCTCCTGCACCTTTACCTGATGCAAGTTGGTCATTCCTCCTGCACATTTGGGACATTTCCTCACTTGATTTTCAAGTGTCTCTGGATTTAAGCCTTTGGATGTGTGATTTTGCTGGGAGTTTGTGCCTGGTGCCACCTCCTTCATCAGCAGTGCTGTAGCAGTTCAGAAGTTGCTGCAGAAGCTTTGGCTATTTCTGGAAGTGATTGGTGTGTGCATGCAGCACTAGGATTGTGTGCTGCAAATTCCCTGCAGTCTTTTGGTACAAGGTAGTCTTTCTGACTCCAAAAAAAAAGAGGTCACAGCTAAAACCAGAGCTGGACATTTAAATACCCAATGCCTTGAGACTGCTGCTCTGTTGGATTTCTGGAGAGTCAAGTTGTTTGCTGGATGGTGAACATGAAAATGGGATTGGTTGGGCTCCAGTCATTAATGTTACTGAGCTGCAGCAAAAGCTTTTCATAATGAACTAAATACTGCCCTTGTGTGGCACTGCTCCTTTGTGGGAGTGCAAACTTGTGTTCACCTTCATCTGAGGATGTTTTTAGCTGTGGGAAGGTGCAGGTTGCTTCAGCCTAAGAACTCAGTGGTGTGGGGAGGAGAGCAGGAGGCCTGTGCCTGACACAGGGAGAAAACCATGTTTCTGAGAATCAGATGGGATCTTTGGCTTTCTGTGCTGTGAAGAACATTTCCCCCTTGCCACTGAATGCATAGAAATGGGATTTAATACCTCCTTTTGCTGAAAGGTAAGTAAGGTGGAGGAGGAAACAGGACTTGGAGATGGATCTCTCCATCACCCAGCAAGCAGCACAGCCCTGGGGGGTGCAGCCAGGTTAGACACCCCCACACTCAGTCACTGAAGCAGCCAGGGAGATGAACAGGGCTGTGGAAAGAGTAAGAGAGAGAGGGAGAGGAAGAGGAAAAGGGAGAGGAAAAGGAAGAGGAAAGGGGAGAGGGGGAGGGAGAGGGAGAGGAGAACCCTGCTCACAGCACCAGTTGCCCAGGCTCCAGCATGGCACACATGCAGAGCACATTCAGCCTTTACTGAACTCACTGTTCCACCTTCAGCCTGGTGCAGATGTTCAGTGAGAAGTCACTCAGGCAGTCATGATCCCTTCACCATTTTTGTGTCTCTTTTTCATCTAAGTGACTCATTTTTTCCCCCCCCCCCCCCCTTCTCTCCTAGATCTCAGACCTGATCCGACAAAGCACAAAGGAGTCCCCGGTCTGGGAGTTCCTCAGCTTGGGGTATGCACTCATGCTCTGCCCCTTTGTGGTTGTCCTAGGAGGGATGTTTTTCCTGGCCACAGCCCTCTTCTTCCTCAGTGACCGAGCCAAAGCTGAACAACAGTGAGTAACCTGGCAATTGCAAACGGGGAGGTACCACAGCTTGTTTTCTCTCTCTTGAACGTTTTTTTGCTTGTACTCTTGCCCTGGTCCTTCAGGTAAAGGATGTTGGGTTGTGTGGTAAGAACCCCTCAGCTCAGCAGAGTGCATGAAGCTGCACGAGGCAGAGGGGCTTGGGTCGTGCTGGCTGGGGATCCTTTCCATGCTTCTGCTCAGGGGGTTCTCAGCTGTTGGCCGGATGGCCTGGAGGGGAGCAGAGTGTTGGGGATCACAGGCCCCTTTTTGACCCTCGTGTCAGCATGCCACAGCCCCCCCAGGCCTTCTGTGGTGAGGAGGGGCTGCTGTGTGCCAGAACCAGTGGACTGCTAGGTGAAGAGCAAGAGAGACTTCCCAGTGCTTGGTGGTGAACCTGGAGCTCACAGTCCCATCTCGGCCCCTTGGGCCCTGCTCACTGCCTCCACCACACAGGAACATCAGGCAAAGAGGAGAAAAGGCATGGACATGGGGAACATCCCTGCTCAAGGCCTGCTGTGTTAGAGATAGTCTTTCCCAGTCCCTTATTGCAGTTTATAAAAAAAAAGCTACTGTTTTTCAGTAAAGAAACCGATTCGGACCACCTCACGGTTGGCAACTACAGTAATTCAGAAGATGCTTCTACATGACAAAAAACTTCTGGGGTTAGTTTCTTTCTCCTCATTGTCAAAAAATAAGAGTATCTGTGTATAATGTCATGCTGAATATGTGGGCAGGTGACTGGTGTGACTGTAGGTTGTCTTTCCCTCTCTCTCCCTGGGAGGAGAAGGAGGAGGAGGAGGTCTGATTCTTGGGGTTTGTGTTGGGTCAAGATAATTGAGCCAGGCAGGCTGGTGGGACACCAGCTCCACCAGAATGGCAGCACCTCACTGCTCAAAGGTTTGTGTTGGTTTAATGATATGGTTGGAGATCTGTGGAGGGAAAAAACATGATGCAGACATCTTAGCAGTCCCTGGAGCTCTGCAGGAAAAAAAAAATAGGATACCTTGCCACACCTTCAAGAGAAAAGGGCCCTGGCACATCACCATCAGGAGAAAGGACACAGGTAGAAGGAAAGCAAAGTGTTTGGAGGTTGACTTTAGTGTATGAATGATCAGATGGATAAAAAGAGATTTGGAAGCTGTGCCACAGATGGTGCTGTGGCCCTGCAAGAACAGTTCCACCTTCCTTTTCCTAACACACACAAAAAACCAGGAAAAGGAAAGGTTTTCTGCCTCCTTAGGTATACACATTCCCCCTATAATGAAATGTTTAAACATGTAAAGAGGTGAAGTCTTGCATAGCTGAACTTCAGTGTGGCTTTGGAGATGTGACATGACTGATGGGTGCTTGGTTTGTTATCTGCCTATAAAGGCTTTAAATTGCAATAGGTAAAACTGGAGGTGTTAGGAAGAACTTTCTAAGAGGAAAAAAAAGAGGTAAATGCTACAAGGGATTATTTAGAGGAGGTATGAAAGCTGTCCTGTGTTTCTGACAGCCTCCCTGGCTCTGTCTTGAGGCAGGGAGATGAGAACTGCTCCCCAGCTGCCTTCCAGCCCTCTTTCTGTGATTGTGCACATGAACTGCACATCCATGCCTATGGAGGATCAGGGGCACAGCAAATGGACCTGTTTCTAGGTGCTTCTGATGGCTTTTTTGCAAGGATCCAAAATTCCTGTTGAGTTGTAAGGTGGTGATCCAGTGACACCCCCTCAGTGGCCCTCGTGTGAGCTCAGGGCCCCAGCCTGTTCCTAGGAAAAACTCTGTGTTGAGAGGGAGAGGGAATTTTGGTGGAGATGTGTCCCTTGGCAGCTGGTGTCTTGCCAGCATCTCAGGAGGTGAAGGAGGGTTTCAGTCTTCAGGTACTGATGAATTCTGGGCCACTCCCATCTTAAGCAGCATCTCGAAGCCCACCTGGACTTTTCCTCTGGGCACTTTGGGACCAACCCAGTGCCAGGGGCTCTCTCAGGAGGCACTGCAGGGCTGGCTTCTCCAGTGCCTCAAACCAGCAGCAGTGTCCCTGTGGGAGGCAGGTTACATCCCTCAGCTCTGCTTTCTCCTGCCTGCAAGTGTTTTATTTCTCTGTGTCACTGTTTAGCCTGACTGGATTTGGTTCCACTCATTTTGGTTGCATCCCAGCTTCCCACCCAGTGACCACTCCACTTCTTGAAGAAACATCTTTAAGGGCCACACCTTTTGTTGCTCTCTCTCTTTCAGCATCCTTTCCCTTCCTGCACTGTTTGGTTCACATTTTTTAATGAATTTTCTTTTACTCAGCTCCTGATCCTTCCCGTTGCAAGCAGGCTCAGCTACAGAGGGAGCCCAGTGATCAGAAACCAGGGGTAACAAAACCATTGCTTAGGAATGATTCCTACTGCAGTTTCTGGGAGGTTCCCTGCTCCCATGTTAAAAATACTCTGGCATCCTACAGTCAGATTCCTGGAGAGTGCAGCTTCTTGCAGGTTTCACTGAGCAGCAGGACAGGCTCTTTAGTAAGGTTGGGACTGGGGAGCAAGGCTCCTCTCCTCACCCTTCATCTGCCCAACACACCCACTGGGTCCAGTCTGCTGGTGGCTTCAGTGGTCTCCTTGGCAGGATTTATGGGGGAGGATTTGTTTGGTGTTAAAGACAAGGGAGCATTTTGCTATTTGCAGCTCCAAACTCCAAATCCAAGGCCCAGCTCCCCCTTCCCCTCCAGCCCATCTGCGCTTGGCACCGAGCACCTTTGGCAAAGATCCCCCTCTGCCTGGCCAGTCCTCCCTCCTCTCCCTACCTGCTGGCTGCAGGAGAATTCCTTCTTCAAGTTGCCCCTCTGCAGTCAGTCCTGCTGCTCAGGCACCAGGACTTGGGAATGTGCTTTGCCAAAAGAAATCAATTATCCTGCAGGAATTGCCAGTGCTGGTGTCACACAACAGAGATGAAACCCCTGGGGTCAGGGCACAGGGGGCAGATGTCACAAACATCTCTGGTGAGCTCCTGTGCAAGCAAAGAAGTGGTGACACTGCTGGAAATTCAGCTTTCCCTCCTTTCATTTCCACGTTTTTCTGAAAAGTAGTTTCAGGTTTTGTTGCTGGGTTTGGGTTTTTGTTTTTTTTTTTTTTTGAGTTTGTTTGTTCCTGGCTTTGTGCCCTGGTCTCTGGGTGTTTGCCTAAAGATAATTTCTTCTTCCAGGCAGAGTATCAGGATCTCAACTGCTCTTTCCTGTAAAGCTTCCTCCAGGTTCCACCACGCTTCCTTTCAATAACAGAATTTCCAGGCTTTCAGTGCCTCGTGACTTTTTTGCACTACTTTTATCATTGCCACAATTCCTGGCATATTTTGTAGATGGTTGGGGTTTTTTTTTAGCACAGGAATTCCAGTCAGTAAGGCTGATGCTCCTCTCACAGATACACTAGTGAGAAAAATTTCTTTATGCAGCAATTCCCTTTTTAACAAAAAAATCACAATTCTTTTATAAGTATTTTCATACAGCTTCAGAAGACTCAACAGCTGAAAGAGGCTTTTAGTAAATTTAGGACTAGCACAGCAACACAGTACATCACTCCATAATAGAATCCAGTCTTTTTTTGGTGCAATTTTTATAACACAGACTTAATCCCACCCTGCCAAAGTGATAATAGAAAATGGTTAAGAATGGTTTCTGTAAGAGCTCTTATGCACTGGTATTAATAAATACTTCAGCTCTTTTTTAAACCACTCCAGTTCCTGCTGCAATTTCACTTGAGTAGATTGTTCCTTTCCTCTTCTCTAGTACTGCAGGGGAAGGTCAAACCCATCCTGGTTTATTTCCAAACACAACTGCACTCTGTACTGCATTTCTCTTACCTGCTGAACAAAAATTTGTGAGGCTCTGTCCTGGGAGATCCTCTGGAAGATGCCAGGTACAGTCTTGCCATGGCACAGCCCTACAGCAATGGACCAGAAATCCCAGGGCCTCACTTTTATCCCCTTTGCTGATCCCTTGGCAGATCCCAGCTCTCAGAGTTCAGGAGGACTTCAGGTGCTTCACTCCTTGGATGGAGAAGCTCAGCACTGCTGGGAATTGCATCTGTGATCTCTCTGTGTCCTCTTCCTCTCTCAGATTGCAGAGAACTTGGAAAAAAAACCAAAGCTTCACCCCAGAGAGCTGCAGCAGAAACTCCTGCACTGGCAGTCAGGAGAAGTGATGGCTTCCCCAGTGATTGGGCAGAATGTGCTCTTTTTATTATGAAAAGGGGGGAAAAGAAGTCCCAAACTGTGAAAACTTTCAGGTGCCAGGGCATATAAATCACTGTAATGTCAGTAGTGTGTAACCTGGCTGGTTCTTGGGCATCAGTGTGGGAAGCATCTGGAGCTTTGCTGAGCCAGGACCTGCAGGACCAGTGCTGGTTCTGCACTCCTGTTTCCAGTAATGGCCACTCCCAACTGAAGGAAAACCCAAACTCACCCAGATTTTTCCTAAGAAACATCACCAAACGATTTATTTTTTAAATTTTTTTAATTTAATCCCTGATTCTCTACCTGGAAGCACGAGATTTTCTGTTTTTTTTTCCCCCTCTGTCCTTTCAGGACTACAGACAGATGCTATGGATGGGTATCTAAGATTTAGAATTTTTCAGCCCCTCTCTGCATCCTCTGTGATATATGCTGAGCATTTTCACCACAGAGAACAGCAATGCAGATCAGGCAGCAGGATGCAACTGCAGTGTGTATCCCTGGTGCAGACACAAACAGGAATAAAGAGCTGCACTGATGCCAGAACAAAAGAATTTCAGGATTTAACTTTGGAGAGAGTATAAATGGTTCCCCCCAGTTTTTTACCTTACAAGAATCAAGTTACTTAAACAGCTCTAGTAGGTTTTTCTTCTCCTAAAGTGAAATATTTATTAAGAGAAAAAAAAAAAAAAAAAAAAGAATTCCTCTGAACACCTTTGATCAAGTGTGGAAATTCTTGCTGAGTAGCAGTGCTGATCAACATTTCATTTTGAAAGCAGTGGTTACAAAAACTAGAAAGAAAATACTCACTGCAGCCTTGCTAGTGCAAGCCCTGACAAGAACAATCCCTACTCCATGCACCTTTTCTGCTGTCTTAAGCCTGACACAGCTGCAAATTAGATTCCAGGGAAAAAATGAGAATAATCCCTTTTCAGACTCTGTCTTCTCCCTCCCATCTGCTTATTTTTAGCCTTTTCTAGCAGCAGATAAAAAGTGATCTCCCAGTTCTCCTATTGCAGCCATCTCAAAGTCTCTGCCCTTATTTTTCCTTTGCAGATTCCATTATGTGGGACAGGGGAAGGGCTCACAGATGGGTCAGCCCTCTTTTTTTTTGTTTTGTTTTCCTTTTTTTTTTTTTTTTTTTTTTCTGTGGCAGCAGATAGAGCCTGAAAGGAGCCACCAAGTGAGATCTTGCTGGCAGCAAAGCACAGCATCCCCTCCATGGATGTGTCACAGGTACCAAGCTGGACTCATTCACACCAGGTTCTGTTTTTTTTGCAGCCCTGAGCAAGTTCCTTCTCTGCAATTTGTTAAGGTGCACTGAGAGGGTTTCTTTCAAGAGCCTGGACACCTGGTGTAGAGAGGTGACTCAGTGCTGTGCTGAAGCAGAGCTTGAATTTGAGGATTTTGGGGCCAGGAAGTGGATTTTACCAACTCCAGGGATGCAGGAGAACAGTTCACTCGCTGCTGATCTGCAGCTGCTGAGTGGGAATAATGTGATTGCTTTGTTTGTTTGTTTTTTTTTTTTATTTTACAAAATAAGAACATTAATTAAACAACTCCTACAGTGATATAAACTCACAATGCTTGTTTAGCCCAGATAAAGATGACCTTGGACTTTCAAGGAATGTGAATTTACAGCAAAACCCCCAGATTAGGATGCAGGATTCTGATGATAGACAAAGGAGTGTCCTGGTTATCTGAGAGTGGCAGGATACAATGCACAGACTGGTGATGGAATGAGATCAGATCATTGCTTGGTTTATATGGAATATGTAGGGAAGAGGTGGTGGAAATGTAAGTAGTTTTATTATTGCTGGAAAAAGGCTGTTTGAAGAATTTTATTTTTTTTTTTTTCACTCCTGTTTATAAGCCACGTTTATAACTTCACAAATGGAGCCAGCAAATGTAAGAACCTAATGGCTTGAGACTGTCTGAATTTAAAATCCTGGTTTCCTTCTCCAGTTGGGAGCTGCTGGTTTCCTGCAGATGGAAAACCTGGTCTGGTATGGAAAAAAACCCTGATTTGTTTTGCTGCCGTGGTCTCACCTGTGGATTTCCTGCTGCTGGGGTAGGGAGATGCCAAGGGTCAGTTTGGTTGCTCACAGACATTTTGAGCTCAGTTGTGGTCCTGACACAAAGTGCTCATGGCATCCTAAATATGCTGTTGGAGTTAATTGCTGGCAGCAGGGGCTTTGCTTAATTCAGGCAGAAGGAGGGAGGCAGCTGGTGCTGGCAAAGCTCTTGGAACCTGCAAGGTGGGGAAGGGGCTGCAGGCAGAACCTCCTGGTTCTCCACCCCATCATCTCCTCTGGCCCAGAGAAAGGGAAACATTAGAGTAGGGAAAGGGATTTAGGCTCTCCTAGGTACTTCAGGGCTGTTCTACAGCAAGAAGGGAATTTCTGCCTGAAATTATAAGAAGGCAAAGGGAACTTGTCCAAAAGAGCACCAGATCAGCACTACTGTCCTGGCTCCTGACTTTTTGTTGTGACCTTCAAGAAATCAGATGCTGCTCCCAAAATGCTCAGCAGAAGTAAAACAGGACTGAAAGCACTTGCCCCTAAGGCCCAAGGGATTCAATCTGGCCATCTCCACTGTCATTGCAAAGGACACTTCTTGGACTTTTATCACACAGGAGGAGATTTTTAAACTCGTGCTAAGACAGTTCCATCACTCAGGCTGCCCTGGCTCAGAGAGAACTGCTCAGGGCCCATGCAGGTGACTGGAACACTGAACAGAAGGCAGCTTTCCAAGCCAGAAACCCTTCCTGACACAAGGATATAGAACAAATGATGAAAAATTCAGCCCTGCCAGTCCTTCTTCCTCAAATCCTGTTCTGCTCACAGAGCATATTATGCAGGTATTGGCTTTGATCAACATTAGGTGATCATTACACCTGGAGACATCTGCAAGGCAGATTTCCAGCAAGCTGTGACTGTGGGTGTGTTGGAGGCATTTCCTGGTGGTCAGCCTGAATGGCAGCTTTTAGTGAAGCAAAACTGTTGGGAGTATGACTTTTGGTGGTTTAACAAGGAGTCTCTGAGGTGTTCTGGCTTGGGCATCCCAAAAGTTGCTGCCAGACCACTGGGAGATGCCAGGCAGGACCTGCCCAGAGTTCCAGGGGAGCAGAACAGAGGGCTGGTTCCTCAGAGCTGGTAGCTTAGAGGCTTTTATCCTGAGGCAGGGATTTTGGAGGGTAAGGAGTATGTTTCTGATTGAATGGCATCAGGAAGTTCTACAGGGTTTTCTGTTCAGATTTCATTAGATCATACCTGCTTTTTTGGTCATGTTTTATCCCCTTTGCCATTCAATCATGCCAAGGAAGAAGCAGGACCCTCCTCTTCCTCTTTCCTCCATTATTTCAGGGGACGCAAGAGGATGATGTTACCCACATCTTCTGTGATGCTGAAAATCCCACCCCCTGAATTCTCAGCCCATCAATATCTGACAGAGTTATAGATACAGACTCAGGCACAGAATTTTGAAGGCTTCAGAGACCCACAGCTCTAGGCATGAGGAAGAAATCCTCTCCTGTGAGGTGGTGAGACCCTGGCCCAGGTTGCCCAAGGAAATTTTGGCTGCCCCCTCCCTGGAAGAGTTGGGGACCAGGTTGATGGGGCTTGGTGGGAGGTGTCCCTGCCCATGCAGGGGGCTGGATCTGGATATCTTGAAGGTTCCTTCCTACCATTCTGTTCCTTCCAATCATTCTTCCATCCATTCTGTGATTCTGTGACCTTCAGTAACATCAGAAGCCTCTGTTAACACCACCACAGAGCAGTGAGGCAGCTTGGGCTCTGCATTTTGTTTCCATCCAAGTCCTTGGTACCTCCTTGGTGTTGTTAACTGCTTGTCTCCTGATCTGTTCTGCTGCAGCTGCCTGGAAAAATACATGGAAAGGTTATTGATTTTTTTATTTTTTTTTTTCTTTCTGGCTGTTTTCTCCTCTGTTGAGATCTGTGAAAGAGGAAAAACAGAAGCTGACCTGTGTTTCTTCCTTTGGTGACAAACATGCTCAGCACCCAGATTAAATGAGAGCCTGGGAAATCCTGAGCTAAGAGGCTGCACTTGAAAGGAGGGGAAAAAATGGATTTGCTGTACATGATTACCACACTCCATTTGCTCAACCCCCTGAATGCAGGCAGAAAAGGGGGACTGAAGCCAGTTAATTTCTTTAGTGCAGCTGGTGGAGCACCTGTCACCACCAGCATGGAGCTCCCATCAGGATGTCTCCACCAGAGCTGCAGATTCAGTCTCCTCTTTCTGGCTGCAGAGGGAAGGGCAGCCCCAGGCCATGGCTCCCAGGAGGCTGCCCACAGCCCAGTCCTGCTTCAGCCCTGATCTGGAATGCCTCAGGTTTACACCAGCCCCAGGTTTCCCCTCTGGGTGGCAATGAGGGAGCAGGAGCAGCCAGCAGAGCCACGTGAAGCCCTGGCTCCCTGCTCCAATGCAAGCTACTCCTGTGCCCCGTTCCTTGTGCCATGTTGTCAGTGTTCTACTTGCTGTCCTTTTCCTTTAGCAGCCTGCCCTCAGCTCATCACACAGAGCCTGTTGCTGGGAGGATGGATGAACTTGTCAGGATGCATCAGGAAGCTCAGTGCCTTGCCTATTTTAAGCTGTGCCAGCCCTGTCCCTGTGCCACTCACTGGGCCCTTTCTAGGTTGATGTATTATTATTGCTCCCCTGCCCAGCATCTTCCCTTTCACTCACTGTTTGCAGCTGCAGCCCAACAAGAGCCTTTCCAACCCCAGCTCTGAGTTTCTGGGTTATTAATCCTGTCCCAAAGCTACCCACTTCCCAACCAAAAGAACCTGAGTTCAGTTAGAACAGGACACACTCCCTGGAAGCAATCCTTGATTTCTTCCACCTTCTTCCACTGCTCAGGTGAGAGGTTGTACCCAGGTCTGATGTTCTGCAGCTGCTTTTTTAGGGAGCTGGAGGCACAAGTGCACCAAGCAGTTTGCTCAGCATCCTGGCAGGATGTTGGGGAGGAGGAATCAAAGTGTCACATACATGAATATCAAATGTGGTATCAGTGCTCCCTCTCCCAGTATTCCCAGAGCTGGTGGCTGAGGCTCTGCTGGAGCTGTTCCCTTAGGTTCACTGCAGCCCCAGACCCCCTCCCAGGCTCCCCCCCTCTCCCTGGGCTCTCAGTTGGCCACTTTTAATCTTTCTGAAGATGGATCTGAGATCTTTAATTACACAAGGTCAGTGTCTGCACTGTGTGGGTCCAAAGCACAGAGCTCTGTCACCAGATTTTTGTCCCCTGCACTTCCCCCCCCCCAGCAACCACAGTCAGGTACTGGAGGATGGCAATGGGCAATGTGTTTATATTCTGTACTGCTTGATTTAAAAACTCTGTCTAATGAAGGGCATGGAAGGCACACTCTGAACTGGAACCTCCAGCCCTGCTGGCTTTGCTTTTTGGAAAGTGTCTGGAAAGCAGGTGCTGTTTGCTGGGACCAGTATGGCACAGTCCAGTAGCAGTCAGGGGCTTGGCACTACTCTGCAGTAGGTTTAATACAGCTGGGTTGGGCTTTTGCAGTGAGCAAAAGAAGGGAGAGAAAACCAGCCATGGATTCTTTGATTTGTTTCAGGGGCAGAAATCTTTGCCTGAACTCAGTGCCCATGTGCGTGGCCCTCTTGGCATCCTGTGGTACCAGCTCAGTGCCTTTGATGGAGTTTGACTCAAAAGTCCTCAAGGGAAATGTGACAAAAGCCCAGTTAAACAAACTCTGAATCCCTATGCAGCGAAATCCCAGGGTGTGAAATCCCAGGTTGTGGTTTTTAGGCATTTCTTGGCCCTGTTGTTCCAGCTGCTGGCAGCTTTCTGTCCTCCTGAGGCTGCTGCTGCTCATGAGGGTGCTGGCCCTGTGCTGTCAGTGATGGGCAACACTGCTCTGCAAAATTGTGCCCATTTCCCTCCTTTGTTTACTAAATTGTTCATGTGTTTTGGCAACTGGGTTCAGCCAACAGAGGTTTACTGCCCAGAAACCTCTGGGAAAGGTCAGACAGGGAGGAATCTGCTGGAGGGTGCCCTCAGTGGTGGTTGTGCTGGGATCTCTGCCTCAAGCACTGCTTCAAAATGGGGGTTTTGGAGTGGATTGCACAGAATTCCCTCCAGTGAGATGAAGGAAGGAGACAGATCAGATCCCTCATCACAAGCAGGGATTGCTCCTAATGCCACTGATCTCTGTCCCTCCATCCCCAAAGCTCTTGTCTGCTGAGCCACCTCTTGCTAGGCAAAAAAAAAAGAGTTATTTGCAGGCTTAGAATGACCCCACTGCTGCATTTTATTGTTGGTTGTAAAAGTTAAGTGATGTTAAGTACAGCAAGCTGTAAAAATTAGAACATTATTTATTTCCTAATATGCTTCTCTGTTACAAAGCCTGACATGTTTAAATAGCAAGCAAAGAGGGCTTTTTGGAAAGCTGCAGGGTCCTGAAACCCATTTGTTGTTTTAGTTATGTGTGAAACTTAACATTAAATGTGTTGGCAGCATCTGCAAAAGCTTTCTGTTAAGTACAGGCTTTCCCTGGGAGTCTCGTGCATGGTGGTGCTGCACAAGGGTCTTCTTCTTGTCCTGGTACTTACTGGAGTTTGGGCTCCTGAAAAGATAAATCCATGGAGCTCAGCCCTTCAGGGGCTGCATTGTTGGAGAAGCTGTGGGACAGACATCTCCCTGCTTCCCCCTCAGGTTGTTGGGGCAGATGGAGCTGCAGGCAAGAAGGGAGATCTGGGTTTTCTTCTGGCAGAGGGTGAACAGAGCATTTCTGGGTTGGATGTGGGGCAGCAAAAACTCTTTTAGAAGCCTCATAAGGCTCAGGTTGTGCTGGGAACTGTGCAGCAGTGCTGGCTGCACTGAAACCTTCAGTATCTGCTGGCTTGGACTGAAAGCATCCTGAGAATAATCTCTGTACAGCTCCTGAAATGGAGCAGAGCTGACCTGTAAAAGATCCTGACCACTCATCTGTTATCTGAAATTTGTCTTCTCTTTCTGATGTAGCTCCCTAACCAGCTGAGGTGCTGTGGAATTAGAGCCATTTTACACAGCATAAAGACTGAGCAGCTCTGGAGCATGGAGCTTAATATTAAGCAGTCTTAAAAATACTTCAGAATTTTAGGTGCTGTCACACTACATGGAAACGGGTTGATAGGATCTAGGAGAAATATTTTGGTTTGACAGAAGAGGAAATGATGGGGTCAGAAGGAGTCAGCCACATTTTTATCTGCTGGAGGAGCCCATAAAAACAACCAAAAAAAGTTGCACAGCTTCTGTTCTTGAAAGGCAATTTGGGCAAATTTCCTCCCATGCAGGAAACAACAATCCTGGTTCCCACCCTGCGCCCTTCGAGGAATGAAAACATTCACAATCTTGAGAAAATTCCTGGGAAACAGAACCATTTAGGGACTCATGTTTAGTCAGCAGTTATCAGCAAATGGGAAGAGACAAAGACAATCTGTTCAGTGTGGGGTTATCATTAGTGGAAAGGGACTTAAACAGGGATTTAGATGCTCTTGAGCCACGTTGGCTTAAGACTTTGTACCACATTTCACCACCTAAGAGAATCTGAAATTTATGAGTAATGTAGTTTTTACAAAAAGTAAAATTTTTGCTTAAAAAAAAAACCCCAAACAATTTTAAAATTTACAGCTGACCTGCTGCCACCTGGAAGCTGAGCCTCATGGAAACCAGAACCTTGAAGGCAATGCTCACTGTCCCCAACCCTTGTCCTTCAGAGAGAACTCTCTGCCAAAATTTGGGAGGCCATTTCAATTCCTTCTTCTGCTCCCTACGTGATCCCCAGAAGTCACTTCTCTCCCCAGCAGGTTCTCAAGTCATGTGTGGTCTGATTCCCCATGAAATCATCTAAATGCAGTTCAGGATGAGCCCCTCTAGGCCTCTGTTCCCATCTGTGCAGCAGAGGTAAAGCAGAAATTGAGAGAAATGTTTTGAAATGCAAAGAACAAGTCACTCCCATGAGCTGGGGACAAGACAAGGGCTTTGGTGGGAGGGATTCCTTTTATCCCATAGGGGGCTGAACTACAAGGAATTTCAGAAGGCAAGTTGGGTGTTTAGGGTTCATCTGTCAGCACTGCAGGTGAGTTCTCTGTGCTCATGAGACAGTAATGGCAAAATTCACTTTTTCTGGATATATTCTGTATCTTGTAAAAATGCTGACTGGATGACGTGGTAAGGGACAGGGCTTTTCAGAGTTTTAGTTTTCTGTGATAGCTTCACACTGTACCATGGTTTACTTTCTGCTGCTAAAGCTGAGGGCAGCACTGCAAGGTGATGGCTTTTCTCCCTCTGATGCACTCTGACACTTCAAGCTCAGTTACAGCATCAGAATAAGGGAACACCCCATGCAGGAGGGTTACCAAGGATAATGCTCTCCAGAGGAACCTGGGGCAGCCCCTGCATCAAAAATATTTCCATTTACAGCCTGGAAAGGCACAGGGGCTTCTATGCATCTTGGAGACAAAGTTTCTGTGAGGCTGGGGTGAAGTTAAGAGCTGGGTTTGTTTATCCTGGAACATGTGTCTGAATCCAGCAGCTTTTCAACAAAAAGAGTCCTGGGTCAGGCTGGTGAAGAGCCAGAGAGGAGCTGGAATGAATCAGCATTTTCCAAGGGAAAATGATGTGTTTCAGTGAGAAGTTCTTCCCTGGTTGGACTTCAGGCCATGATGGTTCCTGTGAACCTTTGGCACGTGGTGGCAAAATCCTGCAATCCTCTGAGGTACCAACCTCTGCTCTTTCAGTTTCTTTGTTATTTGAAGTCAGCAGAGCCAAACTGGAGAAGACTTTTTTTTTTTTTTTGTGTGGCTCTGATTTCATCTCCTCTTGGCCACAAACAACTGGAGTCTGGTTGGGTAAAAGCCCTCAGAGGTGGCAAGGCCAAGCCAGGCCCAGGGATGAGGTTTCCCAGTGTCCTTACTAAGAACCCAGGAGTTCTGGAGGTCAGTGAGCATCCAGGATAGAAAGCAAGTCCCAAAAACCCAAGGGTGTGGGAGAGAGAAGAGCTGTGGAGGTACAGAGGAAGATCTGAGGACAGAACTTTGTAAAATTTTGCTGCCTTTCCCTGGGTCCCCCCAGAGCACAGGAGGTGCAGGATAAGACCTTGCCTGGTGACACTGCAGCCCCCCCTGGGCTCCATCCAGTGCTGGGGAGCAGATGTCTGGAACAGCAGCAGGAGCTTCAGGAGCTGAAAACTGAAAGACAGCTCCTTTCTTTTTCTTTCTTTTTTTTTTTTTTTCTTTCTCTTATTTTTCCTAATTTAATTTTTATCAGTGGTGACTGTTTACATTTCTGCTGTCAGCCTGAAGGACACCACTCAACAGCCCCTGTATAAACAGCCTTGGTACCAGCTCAGGGAAGTAATTGCTGTGTCTGAATGCCTCTGGGACCTTCCCAAATCCTTGTCAATTAATGTCAGCAATCTCACTTGGCATGTCCCAGCAATTGTCAGATTTGCTGTCAGACACCCCTGTGAATGGGTTTCAGCTTAATACCACTGTGCAGGACAGTTATTAATGTCCTGTCTCTTTAGAAACTGTTAAGCAACAACAAGAACTTGGATTTAATGGGCTGGTGTGTTTTTAGGAGCCTGTTTCTTGGTTAACTGCAGCTCTCATGTGTCACTTGTTTTCTCTCCACCAGGGTGAATCAACTTGTGATGCCTCCAGCCTCTGTGAAGGTCTGAGATGGTGAGTGACCTAAAGTTTCAAGCCACCCATTCACTCCCAAACCCCTGTCAACCCTTTTTTTTTTTTTTCCTTGAAAGCTGGAAAGCAGTTAACCTTAGACAAAGGTCTGCACCTTTGTTACCCTCAATTCCAATTAGGAGCAAATCAAGATCAGGGAAACCAGGGGTCAACAACTGAAGTGTCCTTTGTTCCAGGAAGCTGCTTCCAGAAATTCCAGGAATTCTCCTTTCTTTGAGCAGCTAAGGCCAGGCAACCCCTCTCACCTCCACCCCCAGCAGCTGCACCTGGCCAAGCCTGGTGGTTAATCCACAAAACCTGCACTGCTCTTACTCCCAACATCAGCTCACTAGCAAATGACCATTCCTAGCATCATTCCCAATTTTCTGCAGGAAAAAACAAAATGCTTTCTGGCAGTGCATGAGCTTGCATCTTGTTGCTAGGACTGTCCCCACTGCAGCCCTTGATCCAGGGTGACAAAGCTGAGGGCTCAGAACAAACCAGAGGGAGAGTCCCACTCCTGCTGCCTCTGCTTCTCCCCTGTGCTCCTGCTCTTCTTATCACTCCCCACCAGTCCCAGCACCACAGCTCAGAGCTGCAGTGATTGATAAACACTTCCTGGCATTTTACTGGAGCCAAAATTAATTAAAGCAAGTTTTTTGAAGAGGAGATTTCTCTCCCATGAATTAAAATGCATTGAAAGACTAATCATAGAATCAGAACTCAGTAACACCCTTAAGAATGGCTTTTTGGGGAAAGGATTTCATACAATCTCTGGCACAGCAGATGTGTGATTTCCTCAGAGGGGAATTTATTCTGGGATAGGCTCAGGATGTAACAGACCTGTCTGTGCCTTGAGTCTCTGGGCTGGATGTGTACTCACACATTGTTACTGTCACATTGTCATTTGTCAACAGCTGTTAGAAAGTGGTTTTTTGGGGTGATATTTTTTTTTTAAAAAAAAAAAAACAAGCCTCAACAATCTGGAAGCAAATATTAGGTGGTATTCCTGAGACTTGTCTTATAAAACACTGACCTCAGCTCCTGTGCACAACTGAGTTTCTCAGTGTACTTTGTTGTTATCTTTTGGTCCAGTTTTGCAGAGGTTGAGAGAAACCAGGCCATCATTACAGGGAATTCTTCTATAACCCAGCAGCTGCTGATCTTTAAGGGGCAATTTCCTGCATGGCATGGAAAAAAAAAGAACCTCTCTCAGGAAATCCTGCAGCAAGAGAACCAATCCAGTACCAGTCTCTACCAACCTATTCCTGTGACCACCCCACTAACCACCATTTCTCTTCTTTGCAGTTGCCAGTGAAGAAAATGACTTGTGGCCTCCTGCTCCCACCACCAGTCCCAAACTGGAAGCTCTTCCTTACTGGAAACCAGTGGATCCTTCAGCTCCACAGCACCCTGGAAGGCTCATCCAGCACCAACTCAATCCCATCACTCCAGCCTGCAGGGTCAGGCACCAGGGGATGAGCAGGGCAGCCTGGGACACCAGGACTTGTGGAGCACAAGGAAATTCACCAGGCCCTCTGAGCATCAAAAGCAACTTCCCCACCATGTGCTACCCAAGTGAGTGACCATAGATTGTGTAAATGGTTTTTAGTTGTAGCCAACAAAGTCTGCATTGTTCTAGGGCAACTTCTGTCCTGTTGAAAGCTGCTGTTGTGTCAGCAGTCCCACACCCAGAGACTGCACTAGTTGGGGACCTATTCTGTACATCACCTTTTCTTTTACACTGAAGGCTCAATTCAGATTATTATTTTTTATTTAAATATGTCATAAGATGCTTTATCTCTGCCGGAGACATTAGGTAACAGATATATAAATATATATATTTAGATAGAGAATTTTTATTTAAACATTTAAAATCTGGAGCTGCCTCTACAACCAGACCAGACACAAAGAACATCCCCAGCTCTCCTCAGTGCCCTGGTATCAGGCCCTGCAGGATACCAGGTGGTACCTGGCACCTGAGCAATGGGACAGAGGAGAGACTTCCCCTGGGTGTGCTGGTGGTTGTTAACAGAAAGAACTTTGGAAAGAAATACCTTGGGGGCTCTAGGGTTTGCTCAAGGGGTTCACAGGTTTTTAAAATGCCAAAATCCATCTGGCTGAATTGCTTTTACCCAGGGCTGGGTAAATCCTGCTGTGGCAGTGACATTGTGCTTTGTTTACATGCATATCAGATGTGGTGTCAGTGCTCCCTCTCCCAGTATTCCCAGAGCTGGTGGCTGAGGCTCTGCTGGAGCTGTTCCCTCAGGTTCACTGCACCCCCAGGCTCCCCCCCTCTCCCTGGGCTCTCAGTTGGCCACTTTTAATCTTTCTGAAGATGGATCTGAGGTCTTTAATTACACAAGGTCAGTGTCTGCACTGTGTGGGTCCAAAGCACAGAGCTCTGTCACCACATTTTTGTCCCCTGCACTTCTCCCCCCCTCCCCTCCAGCAAGCCCAGTTCATACTGGGTCAGCTTGATGCTGCCAGAGTGTGAGGAAGGAAGGAGAGCAGGGATCCTGGAGAAGAGTCAGGATTCCAGAGACAGGGTACTGGGTCAGGCAACTCCCCATTTCCTTTTTTCTGTTCAGGTGCCTCCCCCAGTTCAGATCCTCCCCTCTAGTTCAGCACCCATCTCAAGGAGGTGACTGCTCCTCCTGGGCTCATATTTAAGGAGTGGCTGGAGTAAGGCTACAAGGAGGAGTAAATCAGCAAAGGAAAGGCCAAAGAGGGACTGGGCACCAGTTAAGTCTGGAAGCTGGCTGGCCTGACAATGTGTCCAGAGCCACAGCAAGGTCCTGGCAGTACCTTTGGGGTTTTTATCCCCACTCCAGCTGTGCTAGGACCTGCAGTAGAGGTGGTTGGTAACTCCAGTGACCAGAAATGGTCCAGGTGACTCCTGTAACAGTGTGAGCCTTTCCTCCTCATGGAACTCCACAGCACTCTTCTGCAGAGGTTGTTCTGACACCTGAAATACCTTAAGCTTTAAGGTTTGGCTCAACAACTAAAGCCAGAAATTTTCCTCAAGTGCCTGAGCACCCTCTGGAGAACAGCAAGTGGGTGCTAGAGATAATAAAGCAAAGCAGATCCAAAACTGTGCTTCATTTCCCACCCTGTGCCACTATTTGCACTTGTAGGGGAAACACCACCTCCTTTAGTCTGGGAGCCAAGCACTTGGCTTTAAAGGCACACGAATTTCTGACTCCCATTAAGAAATCCCTTGTTAAGCTGTTGAAAAAGAAACAAAAAACAACCCAGCAATCAGTCACTTCATCTCAGAGACCAAAGATGATCAGCCACATTTCCCAAGTTGCTTTTCTGAAAGGCTCTCTCTGTTGTGTAGCATTTATTGTCAACAAAATTGAAGCATTCCTCCTAAAGTTCAGAGATGAGGAATTGTCCTTAAACTTAATTCTCAGGAGTCAAGAATGAAAAGGGAACTTCAGTGTTTGAATTCACCAGCTCTCCTTGTTGGTGAGCAGCCCCAGTCCTTGTTGGAGGAGCAGAGGGCAGTGACAGGAGCTCAGCTCTGTCCTCTGGGCTTATGAAGGAAATTGCTGTGGCTTTCTTTCTGTTAAATGTGGGAAGAGGGAAGGGAACAAGCAAGGGAGAGAGGAGCAAATCCTACAGCACTTCCACACCAAGGGATTCCTGGCTCAGAGAGGGAAGCCAGAGCAGCAGCAGCTATGATGGCTCAGAGGAGAGGAGCAGAAGGGAACCTCCACCTCCTGCAGATGCTGCTGCTCCTGCAGAGGTTGCTGGCCCAGAGCTGAATGGCCAGAAGCTGAAAGGTTCTGTTCCTTGGTGAGTGTTTCTTGGTTCAGCTGTGAAGAACTGTTCAGTCAGTGCTCCCAGAAAGGTGTTTGGTCTGTCAGAGGGAAACCAGTTCTCTTAGACCAAGGGGGCTGTAGATGAAGGCAATCAGAGCTACATCAAGCCTGGACATGAAACATCCATGTTACCAAGCAGAAACTGGGCTTGTGTTGCCCTGTGAGCCCCATCCCAGGATTTTAACACAATCCCAAACATAGATTTCCCAGGACATTGGCCATTTCTGCCAGTATTACCATGGGGACAGTCACTGCCTGGCCTTGGCTTCTTGCTGTGCAAAGCTGAGCTGCTCCCTGCTGAATTAAAAAAAAACCATGTTGTGCTTCTGTTGTAGAGGTCAGCAGTTCCCCAATTATTTAAAAAAAAAAAAAAAAAACAACCAAAAAAACCCAAAAGACTCCCAGTATTGCATTATTCTGGTGCTGGACTCTGCACTTGGTGTGCAATATTCTGCTGGTTTTCCCTCTGGCTCCATTTTTTGCAGCTCTGGATGTAACCAGGCTTGGAAGGTGTCAGGGCCAGGGGGCTGCTGACCTTGTGGAGCAGTGGAACAATTTCTGGTCTGTTCATAGGAAATCTCTGGAATGAGAAGTTGAGTCTGAATGCACATTACTTACAGCCAAGCTGAGGTAAAATTAGTCATTAAAATTATCACTCATTAAAATTAGTATTTCTGGTTTTAGGAAGAAAGGCTGTTAATAGGGAAAGAAAATTAGTTTTTAATAACCAATCCACATAATTTTAGTACCCATCACACTGAAGGAAGCAGGATTCCAGCCCTGTCACTTACAGAAGTGGCTGTTCAGGTCCTCAAGGTTCTGTCTGGAGTTTTGAAGCTTCCCTACAAAATCAAGTAGTCCCAGTAAGGATGGAAATACCTTTAAAGCCCCTGATCTCTTGCACAAAAATCACTTTATGTGAATGTCTGCAAATTACAGCACCCAAACAGGGCCCTTGAATGCATCTGAAAACACATGGGAAAATCCTACCAAAAGGCAGGGAGCTCCACTCCCACCTTCCCTGTTCCCTGCAGGACAGGGAGCGAGGTGAGGGAGAAGGTGTTCAGGTTATCAGCTGCTGCTGCTGTGTCTTGTCCCCATCTCCCTGGTCCCTGCTGCCTCAGCCTGGCAGATGCAGCCCTGCAGTGTTCATCAGGGTGTCCCTGGTGCACCAGGGAGGGTGCAGGATGCCCCTCAGTGGCTTTCTTCTACTCCACTCCATAAACATTTATTTTTTTTAAGCCATCAGTTAACTCCCTCCACAGCCAACGCTGCATTTGATGCACCCATCACAGAAGCAATTAGGAGGCTTGTACACAGCCAGGGGAACAGTGCTCATGGGAACTGTGCAGAGAGGTAAGAAAATCACCCAAAAAAAAAAAGCAGCAAGCTGCCAATCCATCCAACTACAAAAAAACCTCCTGTGCCATCACTCAGAGCTGCAGCCTGGCTGAACCCCAGAGCCCTTTCACAGAGTAGCAGAGAGGGAACCTCAGGGTGACTGAACCCTACACAGGAGCAGCTGCACTCTGGAAAGCAGGGTTCCTCTCTGTCCTAATTCTGTGTTTTCTTCCCCATTTGCTTTCTTGGTTGGTAAAGCAGCACTTACAATCACTTTTTGCTACGTGATGTACGGGAGTATAGAGAATATTTTCTTGTTATACAAGGGAGGAGTATAAAATAGTTTTCTGATTTCTTTCAGAAGCAAATGACTATTTTATTTTTTAAGAGCAATTGATTGTGAATCTCAGAGTATATTAAAAAAAAAAAGAAAAGAGATAAGCCAAATATATACCTTTATGTAAATTAAGAAATAAAAAGTATTTAAAACATACCTCCTGGCTCCCTTTGTTGTGTCACCTCTGGCCCTGGTTGCACACAACCCCTGCAGGGTTGGCCCCTGGAGCAAGGATGCCCTGAGCTCCACCAGGAGCACTTTGTGGATGGTAATGAACCTGCCTGGACATCCTGTCTGGAGAGCAATTAAAAAAATAACACCTTGAGCTGGGAAGGTTGGAGAGAGCAGAGGATCCAGCCCAGGATCAGAGCAGGGAGTTGGTGGTGAGCACAGAGGGAGGGCAGGGAGCTGCTCCAGCCCCTTCCAGGGCCCTCACTGCACAGCAGTGACACAGCAGAGCTCTGAGTTCTGGCCTGATGGAGACCCCTGATGTGGTGGTAGCTGTGGGCTGGGTGCTTGGGAAGCTGGGCAGAAAGAAGGGCAGGAAATTAATTCCCAAGTGGTAGCCAGGGTTGGGCTGCTCCAGGGGATCTGTGCCAGTTGTCCCTGCCAGCTGCACTGGATGGCAGCATCCTGTAAAAGAAGAGAATGGGTCTGGAGGGGAAAAGGGTTCTGGAGGGGGAACAGGGGCTCTGGAGGGGGGAAAAGGGGCTCTAGAGGGGGGAAAAGGGGTTCTGGAGGGGGGAAAAGGGGTTCTGGAGGGGGGAAAAGGGGTTCTGGAGGGGGAAAAGGGGCTCTGGAGGGGGAACAGGGGCTCTGGAGGGGGGAAAAGGGGCTATGGAGGGGGGAAAAGGGGCTATGGAGGGGGGAAAAGGGGCTCTAGAGGGGGAAAGGGGCTCTGGAGGGGGAAAAGGGGCTCTAGAGGGGGGAAAAGGGGCTCTGGAGGGGAAAAGGGGCTCTAGAGGGGGGGAAAAGGGGCTCTGGAGGGGGGAACAGGGGCTCTGGAGGGGGGAACAGGGGCTCTGGAGGGTTCTGCTGCTTCAGGTGTGCTGCAGCCCTCCTGTTCAGGTCTGCAGTCTCCTGTCTCCTGCACTCCCTCAGAGCCTCCCTGGAATGTCCTTTCCCTGCAGCACCAGTGTCCAGGCCACCCCTGCAAAGGATTTGTCACATAAACAATCAGCCCTGAGCTCTTCCTGGCAGAGCATCTTGGGGCTTTCAGCTCAAGAGTGTAAATGACCTGATTAAGCACAATTTGATCATTTCTGATGTTCCAGCAGCTCCAGCTTTGCAGCTCAGCAGCTTTAGCTTCCATCCACCACCACCACCAGCTCAGGTGACTGTGCCACTCACATTTTATCACAGCCACACACACAGCCCCAGGTGCCTTCCCAACCCTCCCCACACTGTTCCTGTGGAGCTCCAACTCCCCCAGGACAGCAGCCTGGGTGCAGGGGGTGCCTGCACTGAGCACCCCAACACCTGAGCTGTGCCTCACCTGGGGCCACCCCAGCTTCTCCCCAGCCAGGTGCCACTGATGCTGCAGGTGGCCTGGTCTGATGGCTGCGGCTGCATTTATCACGTTGGGACAACAAGGTTTTGTGTCTACATGGTGCTCTTTCACTCCTAATTGACTCCCAGCACCCCCCAGGCAGCTCCTGTTGTCCCTGGCAAAAAAATCTCTCTATTACTTACAGTACAGTAATTCAAAATAAAACACTACATTTGAAAAAAAACCCAAAACCTACACTTGGAAGGACACCATGCTTACCTCACCAGTTGTTGTCACCCTCCTCGGTGACAATATGTGCTGCCTGACAGCTGCAAGGCCAGGCAGGAGGAAATCTCTGTGCCCAAAGCTTGCCCATGCCAAAAAATAAAATAAAATAAAGAGCCAGGATGTGAGCTGGGTGCAAGGGGCTCTGGTGCCACATGGCTGGTGAGCACAGGCCACCTCCCAGCACTGCCAGGAGAGTCACTGCCCTGCTCCAAAGCAGCCCCAGACTGTGTTCCCATGGTGGTTTCAGCCAATTCCTGTAGCTTTAGGACTTCTGATTGCAAAGAGTTACACCTTAAGCAACCAGCAGGGAAATGTCACCATGAAGCCCTTGCTTCCACCAAGCTTTGGGGAGGACAGGTTCTCCTCTGCCTGAGAAAAGGAGAAAAAAAAAAATAAAGACACAACTCACCATTCTGCATGCTGAAGTCTTTCTGAAGACCAGAAGGTGTGTGGCTTCTGTCTTGTAGGTGTCACATCCAGGTACATCTTGAGCCTGTCCCACACCATATTTTACTTAAGTCTGGAACAGCTGGAAATAAGCTTGGGACTCCTGTCCTGGCAGCAGCAGCAACAACTCAGAAACCTCTCCAGTTCTCTTGTCAAAGTAAAAGCTGCTGCAGCTCTCTGGCAGAGGACTGACTGCTGCTGGGTGCCTCAAGCTCCTGCATTTGGTGCCATGAAGCATTCTGGGCACCACTTCCCACAGGCAGGAACCTCTCACTGGCACAACCCAGGGCTCCTCCTGCATCACCAAGATCCCCCCCAACCCCAAGCTGGGGAACTGCAGCCTCCTGAGCCTCCCCAAAGCCAGAATTGCTCTCTGGGGCAGACACCCCACCCACTGTGCAAGAAACACTTGAAGGCTTCAGCCCATCACCTGCCAGGCCCAGGAGCAGGCTGATATTCCCATGGAAGAGGCACCATCCCATCCCATCCCATCCCAACTGGAGAGCCTGGTAGGGCCCTGGCACTGCTCCAGGATGCTCCCACAACTCAGCCAAGCTGCTGCCCTGCTGCACAGCCAGAGACAGCCCAGCAGGTTCTGACAACACCTTCCCCCACCCAACACACCCAGGTACCACCCCCCCCCAACACTGTGCTCACCTTGTTTCCCCACCCACCACACCTGGGTGCTGTTTCTCCTCTGGTTCTGCCCAGGCCAGTGGGACAACACCCCAGGATTGTCCTACTTCCAGGCACAGAAAGAAGGAAAAAAAAATTAAAAAAAGGTTAGTGCAGCCAGGGCTCAGATTTGAAAGCCCTGCTCCCTGCCAGAGCATCTCCAGATCATTAACCACAGATGGCCCTGACCCCCTGGCCTCTTGCAGGCTGCATTTGCATAATATACAAAAAAAGCCATCACCCAGGAGACATCTGGAGGGGCTTAGCTGGGACTGAGGGTTTAACAAGGCAATGAACCAACTTTCAGCATTAAATGGCAGAGGCAGGGGCAGCATCCCCAGTGCCAAAGAGTCCCCTTTGAAGCAGAGGTGCCCTTCTTCTCAGAGCCAAGACTGCCAATAATTACTGATACCTCCTGGCCAGGAACAGAAGTTTGCAGCATCTCTGCAGGCTGCAGCAGCCCCTACTCCAGTCAAGAGCCCACAACACCCTTCAGCTTTGTCAGCAGCTTGGCAGAAAAGCTCCAGCAGGATGAGTCCAGCCCTGAATTGCTCAGACAAGTGTGGGGGCACCACACAGAGATGCAGCCACCACAAGTTCTGCTCTGCATTGTCCTGGCCACCCACCTGCAGCCTCAGCCTCCAAACTGCTTGGGGACCTTCCTGCAACCCCTAAGCTGGAGGCCAGGGGGCTGTGGGCAGGGAGCTTCCTTTCATCTGCTTGGGGACAGTCTTGCAGAGCTCTTTGTCACCGCCCATAAACTGTGGGGGCTGAAGGGCATTTGACTCCCAGAGTTCAGGTTCTGGTCCATCCACCCCATCTCATCTGGGATGGACAAGGGCTGTGTCACTGCTCCTCAGTCCTGTCTCCTGGGAAGGCAGGGACAGGAGGGACATTCTCTGCCAGCCTGGGCACAGTGGCTCCAAGTCCTCTCTGCTGTGAGCAGGAGCTGCTCCTCAGGAAATGCAGAAAACCTTGCAGGATCCCTGCTGGGACATGGCCATGAGGACAGAGCTGCACCTCCCCAGGGGTCTGAAGGTGTTTGTGTTGCTGCCAGCAGCTGCATCCCAGGGATTTTTATGCCTTTGGAGGGAAGAATCATGGCCAAAGCAGAAACAGAGCTATGGGCAAACCCAGCCCTTTGCATCTCTTCTCTCACTCCTTCCAAAAGCAACGTGACACTGCCTGCACCTTCATCTGTGTCTGCTGGTACTGACCCAACCTTTGGGACCAGAGCCCTGGACTGCTCCTCCAGCACTGGGACAGGAGTCAGGGCCAGCCACCAAACCACAAGGTGGTCAGCAGGTGATGGAAGAGGCTTTAGAGGCAACTACTACATGAGTAAGGTTTACACCACCTTGAGACTCAGCTCTCAACACCACCCAACCCACATGAAAGAGCCTGGGCCTGGCCTCTCCACAGGGGCAATGGCATTTGGCAGCCTAGGGATCAATAAGGAGTTACAATTCCAAGCAGTCACCTTCACAGATTGCTGTAATCCTCAGAGAACAGGTCCCCTGCACAGCTGCACAGAGCCTGCTGGCCTGGCAGAGCAGCAAATCAATCAAGCACTTCAATTCTTTCACTCTTTTATTGATGTCCCTGTGCTGTCACAGGGGCCATCACACCCCCTGCACCCAGCAGCAAAAAGGCAAGGAAACCAGATCATGGGAGTTACTGATTGATACCTGAGTGGCCAAATGGGATAAATTTGACTCCAGAACATGCAGGTACAAATCCATGTGACCCCAGGCATTTTAGAGAGTCAGCATCTCCCAGACTGAAAAAGCTCTGAGTAGTGCTGGGCCTGGGCAGGACAGAAATGTGCCTTCTGAACCTCCACAGTACCACACCTACCACAACTTTCCAAGAAATCCAAACAAGCCTCTCACTTCTGCCTTGGGAAATTCTGGAGGCAGGAGGTCTGTGCTCACAAGCACAGGCTCTTTGGCACTGCCAGAGAAGAGAGAGTAAGCACCTACCAGAGCTTGGAGAGTCTGTGACCTCCTGAAGCTCCCTGTGCTCCAGGCTGCACCATCCACACACGTCAGACCTGCAGCTTTACAGCTCAGCATCATGGAAGGTTTATTTAAAATTAGGGAGGACATAAAAACTACACTTATATAAAACAGTCCTCTGAGCCATGGTAGCCATGCCAGGCCTGGGTGAGTCCACAGAGTTCACTCCTCCTGCACTGGAGTTATTTTCACCTTTCTTTTCTTCTTGACTTTGCCCTGATGGTTGGCCTTGCCTTGCTTCTGCTGGGTCTCCTGGCTGACACTCCCCTTGGCTTTCTTTGCAGCTGGAGCCTGCTCAGCTTCACTGCCTGCATCACCTTTTCTTTTTCTGTTCCTATTCCTTTTCTTCTTCTTCTTCTTCTTGTCAGCCCCAGGAACTCCTCCATTAACAGCTTCCTCCCTGCTGCCTGCCACTGCCACCCCATTCTCTTTGCCACCTCTGTTTTGTTTCTTGTGTTTGCTGCTCCCAGCCATGAGGCCTTTCTTCTGCTGGGGGGTTTCTGTTTCCTCTGAGGCTGCTGCTTCTCCAGCTCCAGCTCCTGCCCCATTCTCCTGGATTCCTTTCTTGCGATTCTTCCGTTTCTTGGTCTCTGGCAGGAACCCCTTCTTCTTCTTCTTAAGGTTCTCTGCTTCCTGAGCAGGTTTATTGGGTGTCTTCTCTTTCTTGGGCTTCCTGCAGAGAGAAAGCCAAAAATCAAGAGCAACTTCAGTTTACAGCCAGGGAGCAGGGTGATCCATGCTGCAGGCAGTCCCTGGACAGGCAGAAGCATCAGAAAGGTGCAAGAAGCAGAGGCACAGTGCAAGGGATGAACACCATCCCTGGAGGATGAACATTATCCCTGGAGGATGAACATTATCCCTGGAAGTGCTGGTCCTCAGTCTGCTCAGGAAGAAGTTGAATGAACAGCAGGAGCCAGAGCAGGACTCAAGAAGACACACAGAGACTTGAGGAAGAGCCCTCATTCCACAGACAGCTAACACTGTACCCACCACCTTCTTGGCCACCCCACCCGTGGCCCTGTGCAAGGTGACAGCTTCCAGCAAGGCCTTCACTCTGCTGATGATCCCAAGAGGTTTTCCAGCAAAATTCCCCCCCAGAGCACCCCAGACCCACCTGGCAGCCTCTGTGCTCTTCTCTGACTGCCACTGCTGCTGCTCTGCTCTGACAGAGCCCATCAGCAACCTCAGCACCACCCACTCTGCTCTGCTCTGCACCAGCTCAGGCCCCAGAGAGGAGACCTGAAGGGGAACCAGGCTCTAATTCCAGGGCCTGGTTTGCAGTGTGAAGATTTTTTGGAGAGTTTTACATGCTGGGGTCTCTTCAGGGTGGAGAAACACTATCCTGACCAACCTGATGTTAGAACTTGCCTCTCAGGGCTTCCCCCAGGATCCTGTGCACACACCACACCTGCTGGGGTGGTTCCAACTCACTTGTACACAGATGGCACAGCAAGATGGCACCAACAGTGAGAGCAGGCTGTACTCCTGAACCTCAGTGCCTCCCCCAGACAGCATGCAAAAGCTCCTTTAGCAACCCCCCTCCTAGCTGCAGACTCTACTAATTCCTGAACCAGACCTCATCCTTCTGCCAGCCCTGGCAGGATGATGCCAAAGGTCCTGTGTGAGACTGGAAAAACACCTGGGGCTGTGTCACAGGGCTGGGTGAGGCCACTGTGCCCTCCAAACCTGTTCAAGGCATTAGAAGGGGCCACAGCAACAGCTTCAGCTGCTCTGTACAGCTCCTGCCTGCCTGTGAGACCTCTCACAGGGAGCCACATCCCTCAGAGCCTCTTGCTGGGCTGAGGTACCACAGCCCAGGCCACCCAGACACTGGGATGTCACCTCCCAGCCATGAGCAGGGTATCCAGCAGTCCCTAATGGTGTGTGTGTCACTAAATACTGCCAGCAGGAAGGAGAAACACAAGTGCTGATTGCAAGCTATCAAGAGAAAGGAGGAAAAGATCCTACAACTGCTTTTCTGCCCTGGAGCAGAAGTCAAATCCAGCTGCCACTTAACACAGGAGCACTGAAGCATGAACACTGAATGCTCCCCAGCTTTCAGAGCTGCAAGGCAACCACCCCAAGCATCAGGCTGGGAACCAGACATTAAAGAGCCCTAAAAATGAGAGGAGTAAAGGTCCCAGCATGTACTAGCTGGTATCCAGTCACTTCCCAGGACTGCTATTTGTTCCCTCCAGCCTCACATTTGCAGAATCAATCCCCAGGGAGGTGGCAGGAGCTCAGTGACTCATCCAGCCTAGAAATTCCTCTGCTACTTTGGCCATGGCTCTTAAAGCAGGCCACCACTTGGGACTGCTGAAAGCAGGCACTGTATCCTTGGGTGCCCAGCTGTCTTACCTCTACTTGGAAGACACCCTCAGATATCAGGCATGGTTTCCAACCCTTCCCCACCCTGGAACAACAAGCCCAGCATCGTTCCAAACGCACAAACCGAGAAGCGTTTCAACCTCACCAACCAGGGAGAGCTCCACTTAACCCCAACTCCAGCCTGAGCTCAGTGCTTTGACCTCCTTTCTCTTCCTGCTTCCCCACATCAACAAAGACAAGCAGGACAGGCAGGCAGCTCCCCCAGGCAAGCCAAGAAGCCCAAGTACCAGGCACACATACGTGTGGTTCAGCCAACGCATGACGTTCCAGTAGAGAGAGTCGAGACGTGCGGAGCTCCCGATGCCCCCGGGGTGGTTCAGAGCTCCCAGGACTTTCTCCAACTCTGTCAACTTCACGTGCAGTTTCTGCAAGAGGCAAATCCAAACAGATGATCTGTAGATGGACACTCACAGCAGCAGGGCAGGGGTCACTCTCAGGTGAAGATTATGGCAGGAATAACCAAGCCTGCTTGGCTTCGCCGAGCTGCTACGCCGAGCCCGCCCGCAACCCCAATTTGGGGTCAAAAAAGGGGTGAGTCTGAGAAAATGGGTCTGAGAGCTAGAATTGTACTGGCAGGAAAGGCAATGGAAGGTCCTTCAGTCTTCTTTCCTTTCCAGTCCACAGCTGAGGGGAAGGGGAAGAAGATCCATGACTATGAACCTATCTAAAAGCAAAGCAGCTGCGTTTCAGTCTGGTTTCTGAAGGATGCACTTGGGCTGACTCTAGAGCTTCCATAGCCCAGTGGATAACTTCAGTAAAACCAGACAGAACCAGACAGAACCAGGCATCTCAAAGGCTCTTCAGTTCATACAAGAGCCTTGGAAATAATCTCTCTTCTCCACCCACTTTCCTACAGGCTGTGGTGTGAGCTCAGTGCTCACCAGTAGGAAACTGGGTTTCAGCAACTCTGCTGCTTGTGTTATTTTGCTCCAGTAGGGAACACCACGTTGGAGACTTATTTTGTCACCTTTAGAAAACCTTCTCATGTTCAAAAAAAAAAAAAAAAAAAAAAAAAAAAAAAAAAAAGCCATTTTTCATTCATGAAAGCAAAGCCCCAGAACAAAGCTTCACTCCCACTCACAAAGCTTCTGAGGAAGTCTCAGTTTCTGGAAACTAAAACCCCTGTAATTGAGAGAGGACAGAGCAATTTTGGGACAAAACCCACCTCACCTTCACTCCATCCCAGGCTGTATTTCTGCTGCTAAGAAAGGAGGTGCCACATGCATTTGAAGAACACCGCACAAATCCTTCACCAAGCTCTTGGAGATCAGCACCCAAGTTATAGATCTTCAGCCACAAGGGCTTTTCTGCCCTCAAATTCAGCTAGGCATTCCCTCCAGGGGTGCCTCTGGTAAGGAATAAGGTGGCAATGGAAGAGCCACAAGGTCAAATATGAAGGTGACAATTAAGAAGAGGCCTTGGTGGCATTCAGAACAAGAGCCATCTGCCACACCTGCACTCACCTGCTCTGTCACAGTTTTGAGGAGGAGATTCAACAGCTCCAAGGTCTTGGCAATTTTCTCTTTGTCAGGCTTCATGAGACACTTGCCAGACAGTTTCAGACTCTGCAAATTAAATGGGGAGGTGGAGAAGGAAGACGTAATTAACAATGGGGAAACAAATCACTCTTCTCAGGAGAAAGCAGCAAAATGAGTAACAATTGGTGGTATTAACCTTGCAGCAAAATAACTCTGGAACACAACACTCTGGAAATGCTCAGGAGGGGACATGCTGGAGGCTGCTGATGCTCAGGTTAACTCAGAAGCAACTGGAGAAAATCAAAGCAAGGATACCACAAAATCACAGCCCTGCTGCTCCCTATATTTTCTAAGTCAGAGCACAACCAGGGACGTGTTGGTGCCTTCTGGAGAAAGGCAACATCCACCCCAGCCCCTCTCTGGCCCATCTGGAAGGCCAGGATGCTGCCAGACAACAGACTCACCTGAGGGACAGCAGCTCCTTGGCTGCAGGAGCTGGGATTTACACATAAAAGTGCTAATGTTGAAATCCATTAACACTCCCACCCAGGAAATCCCAGTTGCCAGCATCAGAACAGGGCTTGTCAATCAACCTTAAATTCACTGAAATGGCTGAGAGAAAAAAAAAAAACAAAAAACCCCACCATCTTTTTGTGTCCTCTTTATGTGCTGTGGGGTTTCTGAGGCACTGAAAGGTCTGGCTTAGAGGAAACTCACTCCAAAGACAGGTCAAATGAAAGCCACAGTTATTTACAAGCAGAGAAGGGTGGACAATAGCCATAAAAAAAGCAGCTGGATCAAAGAGGCAAGCCCAGGGGCTCAGGGGTACTGATCCTCTGCCTGCAGCTGGTCCTCATGGCCCTGCTCACAGAGTTTTCTCTTCCAGGTGAATTTCTGTGGGGATGCACACAGGGAGCTCTGGAGATTCCACGGATGACACCAGCAGGAGCTGGGATCTGCAGGGACAAGCACATGGCAGGCAGTGCTGGGCCCCATCCCAGCCTCTTGCTCTAGAAGGTGGCTGAACCTGCTTGGAGTCCCAACACATCACCCTGGCCACCAGGAAGGGTCCAGAGCACCCTCAGGAGGCAGCAACCCTAACCCTAACCCTAACCCTAAGGTGCAATCTGTCCCATTGGACCACTCACTGCTTTTGCTCCACTCAGACTGGAAGCCATTTTAAGGATTCCTGAGCAAACCTTTTATCCATCTGGGGGAGATGGCAAATAAAGGGAAAATCCTCACAGACAAGAGACAGAAATAAGAAATCCACTTGCCCAAGCAAGCTCTCTCAGTAATGATACCCACAACAGGAAAATAATGATGGCCAGCAAGAGTGGTGTCAGGAACACCTTTAGCAAAAAAGGTGGGTACAGCAGATAACATCTGCAGCAACAGCAGCCTTCAAGTAGAATTATTTACCATCTATAGAGGCTCCACACCCTGGGAATACCTTTTTTAAATAATAGTGATTTCCTGACCAGGACACTCTCCTCAAGCCCTGTATTAGAAAGCCACCTTGTTCCACTGGCTGGAATTTATACCACAACTTCATCTGACTATCAATAATTTGCTAATTACTCTCTCCTGATATAGGCAGGTGCACTGAAACTCTATTCCAGAGCTGTCATTAACTTCTGAGCTCACACACACAATTCAGCAGCTGAAATGAGAAACAAACAGAGGATGTGTAAGGCAAAAATAAAATCAAATTTTCACATCTAGGATGTAACACCCCATGGGGAAGCACGCTTTGTTTATTAGGCTTGCCATAATAAATAAAAATTATTAATAATAACCATAAGCTAATGAATTATGAAAACAAGAAAGGCTGATTTGCATAAAAATTTGCTTTGCAGTTTGTAGAACGAGGTATTACCAGGCTAAGAATCATCACTTGTGGGCAAAGTAACTTTCAGAGAGGAACTTTAAGTTGAGATTCTTATTTTTGTGAAGCTTTGCACAAGTTCCCAGTGAGAGAACATCAGTAGGGATTGTCAGCTCTTCTGGACAAGAGGAATCAGAGCAGGGTTGTGAGAAGGAGCCATAACTGACACTTCCCCTTTTAAATACAAACATTTCAGAATTAAGAAGGTGTTAACAAAATGCATTTTCTCCTCCCTGGAGATGAGTGCTGCAGACAACTGCATTTAAATCACTCTGGCTTGACTCTGCTCTTGCTTCCCAGAACTGTCCTGGTGCTTTGAAGGGTTTGAAACCAATCCTGCTGAAGTTAACTCCTAAAACTCTGAACACCACCCTGAGGGGCTGATTCTCTGAAGTCTGCAAACAACTTTCAGGTGCTTGGGAAACTGGAGCTGTTTGGGGTGCCAAAGCAAATTCATGCAGAGCTGCAGAAGGAAAAGGGTGGCTTGCTCAGCTGGAGATGGAAGATAGGAGCAGTCTAACACATCAGTGCTGTGAGACTAAACATCTATATTAAAACCAATGTTTTGCATGAACCTGGAAACACAAGCAGAGTTCCACCAGCATAAACAGCCAGAGGCAATCCTGGACAATTTAGGTGCTCCGCAAACAAATAACTCTCTGCTGAAATGGATCATTCCTAAACAGCTCTCAAAAGACCAGGAAGGAAAAAGGAAGAGGGTGGGAGTGGGTGGAGAAGCCAAACGAGCAGCAGCAAATTCATTCCTAGAGAATGCACCATTTTCTTTCTCTGCTCCAAGAGCTGAATGGATTTGCTTTCATCTGAACAGAACGCAGATAAAGTTTCTCAATATTTGCCTCTTCCCTTTCCCTTCTGCCACAAAGGGTGTAAAAGAAGTTTTCTCCAAAGAGCACAAAACCACCAGCACCTTTGCTGTGGTGTGGCTGAGACAGTCAAACCTCCTTAGAGACTTGAGTCCAATTCCTGCCCAGTTTGGTGTCACTCATTATCCTGAGCTCATCCCCACTGCCCAGGAGTACTTTCCCATTACACATTCCAGGTGATGGGATCTTCTGTCAAACCTGGGAGTGGAGCACTTGTTTTGCTTTGGTTCCATAGAAGAAGTTGGTTTTGGACTGGGGCTGCTGGCAAGTCTTGGGGAACTGCTCCCCAGGAATGAAATCCCAAGTCTCCTCCATGGGACTTGGATCCAAAAGCAGCTTTCTAAAGCATTTGTCATAAACTTTTCCTACATAAGCTGCTGCCTGTTGTCTGGGTTCACACAGCAGGTTGCTTTGGTCCACTCCCCTGCTCAGCTGGGTGGAACTAGAGCTGCCAGCCCCAGTGTGTGGGTCAATCATTTTCCAGGCACATCACCATTTCATTTAGGGAATGTAGAAAATATCACCATAAAATGAAAGCAAAAGCTATTATGTGACAGATGGCAAACTGCAACACAAGGCAAAGCAGCATTTCAGTCATCTGCAGCATCCTTAAGAGCCTCAAACACTGATTAGATCACAAAAGATTTGCACAAGGTTGGCAAATATCTCCATTTTACATAGGAAGACTGAAGCACCGAGCAGGGGGGTTGCTTCCAGCTATGCTACAGGTGGAGGGCTAAGAAAAAACCCAGCAGAACCTGTCTAGCCACCCCTTCTGGGATTCTCTGCCATGCTGTTTGCAAAGCCACCCAAATCCCCCTTCCCTGCCCTCACCAGCCTAAGGGTCACAGAACCAAACCAGCACTACAAGCAGAGCCCACATGGCTTCCAGTCAACAACCACACTTGCATCACTTGCTGATTATGTTGGGTTTCTCCCATTCTCTGCCTTTTTTTTTTTTTTCTATTCTGCTTCCTCCACAGCAAAAGCCAATCCCACTTTACAGGGAAACTCAGCCCCCCCCCCAAGTTCCAGCTCAGGCAGTACCTGGGGTGGTTAATCACAGGCAGACATCTGAGCTTTCAGTGGAGCTGGGCAGGTTCATTTTCCAGGAGGAAAAAATAGGGAGGCAGTTTTCACAGCTGGAACTCCCATCTCATCTCAAGCCAATGCAGCAGCACAGTTCCTGCCTCACCCTACATGGATTCAGCTGGAGGAGATGGGTTTGTTTTGAGATGTCAAACATGCTGCTTCCAAAAGCCTCTGGCTCTTTGTGGTGGAGGCAACTCCTGGATCCAAAGTTCTCTGCTCTGGTTTCTACAAGGAGGACAGCACACCCCTAGCATCTTATCAACCAGTGCTTTTTTTCTTTTTCCTTTCTAATATATAGAGGTATCCCCAACCTCTGCTGGATCTGACCTTTATTCCACCCCTCACTACACTTCATCATCTTCCCAAAGTATAAAACAAGTTTGGTTTAGAGCACAGGAGGGTAAATACCTGCAGTAATTAAATCATCCAAGCAGGACAGAGGGCTGGCAAGCTACTTAAAACCACAGAGCTGCACACCTCAGTTTCCCAGGCAGGATTTTAGTCTCTGCTCCCCTGAAACCTGCCATCCAGAGTGCATGGGCACCTAGAGCCAAAGCCACCATCCCAGCTGGCAGTGGCAAATGTGCTGGTGCAGGGAAGCAGGGATGGTTTCTGGAAGCCTCCAGATTCCCACCTACCTGCAACCTCAGCCTGGCTGCACCTCTGCCTTTCTCACTTAGCCCTGACTCCCAAAACCCAGCAGGACTCCCAGAGAGCAGAGTTCTGCTACCAAGAGATGAGGACTTTTCCCCAGGGGGAGTCTGACCACCACTCATGGATTCCCAGCACATCCTTCAGCCTCTTCCATCCCCCTCTGTGGGATCAGCCTGGCAGATCCATCCCTGCTCTGGGAGCTGGAGGAGCCTGGCCAACCTCCATTCTTCCTCCATCCTTCCCCATCCCAGACCTGATGCTGATGGATCCATGTGCAGACCCAGGGCTGAGCAGAGTGCCAAATGCCTTCTGCAACATCCCCCCTGCTCCCCACCCACCCTGCAAAACCACCTCACCCCCCTGTTACAGCTCAAGGTTGCCAAGGTGAATTCTCTTCTCTGGCAGCAAATAGTTCAGCAAAATAGGATGTGCTGGGAAGTGTCCAGGGAAGGGCCATGGGGATGCTCAGAGGGCTGGAGCACCTCTGCTATGGAGACAGACTGAGAGAGTTGGGGTTGTTCAGTCTGGAGAGGAGAAGGCTCTGAGCAGACCTTAGTGTGGCCTTCCAGTGTCTGAAGGGGCTACAGGAAAGCTGGGGAGGGACTTTTTAGGATGTCAGGGAATGATAGGACATGGGGAATGGATTCAAGATTTAGATTGGATGTCAGGAAGTTCTTCTCCATGAGGGTGGTGAGACCCTGGCACAGGTTCCCAGAGAGGTGGTGGAAGCCCCAACCCTGGAAGTTTTTAAGGCCAGGCTGGAGAGGGCTCTGAGCAACCTGATCTGTGGGAGGTGTCCTGCCCATGGCAGGGGGGTTGGAACTGGATGAGCTTAAAGGCCCCTTCCAACCCTGAAAATTCTCTGATTCCCTGAAAATTCTGTGAATCTAAAATTTCCACCCAGTGAGCATCCAGAGGCAGGATGAGAAGGTGCTGAAGACCCTGGTCTCAGTACACAGCCTGGGAGAGCTAAAGCTGTGTCCTGGCTCCATGCTGGGTGCAGGGTCCCAGAGCAAAGACACAACCTGACCTTTTGCTGCTGCTGTGGTCCCCGTGATGGGGTCACACCCAGAGGGGACCCATTAAGGGGATTTGGGGTCCAACTTGAGCCCAAGGACAAAGCTTCCCATGTCAACATCCAGGGAAGCTGAGAGGTTTGGGAGGGGCATGGGTTTCCCCTGCTATTTAGAGATTAATAACACACTGACAGCCAAATGAAGCATTTTAGTACTGTGTATACTCATAGATCCTACTATTATCCCATGTAAGCACCCCTGCCTCACCTGTAATTACTCTGACATTTCTCCTGAGAAGTAAAAGCTAAGCTGCCATCATTCCCTCCATTTTTTTCAAAGCCTTAGAGAGGCAAAGTGACACCACTGAGTCATGCAGGCTGTGGCAAATGCTTCCAAAAATACAATCCAAGAAAGCAGTTCCCAAATACTTCCTTTCATGACAGTGTTCACCATACAACAGAAAAACCCAAGCTAGAGCAGCAAGCCAAGCACTGCCACCTCCCTTTGTTCTTTCTCATAAAAGCTCCAAAACCTGAAAGTTTAAATGTTCAACACTGATTTCCTTGCATCTCTGGTGAAAAGAAGTCATCAAAAAAATGCTCACAAAGGGAAGGGAACCACCAAGCTTCTGCTTGTTCCTGAACCAAGAGAGGGAAGGTGGGGGCCAAGCAGACCCACATTCTAAAGGTTTAGTTAAAGGGCAGTTTTTGCCACATTTATTTAACATTTATTTATTTTATTAGAGGGAGGAGGCCGAAAACTCAGAAGCCATTCTCACAAAAGATGTCAATACTTTCCCAAGTTCAAGATGCTTTTTCTCCCCATAGGCCACCTGAAAATGCAGCAAGGAAAAAACTGTACAGGAGAGCTGAGGGAACAGAAAAGAATGAATTCTCCACAGAGACATCCAGTGCTCTGAATGCACGTCAAAGCTATCAGTTAAATCACTACTGGCCTCATTTTACAAGCTAAGAGGCTGAGAAAGGGCAAGGAATTAAGAATTTATAAAGACAGACAGATAAAAGTTCAGGAGATCTTCAAGAAAAAAACTGAAGAATGGCTTTTTTAGAGATTTGATGAAGTCATTGTTAATAATTTATCCCCCTACAAATTAAGACACCAATAATCAAATGTGATGCCCTTCAGAAATGAAGGACTTGTCTCCCCTGGAAGGCTCTGTAGTACATCCCTCTCTCCCCCACACACTCTGCCTGGCTGCAGTGAGTTATATTTTTAAATCCCCAGCTGAGCAACCCAAGAGCCACAAAACCCTCTGATGTCACACAATAAAAGTCTTCAGAGAGCATAGAGTAACTTTCAAAAAGTATCAGGCTTGGAAAAGAGGGCTTGGGTTATCTATCCCATCCTCTGCACAGGCCATGCAGTCCTCTGCCCTTTGACACTTGGGTCTTTCCACAGAACCAAGTCTAAGTAAGCACCTAAGTGGAAGGAGGCATCATATGTGTCTCCTAAGGATTTATATTTACCTCAAAGTCTCCAAAAGAGGTGACCTGTAGTGGTCTGGGCTCACACTGAAGCTAACTTCAGTTAGCTGTCAGATTCTGCAACTATTTTTCCCTTCCAGGATGCTTCAATCCCATTTTGGCTTCAAGCAGGCAACTTGAATCCTGTCTGCTCTGCCCATCCCTTACTGCAGGATGTGACAGTGAGAAAACAAGCAAAGGAAAAAACAGTGGTAAAGCTGAGCCCTTCCTCTGAGGTACTTACTGGAGAAGATAGAAAAAGGAAACCCTCAGGAAACTGCCCTGTACAGGCCAGAGAAAGCAGTTCTACCAACAGTTTTTCTGAAGGTTGTTTTGTTTTCAAGTTGTTCAGTGGTGAAAATTCTCCTGCAGTGCTGCTCAAAACCCCTTCCCACTTCCCCCTCACTTTCACATCATAGTTTGGGAGTTACACACAGCACCTCAGTTCAGGAGGGCAAGCTAAACCCTGGGAAAGGGGTAACAGGAAAAAAAAAAGGGGGATGAAACCATCTAATGCTCTGTATTCAGATTCTGGAGCTTCCTGCCCCAAATCTGTCAATGAGGTCCTAAAAAGTTGGCAGGGCTTCAAGATCACTCCAAAGCCAAGACAGCAATTTTGTAACATATCAGAAAGAAAACAGAAATACAGCTACCAAAGGGAACAAACACTCAAATGTGCCCAAAATGACAAGTGGAAGAACTCACAGATCAAATTCAGGAGCTTGAAAGAGTCAAAAAACCAGTGTGTGAGCCCTGGCAGCAAACCCCCAGAGACCCCTCACCAAACCTGTGCTCCAGTTCCCTGCATGAAATGGGAAACTTGGGCTCTCTCCAGTTCTGCCCCAGCCTCATCACAGGGCTCCAGGCAATCTGAAATCCCCCCAAAAATCAGCACCCTCCTTGGAAAACGTGGGGACAGAGATTGCCATCCAAGATGCTGGGCTGTTCTGAAGCTAAGTTAAACACTCAGGCTGTCCATGCTCAAGAGAGTTGCTGGGATGGCTCAGGAGACCCAAGTTTGATTCTTGGCTCAGCTCCCAGCCAAGTGCTGTCCTCTGTAAAACAGGGTGAATGACTTTAGTAAGCTAAATACATTAGCTCTGGGCTTACTGCAAAATACTTTTTCCATGACATCAACAACTCCCTGCTTTGAATTCCCTTTGTAAAGCTCTTTGAGCCCTGCTGATAAAAGAACAAAGCTCTCTCCAAGAGGAAGAAGCCTCTGTGGATGTTCTAGCATCTCAGGTGAGCTCTGTCATTTGCAACATGAAGCAACACCACCTCTTTATGCTGTAAACACAACCCAGTTGTCTAGACTTCCATCATTAGAATAAACTCCAACAGCTGCAGCAAGTTTCTGCTTTGGGGAAAGTAACTACTTAGGACCTGGGAGCACAAAACTCTGCCAGAGCCATTTCTTGGCAGTCCCAGGGCTTAAGGAAAAGAGTTTTCAGCTCAGAGCCAGCAGAACAAGTCAAAAGCACCAAGAGCAAGCAGGGCTCTCACAAGAACAAGTCAGCTCCAGAAGAGCCTCTGGGATGTCATGGCTGGCAGGAAGGAGATGGCAAAGGTGCCCCCCTCCTGACTGTGGTGTATGTTTTATAAGCATGCTTCAACATTTTCAGAACAAATAAGGACAAGTTAAGCTTATGTAAGCACCAGAGCCATTGCCTCCCAGCAGCAGGAGCTGCTATTTCAGGAAGCTGTCTGTTCTTTTCAAGTTCCTGGTCATCTCATTTGCCTCTTAGTTTTGCACAGATAATTCAGTGATATCCAAGACTGCAGTTATCTCACTTGGCTTTTTTGCTTTTTTTCCCAGTTCCACCGTGTCTCAAACCACTGCCTCAAACCATCCCAGGCTCCCTGCTCCTCACCATCTCATCTGTAGGGATGCAATGCCACCACTGGAGCAAGCCAGGATGAGAAGGCAGATGCCAGGAGATTGCATCCTCCACCCTCTCTCACACCAGCAATCCTGCACTCCAAGACCTACCAGCCCCATAGCTGCAAAGAAAAGTCAATAAAAGTGAAGCTTTCACAAGGAAGCTGTCACCTGAAGAACCCTGATCCTTGTATTACAAGTTCCCATCAGCACAGTTGAAGAGTTGGCTCTCCCAGGTTATTTAAGACTTCTTCCTGGGTCAAAGAAAGGTGCAATATTTTGTATTATCATTTTACTCCTCTTAAAAGAGCTGTTTGTGAGGGATGGTGGCAGGAATGGGCAATGGCTGCAAATGCAGAGCTTTCAGATAGAGGTAGGAGCTTAATAAATCTCCACAGCATCATGAACTGCTGCTCTCAGTTGAGGTTCTGGTGGCTAAGCACTGACACATCAACACCTACCTACTCAGATCCCCACTTCCAAAATCCTGGCTGACCTGGAATGGCCCAGCCAAACAAGTCTCAGATGAAAAGGGACAAGACTGAGCTGCAGGACAAAGTCTGAGCACTGCAAATGCCCTCCCTATCCTCTAACCAAAGGCATCTGTGGACATCAGGGACAGCAAGGGCCATCATTTCTGTCCAAGCAAGCTCCACAATTTCAACCCCAAGCCTTTAACTTCCCTGCAGCCCCTTTTTCAGTCAAGCACCCAATCTCCACCTGGAGACTCAGAGCTAAGCTCTTCAACAAGTGATTGTAATGGTGGATTCCTCTCTTTGACAAAGAAATGGTTTCTACAGGTTCTGAATCTGCTCAGTTTCCAGCTTTTGATTTCTGCCACAAGGGATTTTTACCCTTTTCTCCAAAAGTCATGATACAAATATAGTCCTACTACATTATAGAGCCACTGCATGTTTTTCCAGCTAATCCTCAGCTAAGTGAGCATTTCTGCACCACCAGACACAGAACACCTTCTGCAGCTTTAAGAAGTTTGGCAGCACCACGTCAGCCCCTGGCTATGAATCAAAACTGTCAATGAATCAAAACATGGGATATAAACTCCTTGAAACCTCCTAATTACAACAGCATTTCAAGATAGGAAGCTGCCCCAGTTCCAAGGAGCCAGCACTGCAAGGGCAAGGAGGGAGCAGGAGGAAAGGAGACAAAACCCAAGACATAGATGTTCACCAACAGAGCACTCTGCACAAACCCTCTCAGGGTTTTTCAGGCCAAAAAGAGAAGCAGCACCTTATACACCACTGCCACTCAACAGCATGGGAGGCCTCCTGCCCACAGGGTACACCTTGGACAGCCCAAACAAACTGACAATATTCCCCAGGAATTTGTCCTTAAACACAGATGACCACAGAAATGTGAGACAGATTAGGGAGCAAAGCTCATTAAAGCACTGGATGGTTTGCAGAAGCTGCTAAACTTTCCCTGACATAAAGGCACTGTAAATGTTTGTGGTTTCTCAGTGAATCACCAAGCCCTGCAAATATTCAGCTGCTACAGAGAAATATGGAGATGAGCAGGTTGAAAGGAGTGGCATGTTTTAGGTAGCTGGAGAATAAAATCATACCCAACTCCACCCATTGGATTCCTGCTGTAACCAGTAAAAAGAAACTGTCTAATGAAACCCAGGATTACCTACTTCCTCAAGAATTATAAATAATCTCTCAATTCCTTGATTTAAACTTACTTAGACTTTGTCCCACCTGGACAAAAGAAAACAATAGGTAAAAGTTGTGTTCCCACATGATAAATTACAGGGTGGGCTAAATTACCATATAAGCAGCATTTAAAGGAGGAAATAAAGAATGAAAGCTACACTTATAAAGAGGTCAACACTACAGTTAGGTTGGAACACCAAGACTGGAATCTTTTATGTCATCAAGTTTAGTCAGCACATCATAACATTAATTGGGCTGTTTGGCTGCCCTCCTGGCAATCCATAAGAATATAATTACATGGCACTGGCTTCTTCAGTCTCCTGTCCTACAGACCCCCTCCTACATAACAGCTGCACCACAAAACTCTTCAGGTACAATCTGCCCTTGTCACTGACCCAGGAGCCATGGAATTTCTGTCACTCTTTTTTTCTGCACAAAAGATTTTCCAATATATTTGAAGGTATCCCTTAAAATAGAGAGTCTGGTCCAGAAGGCCTGCAATGCCCCAGGAGTCCAAAGTCCAGTGCACCCCAGCTCTTTGGCTCTGAAGTTCATTCCAATAGAGAACTTCCAAAACATTTTCTGAAATTAAGTCCATGTTGATGATACCTTTCAATTCAAAGCTTCTTTTTTTTAAAACCACACCTGTACAAGTGCACCCTCTAAAACTCAAGCTCTGTCTCTTGGATACACAGCCACCCCTGAGCTGTACAAAGCACATTTTTTACACCCTGTTAAAGTCCATCAGAACAGCACTGTTACCAGAATGCTGGAGTCCTGGTGGACCTGGTGCAAGCAGGCAGAACCCAAGTGCCAAGAACAGCCCCAGGCTCCAGCTCTGAGGCCAAGCACCACAGCAGCAAAAGCAGCACTCATTAGGTGTTATCTGCATGCTTAGCATGTTGAAGCTTGTTACCTCTGTCACTTGGCTGATGCTTTTTCTGATCAATTCCTCCCACTCCTCCTCCGTCATGAAGAGCTTCAGCTCATGAAGCAGCAGAACCTTCTGAAGCAGCAAACAGGCCTGGGCCTGAAAGAGAAAGGGGAGAAGAGACATGAAGCCCCACACTCTTTAGGGAAGGTGTCAGCAATTCCAACATCCTGCTGAAGCAAAGAGCCAAGCCCAGCATCCTGGGAATGCCAGGCTACAGGTGCTCCATGCCCTCACCAACACACACAAACATCCTCTAGACCCTGGCAGGGTCAGTCCTGAGGACACAGTGTGATGGGGTTTGGTTGAAGGCACACAGAGAAGGTGACTGGAAAGGGGAGGGATGGTGCTGCTTTTAGATTGAGAAGTTAATATCTAAAATATGCTTCAGTAGCTGCTCTGAGAGCATCACTTTCAGTCTCCAAGAGTCTTCAGGCAGCCCTTTGCGTGACTGTAGCCTTTACCACACCCTGATGCAGGCACAAAGAAACAAAAATAAAAGCTGGCAGGTTAGCAAATGCATCATTTCAAAGGAACCCTGGATGGAAACTGCTGTTCAGAGCAGGACTCAGCCTTGCCCTGGAGTCGAGCTGGCTCATTAAGTCTCTCTGTTAACATAGCAATGAAAAGAGTAACCACTAGAAAACCAACAGTCATCTGCAATCTTCTTTCAAGTCCTTTTCTATTCCAGAATTCCGTTTTTCAAGGCTTTCTTAGGAACCAGAACAACACAGCAAAGGACAAAAGCAAATGACAGAAATGCACAGAATACACTAATGAGGATCTGTGCATATAGTGTAGAGGATTTAAAGGGAAAATTTCTGTAGCAGCATGGAGTTTGTGAGCAAATTCTACCCACAGACAAAGAAAAAATGTTGCCCCTAGGTGCAATCCCACAGACCAAAACTGAATGCAGGTATAAATACCAAAAATCCCTGGGAATTACATCAAGGGTTAATCTTGTCCAAAGAAAGCAAGGTGCTGCCATTTTTTAACCACACTGAGCAGTTTGCAAAACTCTTTATATCAAAGACACCACTGAGATCAAAAGCCTAAGAGCCCTCCAGAAAAAAATGCAGCCTGGTGAAACCCAGCTTGGCCTTCAGATACCCCTTGGGGTCCAGAGGAAACAACCTGAAAAACATGCAGCAGGAGGCTAAAAATTGGCCATACAGAACCCACACATCTGGTGCATTTCTAGGCAATTGGTTACTGAAGAACTCAAGAAATCCCTGGATCTCCAGAGAGCAGCAAGACCATTCAAATAGAATACTTCAAGAGGTCTGTTTCCTGTACAACATATTCCAGGCTTCTGGGATGGACAGGACATGGAACATGGGTAATCCCAGCACTGGTATTTGTGTTACAACAGAGTAACACAGAATCCTAGAATCCTAGAATTGGCTGGGTTGGAAGGGACCTCAGAGCTCATCAAGTCCAACCCTTGATCCACTCCCCCCGTGGTTCCCAGCCCATGGCACTGAGTGCCACATCCAGGCTCTTTTGAAATATCTCCAGGGATGGAGAATCCACCCCTTCCCTGGGCAGCCCATTCCAAGGTCTGATCACCCTCTCCCTAAAGAAATTCTTTCTAATGTCCAACCTAAACCTCCCCTGGCACAACTTGAGACCTCTTGTGCCCTCTTGTCTTGCTGAGAGTTGCCTGGGAAAAGAGCCCAACCCCCCCCTGGCTCCAACCTCCTTTCAGGGAGTTGGAGAGAGTGATGAGGTCTCCCCTGAGCCTCCTCTTCTCCAGCCTCAACACCCCCAGCTCCCTCAGCCCTTCCTCACAGGACTTGTGCTGGATCCCTTCCCAGCCTCCTTGCTCTTCTCTGGACCTGCTCCAGCACCTCAATCTCCTTCCTGAGCTGAGGGGCCCAGAACTGGACACAGGACTCAAGCTGTGGCCTCCCCAGGGCTGAGCACAGGGGCAGAATCCCTTCCCTGGACCTGCTGGCCACGCTGTTCCTGAGCCAGCCCAGGATGCCATTGGCCTCCATCACACATCTGTCTCAGTTACCTGCAGGTTGCACCAGCACGGCCAAAGAAAATGATCCAACTGGAGCAAGCACTCCCTCACAAACAGAAATTCTCTTCTTTGCTTGAGGGAGAAAATGCAGCAGGGAAGCAGTGAGACTGTGTCAAAAGATTTATGCAGATTTGATGAGAGCACACTAATGTCATGTTTCAGGCAGACAGGCTTACATATTTCTTGTAATTATGGGGAGGCTGTGCCTTGCAGAACTAATAATGGCATGTCTGCATGCATGCACCAAATGGAGGGGAAAGTCACTTCAGTGCAATTACAAAGGGATTGTGACCCTTGGAGTAGATGAAAGGCCATAATTCATTCTGAAATGCTCAGGCAGGGTCATAAACCTCAGGGCACTGTCTCTTCTCTGACAGTTATAAAAGCATTCATCCTCCAAGTGGGTGCAAAGCACAGAGAAGGGCCCTGGTGAGCTATCCTGGTAGCACCTTGGCACTACAGGTTGACTCAAGAGGCAAATTGAGGAGCAGAGACAAGAGTGATGAGGAATATGGACAGGAATCAGACCAGTCAGCAGTGGGTGGGAGCACTGCAAGGCAGTGAGGAAAAGAACTGGAATTTTCAGAGAATTTTCAGGGTTGGAAGGGACCTTTAAGCTCATCCAGTTCCAACGCCCCTGCCATGGGCAGGACACCTCCCACAGATCAGGTTGCTCAGAGCCCTCTCCAGCCTGGCCTTAAAAACTTCCAGGGTTGGGGCTTCCACCACCTCTCTGGGAACCTGTGCCAGGGTCTCACCACCCCATGAGGAAGAACTTCTTCCTTACATCCAATCTAAATCTTGAATCCATTCCCCTGTGTCCTATCACTCCCTGCCATCCTAAAAAGTCCCTCCCCAGCTTTCAATCAAAGCCATCTAATGGAATGAGGCTCTTCTAACTGCAAACTTCTGCAAACACACACCACTACCATTTAGTGGTGCTCCTGGGACAAAACTGGTAATCCTAAAAGATCTTTTAGATATAGAAAAGAGTCACAAAACCCCACTTCTTACCTGTTCTGTGAAACAGAGATTCTAGTGTGTGTGTGTGTGCAAGGAAATGGAGGTGTGCAAAAGATGACATGAATGCAAGCATAGGTTTAAAAAAATACCTTTAAAACCATACATTTTAAAAGTCTGAGCTCCAACACACAAGCCCTCTCTTTGCTGACCAGTAGAAAAAAGAAACTTCCCCATACATCACATGTTTTAATTCCTGCTTCTTTCTTACAGCTCCCTCAGGAATAACTGGGACCTGTTTCTGGAGGAGGCACTGACCTTGCACAACCAACTCCTCTGCACCAAGACTTTGGAAGTGCAGGGCCACACACAGAACACCTTAGGAGGAGCCAAACTACTCCAGTTTGTTAAAATCTTTTGCATCACAGCACTATCAACCCTGATAATTTCTCACAGCCTATCATTTACCCATAACATGCTCGTGATGTCTTTTTTACATGCTACAGGGACCAGCTGCACATTTTGCCAGAAGCAATTCCAAGTTTGGAAAGCACTCCCACAAAAATTCAGCACAGACCTGGAGCTCAAAACTGACCCAGTTCTGCCCCTCTCCCTCCTGCCCTCCCCAGCATCATGGATTTTTAAAAAATGTTTCACAAGCATTTGGCAATATTGGAGGCTGCCAGAACAGTGCTGTTCCCAAGAATATCACACAAGATTCTCTGCATTTTCTCAGTGCCAAATCAAGCCTGCTGTGTTCATGACAGCCCTACAAGACAGCCAAATACCATCAACACTTTTTTTTGTCCACAAATGGACAAAAATAGCAGAAGACCCAAAAGTCTCAGCTACCAAACTCTGGGCTGGTTCAGAAGAGAAAATCATCATCCCCCTCACATATGCAGACTCTGAGATGAGAATGTGTGAGTAGAGCTACAAGCAGTTGACAGCCATATTAGAGATTTTCATTAAGGGTGAAGGAGAATGCTGCAGCCCATGCTGTGCCCTGGGAGCCACCCAGTACCCTCATCAAAATTTTTTCCCCTTAAATGTCAGTTTTTAAAAAGGAAAAGACCATAAAATAGTAAATAACTAAATAAAAGTGAAGCCTATTCAAGACAGTAGATACATACATACAGCCTCACATGGATCTATCACCAATATGACTAAAAGAGGCAGAAACACTCATTATCAGCCCACGTGGGAGAAGAAAACCAACAAGAACTGACTGCAGTGCTGACCCTGTGATTTTCTGCCAAGCTTTGAGTATTTCTTTCTTCCCTACAATGATTACACAAAATGCCATTCAGGACAAGTGGTCAAGATTTCTTTCTGAAGCAGTCAACATGCTCACTGCAGTAACCAAGATGTGCTGCTGATTCCCAGATGTGCTGCTGATTCCCAGATGTGCTTATTTAGATTCTAAAAAGAAGGGGAGAGCTGGCAAGGACAGTTCTTTGCAGTCAAGGACAAGAGATGCAGCCTACTTGAAACTGCAAGCACAAGATAACCCACTCTGCCCATTTTCTTACTGAAAGCAAAGATCTAGCATGAATGTAGGAGCTGTGTAGGGCTGAAGAGCAGCTCTCCCCAGTCAGCATCCAGAGGACTCACCATCCAAGTGAGCTGGATGGAGGGGAATAGATGAAATTGTCTGTCCACCCCTGCAGTTGTGAAAGAGAAAAGCCAAAACCAACCCAAAGATGCAAGGATGCAGAGATTCTGTCTGCAGTGCTGAAGAGGTGAAGGCATGACCTAAAGTCTGGGCTCTTTGGCAAAGAGAAGCACACTGTTAACAAGAAGATACTTGATTCTGCTGGGAAAATAACTTATTTTCTCAGCCCCAAGTGTTTCAGGAGGCTGACTGGAGCTGGCTTTGCAAGCAAGTGAAAAAAGATACCACACAGACACAGTCCTGTGAGAAAAAGACACTGAGATGAGCTGTCACCCTCTGCCACCATCAGCTTTGAAACTGAAGATGTGTCCACACTGCAACACCAGGTCAGAGTTTCAGCCCAGCCACACTGTCAGATGATCTCAAAGCAGTTTGCAGGCTACAGGTGATTAACCCTTCCAAATTCCTTTTGGCATTTCCAGCTTACAGGAGAAAAGTGGAATGTTTGACTGGTTGGCCTGAAACAGATGGCAGGACAGAAATGTCTTGGTAGGTCTGTCCCAGGACAGCATCTGAGCTCCCTCAGACCTCCCTGCACTTTACAACAGAAGCAGTGGGAAGTTTTCCTGCTTACCAAAGGCATCAAGATGGATTTTCCCTACCTCAGGCCCATCATTTTTGCATCATGGCCACAGTTTTATCAACATGAAGGATGTCATCAGCACAGCCACTGCTTCTTTTTCCCTTCCTATACACCAAACAAGAAAATGTTACCTGGAAAATCACAAGTTTGTGCAAGCCAAATTTATTCTTAGAACTCAAGAAGCACCAGAAGCTTTAGTGCTATCATCAGATCACTGCTCTTGGAAGTCAAGGAGACAAAAACTACACAGGTGATATCACACCACAGAGGTTACTGGTATTTCAGAGCCCTGATACTTCCCTTCTGGTATAAACCCTACAGCAAAGCTAGATCACAACCTGACCCACCAGCACGTCTGATTCAGTGCCAGCAGCACCTCTGATAATCCTCAGCTATTCTCCAGCCCTAGAGACAGGTCAAAAAATAATTGCACATCTAGAAATTCTCACCTACCAAGCCCTCTGAGACTGCAATCACATGAATCACACACTGCCTTTGTGACAAATGCTACCAGGAAAGGTGGGGGAAAAGAACATGTGCCAAGATGATCAGAAATACTAAATAAGCTTTCTTTAAATTCTAAATTGTCAAACTAGGAAATCATTTCCTCTGTCATCTACAGTCTGTTCCATGTTTAAACCCCCCCCCCAAGCCCAAACCCACAGCAAGCTCTGATTAGCAGGGCTATTGGTTATAGGAGAATAACCTAACCTGTCATTTATTGATACAGGGCAGGATATTCAGAGCATCACAGTCTTCCAATTACTGTCAAAGATTTAGTAAAAAGAAAAACAGACAAAACAGGCAAAGCCATGAAGCAAGTGCCAATCTATCCCCATTTCTGCTCCCACCATTAAACTACTCTATTTCTAAGTTTACCTTGGGTGTGGGATGGAGAGAAAGGCTCCAACAGAGCAGTCTGGAGGTTCAGTGCTTTCTTTTCACTTCTCTACCACATCTGTTTCATGCATTGGAGCATTTCTGAGCCTATAAGCTACAGGTTTGATTGGCAGGCAGAGTCCAAGTTAGGAACAAACAAGCAGCTTGATCAAAAGGACAAATTCAGAGAAAGAAAGGAGAACAAAGCCCAGAAGAAAGGTGCTCCTTGTTCTGTACAGCAAAGTCATAGCAGCACTTAGAAGCAGCAGCACTTCAATGCCTGCCATATACATTTGCAAGTCTCTTAACCTGCCCTGACACATTTTGATCAGAATTATAGAAGACTGAGCACTGCAACACTGGAGGCAAGACAATCATCTTGGCTAAGAATTGTCAGGACAATATTTAACACAGGATTTCTACTTGTGACTTTCTTAGAGTCTGCTGACCACAACGGGGCCAAGCTGCAAGTTCTCTGGGGGAGGTGAAAAGAGGAAAAATAAAAGACTCTTTCCTAAGTTGAGGACAAAGAAAATAATTGTCCTTTAAGACCCTTAACAGGTATCCTCACTGAACAAGCAGCAAACACCAATTCTTTAAACATACAAAACTCACTGGAAGGCTTCAGATGCAAAAAGTGAGAACCAGATGTGATCAAGACACATCTGCCAGATCAGTTCTCCTCCATTTATAAGCCTCAACTGCACTATTTCCCACGTTCCATACCTGGTGCACATTCAAGGGGAGGGGAGGATCAAGCAGAGCCCTGGCTATTTTGGAGAGTAAAAAATAGTTTCTAACTGCTTCAGCACAGCTGAAACAAGGTGCAGATGAGCACTGAAGCCAAGATTCTCATTTAACAGCTACCCAAAAGATTTTAGGGTGGGAAGTGTTGGGGCCTTCTGGGATAAAGGGGGCAGTCATGATAACATTTGCAGAACTGCCTGTGCCAGGATACCTGAGCATCTCCTTGATGATTCCTTAGTTTAAAAATGTGCTGCCACTGCTCCATGGCAGCATTATAAATATAATTATAAATTATACACCTACTTTTACCCCAATTTTACCCTATTGTCCCCTCTGATTAAGGGATCCAGGGAGTGCAGTTCCCATATCCTGCTCCTGGCTGCATCTCCAGGAGCTCAGAGCCCTGCTGTGCACCACACTGCAGCAGCCAGGCTGAGAAACTCTCCTGTGCTGAGCTGCTGTCTGCAGGGCACCCAGGGACATGGGCAGAACAGAGTTTTTTTGACAGCACTGGCACAGCTCCCTGCCCAGCTCACAGCAGGAAAGCTGTGGTACCCTTCACTAGACAGACTCCTGGTGACTGCAGGCAGACAGACAGACCTCCTGCTGGCCCAGGAAAAAAACAAAACCAAAAAAAACAAACCATGAAAATCTCTTCTGCATGATCAGCAGGAGCTAAATTCAATATTTCCTGCTACATTCCAGAGCCTTCAGGCTAATCAATTGGCTCTTTCAAGATGTTCCCTCAGCTGGTTCTGACATGGTCCAATATTGCTGTCTGAGGCTGGCAGAACAGCAGCCAGATGCAATTTACCCATCAGAGGTGTTGTCTTACCTGATGCCAGTTTCCAAACCTGTAAATGTGCCCCTCTTGCCTGGAGGAACAGACAAGGCACCAGAATGCAGGAGAAGTCAACCCCTGCCCATCAACCCCTACCCCCTGGTCCTTCCCTGAGCATTAACACTGTGCTCTGGGCCAAAGGGGAGTTTCCTCCCAGCCCTCCATCAGTCTGGCCTTGCCAAAAAAAAAACAACAAAAAACCAAACAACCCCAAAAAGCCACCAAATAGGAAATAGATGTGCTCATGAACAAAATTCTCCTTGCCAAAAAGTGATCAAAATCATTCAATTTTAGAGTTGAAATTAAGTTCCTGCAACAAACGGATGAGACAAACCCATCAACCCCTCCCCCCTGGTCCTTCCCTGAGCACTAACACTGTGCTCTGGGCCAAAGGGGAGTTTCCTCCCAGCCCTCCATCAGTCTGGCCTTGCCAAAAAAAAAAAAAAAACCCAAAAAACCAAACAACCCCAAAAAGCCACCAAATAGGAGATAGATGTGCTCAGGAACAAAATTCTCCTTGCCAAAAAGTGATCAAAATCAGTCTATTTTAGAGTTGAAATTAAGTTCCTGCAACAAACGGATGAGACAAATCTTGCAAGGCTTGTTAATTACAATGTGTAAACCATTTATGTGACACCTAAATTACATTTTACAGCCTTGGATGTGAAAGGCAATCTTCCTCAGTGGCTGCCCATCAAACATCCTAGGGCATCAAGTGCTTGCAATTGTCAGGAAGAGCCAATCTGCACTGCAACCCAGTTTTATGCAAAGATTGGACCCCTTCTTTCTTCTTTGTAAAATGCAGATTTCCACAGATACAGCAGGGATGCTTCCTACCTGGGAACCTTTAAAGAAGTCACAACAACTTGTCTATCACTGCAAATAATGGTCACATGAGACATTTTGCTCACCTGATCATCCTCATGATGAAGACAATTTATTTAGGTCTATTAACAATCCACTCTGTTGGGTTTGTGAGGGGTTTTGTATTAATTTTTCTTTCTGAAAAAAAAATACCAGCTCTCTAGATTCTAGAAACCTCTTGGTAAAACACCTGCAAGGAGGGGAAAACTGAATGCCTGGGGTTGTGGTGCTACACAAGAGATCTTGGCCCCCACTTTGGAAGCTCTGCTTTTGGATTTGAGGTTTTACAACCTTGGTTACTGAAAAAGTACAAAGCTCCCTGGAAGACAATGACAGAGACAAAACTGCAAGGAAATCTCCATCTTTCTAACCCCTCCTCCTGACTCCCCTCTCCTTTGTATTTTTATTATGTTTCATCAACCCCTTCACCCATGGTTCAGATGTCCTGCTTTAAAGCAGCAGGAGTGGGAAGTTAAAAAATCTATATAATTCTACTACTGCTCCCAAGGCTCAGATGGGCTGTGGACTTCACTCTGCTGCTACTATTTGTCTGTACTACAGGAAGTTTTAGCACATTAGCTGTGCTGCCACATCCTCCTCAACATGAAAACAGCCCTTGCAAGACACAAGCACTTAAACCATCACTTAAACCTGGCTGAAAATGGGGAATGAGTGTGCTTTTTCACTGCAACAGGACACTTGTGCCCAGTGTCAGTGGGCACACGTGCAGCTGCTTCCCCCAGCACTGTTCTGTTGGCAGCTGGGGAAAAAGAGGAGGGAAAAAAAACCCACAACACTAAAAAATCATGAAAAAACTTAAAAATAATGAAAATCAAAGCTCCCTCCTCCACTCACCACGATCTAACATGTAGTGGTGACAGAAGCTGTTCTGTTGGCAGTTGGGGAAAAAAAGGGGGGGAAAAAAAACCCACAACACTAAAAAATCATGGAAAAAACTTAAAAATAATGAAAATCAAAGCTCCCTCCTCCACTCACCACGATCTAACATGCAGTGGTGACAGAAGCTGTTCTGTTGGCAGTTGGGGAAAAAAAGGAGGGGAAAAAAACCCACAACACTAAAAAATCATGAAAATAATTTAAAATAATGAAAATCAAAGCTCCCTCCTCCACTCACCACGATCTAACATGTAGTGGTGACAGAAGCTGTTCTGTTGGCAGCCTGGGAAAAAGAGGAGGGGAAAAAACCCTACAACACTAAAAAATCATGAAAATAATTTAAAAATAATGAAAATCAAAGCTCCCTCCTCCACTCACCACGATCTAACATGCAGTGGTGACAGCAGTAAGATGTTGTTAGATTTTCAAGGCAGCAGAGATGAATCAGGACACACAGGGAGATGTGACACTGCAGTTTTCCAGAGGACATTAAACCCTGGGCTTCCCTGGCAGGCTTCTCACTTGAGCTGAGGGGTCTGCAGGACACTGGGGCAGTCAGAAGAAAGAAGATGTAAAATAACACCCCAAACTCCTGCACCAGGCCTGGCTGCTGGTGCTAGAGAGCAGCTGTGAATATTTCATGTGCATACAACAAAGATCCAGCTCACCAGGACTCAGGGCTGGGGAAGACATCATTTACTTGGTGCTCCTCTCACCAGAGGCCAACAGGCAGACCCTCAGGACACAGCAATCCATACAGAACAATCCAGATATTGGGCTGCTGCTTTGGTGAGCACAGAGATTCATTTCTCCCAGGGGTAACCACTTACCATATCAGAAAGGCCAATCAGTCTTAATGTTTCCCTCCAAAAATAAAGTCAATATCTTATTATCCTAAATTCTTGGAGAAAAAAAAAAAAAAAAAAAAGCCATAATTAAGTGAGCCATGAGAACAGGGGATAAATCAGGATCAGAACACAGATGAGTGACCATGGCACTGATGTTTTCTTGCTCTTTCTGCAATGCCTAATTACAGGATTGAAACCCTGGTGGGGAATATTGGTACCACAGCATATAGACCATAGGAGACAAGAACAGCAATGGATCCTGTGCAATGCACTCCCCCTTCCTGAATTAAAAATAATAATCAGGAAATATGCCCATTTCCCTCTCCTGTCCCAAACACACTTTTCTCCCAAGTTAAGAACCAAGCCACAATTGAAAAAAACAATAAATCTAAGACAACTTAAGTTTCTTAAAATGTCCCTGTTTATTTTGCAGCATTTCCACTTTGCTTTTACATCTTCCTCACTTGAAACACCATAGCAAGAAATGCTCTTTTGTTAAGAGATGAAAGCAAAGATTCTCACAGAGCATCCCAGTAGCTCAAAGAAACATTACCAAACATCAAGAAACCTCCTGCAGAATCATCTGGGCACTACCCTTTCTCTCAGTGCTACCTTGCCTCTTGCCAGAAAACCAACAATAACCTATTCCCAAAGCTCTCACTTTGTCCATTTTTATCCTGCACACCTATAACATTGCATTATCAAACATCAAAAAGAAGAACATCACCTCAGGTTACTTGTACACCTTGGGCACTTTGGGACCAAACCCAAAACTGTCCCCCCTCCAGTTCCTTCACCTGCCAGCTCCTCCCAACACTTCCTAAGGCAGAGACCTGCTCTGGAAAACAAAGTCAGTTTTCCTCAATTCAGGAGAGATATGCAACAGGATTTTCTTTAGGCTGTTCAGAAGGCAGCTATGCATAATGCAGCCTACTTAAAGTGACTTTGCTGAAGTCAAATTTAATAATTTAGGAGATTTAAGAGCAGCATGCAGTTAAAAAAAAAAACCAAACCCCAGCCACGTTGCCAAGGCACTGTGTGCCTTTTAGCTGCTGTCTCTGATTCACTAGACCAGTCTTGATGTTGCAAGGACAAAGGTTTTCATCTTTTGAGAACATTTATCAGCAGCTAATGAGAAATTAGAATTCCAATTCCCCAAAACGTCAGCTATTGAAGTTTAGCTTTCAAACATTATGAAATAAAAAAAAGAAAAAAAAAAAGGAGTACTCGCATATCAGTAGAATTGGTAGCTTGGAACATTGAAATAAATAGCATTGCTAAGAAGGAAACAAAGAAAAAAAGGTTGGAAATTGCACTGGGTTGAGCTGTGTAGATTCATCCCTTGGAATGCCTGCCAGCAGACCTTTTCATTTTGCAGAATCCACTGGGAGAAGCCCCCTGAGATGACAAACTGCACATTGCCCTTGGGGAAGAGGGATCTGGCTCAAGACCCTGGGAGGTTGCTGAGAAATCCTGCTCAAAAACCCAACCTCTTTCTCATGCTTAAACTTTTGCAGTGTGGCATTTTAATACACACCCAGGGGAAGCAGAATCAGAAGCAGCCAAATCATAGAATCATAGAATCCTAGAATTGGCTGGGTTGGAAGGGACCTCAGAGCTCACCAAGTTCAACCCTTGCTCCACTCCCCCCGTGGTTCCCAGCCCATGGCACTGAGTGCCACATCCAGGCTCTTTTGAAATATCTCCAGGGATGGAGAATCCACCCCTTCCCTGGGCAGCCCATTCCAATGCCTGATCACCCTCTCCAGAAAGAAATTCTTTCTAATGTCCAACCTAAACCTCCCCTGGCACAACTTGAGACCTCTTGTGCCCTCTTGTCTTGCTGAGAGTTGCCTGGGAAAAGAGCCCAACCCCCCCCTGGCTACCAAATCCCAACAAAATGGGACCTACCACTTTCCATACAAACTCAGGAACATCCTTGCCAGTGAGCACAGCCCTGGCTGGCAGCTCAGTTCAGGCTGCGGAAGCTCTCATCTTTCTTCACTTGCCAAAAAAAAAACCACCCTTCCAACACACTGGTACCCTCCAACCCAAGATCCAGTAGCAGAAACCCTCACTCAAAACTCCAACAATTCTCCCCAGACATTTTAAAAAAGTTGTGTGGCTTGAATACAGCTCGAGCCCATACAACAAAGCTAAATCACCATTCCCAGCACCACCACAGACATTTCTTCCCCTCCTGTTTTTGTTATGCTGTTAGAAAATACATGGCAGTCACCTTGCCTCCAAGCAAACTCTTCCCATTTGCTCTACACAAACATCTCCTCAAATTGTCCAAGGGGAGATGGTTGTCAGGCTGAGCAGAACACACTTGGGTGCTTCACTCTCTTTTTAAAAGCTATCATCTCCCTAGGTGTCAGATGGCAAGGTTCATTTAGCTAGGAAATTACTCAAGGCTTGGAAAAATATCACTGCAATATGGTAGATCTCTAAGCCAGGAAGTCCACTGGAGATGCAGGGATGTTAATGCTCAGCCCCATCCTTGGTGGCTCTTGCCAGCAGCTGTGTCTAGAGGAGAAACTAAAGCATATGTGAGCTTTTCATATTCTTATTTCTACCCAGCAACAGACTAAAGTGTTCCCTCCATTACTAAGGATTTGCTACATCATCATCAACACAACCAGCAGCAAGCAGAACAACCAGAGCCTCTACCTCCAGAATCAGAAGAAGCATGTAGGAGATTTTTTTATGGTTTTTTTGTATGAGGGAATATAAAGACTGGGACTGTAACAGGATAATTTCTCTGTGCCAGTCAATTAATGCCTGGAATTGTTATGGATTTGTACAGGAGCAATGCAGGCATCTATCTGCCAGGCACTTTTTGCAAAAGACAGTTAAAAGGCACCAAGAAATACAACAAAAAAATAAACAGTGGAAAAAACCAAAAACCAAACCCAAACAGCTAATAACACACATGATGCTCCAAAGAGAGCCTGCAGACTCAGGGGCATTTTTTTCACTGAAATACACCACAAGCACACAAAGTCTTTGATGCAAACACAACTCAAAAATCATGCCATGGGATTTCAAGCACTCAGCTTAAATGCAGTCAGGAGGACCTGAAAAATTTAAACAGATTTTTTAAAATTTTCAACCATCTCACACAAGTCAGAGGAAAGGGAGACAGCAACTGGCTTATAAAGCAGTTCAGCAGAAAGGGATACATTTTAGTATGGCATCAGACACCTTTCCAAAGAGTATCAGAGACTATTTATAGGTGTTGTGTATGTCCTCCAGTCCACCAAAGGTAAATAGTTTCTTTGAGCTCTCCCAGGGCAAGAGAAGCTCTCAGAAATGAAAGGTTGGGATGCAACAGTCCACATTCCCCAGCATCCTAAAGGCCTAAGAATTAAAAATCTCTGCCCCAGAATGCAGAGCACTCTGGCCCTGACCCAGCAAAGCACTTTAGGCATTCAATGGTTTCCCCTTTTGAGTTCAGAGGGACAGTTTACATACCTAGAGATAACACATGTCACAGGGCTGTGCTGGCTCATGATCACATAGCTCAAAAATGTGCAAAAGCTCACCCAGAGTTGAGCTTTACCTTGCAAAGCACAGCCTCTCCTTGACCATCTCCTTACACAAAACAAAACCAGGAACAGGATACTGCCTGGAGTTCAAAGCATGTCAATGTGAAATACATTTTCCAGCTGCAAATAACTTCTCTTCAATGAAGAGAGGGTGCACACCGAGCAGAGGAAGATAAAAAGGAAGAAGTCTGAAGGCAACAGCCACTGTTAAGACTCTGTCCCCCAAGAAGCTGTCACTGCCTGTGGGTAACTCAACCTCTGAAGCTCTACTCACCTCATAGAGACCCCGGGATGAGCCCTCCCCCCAGTGCCACCTCTACAGAGGACACAGAAACAGTGTCCTCTGCCAAGGGGATGGAGGACTGACAGTAAGCTGAAGAGGAGCCAGCAGTGTGCCCAGGTAGCCAAAAAAGGCCAATGGCATCCTGGGCTGTGTCAGGAACAGCGTGGCCAGCAGGTCCAGGGAAGGGATTCTGCCCCTGTGCTCAGCCCTGGGGAGGCCACAGCTTGAGTCCTGTGTCCAGTTCTGGGCCCCTCAGCTCAGGAAGGAGATTGAGGTGCTGGAGCAGGTCCAGAGAAGAGCAAGGAGGCTGGGAAGGGATCCAGCACAAGTCCTGTGAGGAAGGGCTGAGGGAGCTGGGGGTGTTGAGGCTGGAGAAGAGGAGGCTCAGGGGAGACCTCATCACTCTCTCCAAGTCCCTGAAAGGAGGTTGGAGCCAGAGGGGGGTTGGGCTCTTTTCCCAGGCAACTCTCAGCAAGACAAGAGGGCACAAGAGGTCTCAAGTTGTGCCAGGGGAGGTTTAGGTTGGACATGAGAAAGAATTTCTTTCGGGAGAGGGTGATCAGCCATTGGAATGGGCTGCCCAGGGAAGGGGTGGATTCTCCATCCCTGGAGATATTTCAAAAGAGCCTGGATGTGGCACTCAGTGCCATGGGCTGGGAACCACGGGGGGAGTGGATCAAGGGTTGGACTTGATGAGCTCTGAGCTCCCTTCCAACCCAGCCAGTTCTATGATTCTGTGATTCTATGATGCTCTGCACCTTCCAGTGCTTTGCTAGCATCAGCAGCTCAGTTCTCTGCTGGGAAGGAGGTAGAGCTGGACTGGTGCTGGTACTTAACCTGGGGAGGTTTATTTTCCTTCATTATTAGTACCAGCTTATGCAGAACATTCCATAGCAAGTCTTTCCCTGTACCACCTGCTGGAAACTGTGAGAACAGAGGCAAGGAAGGGTGCAGTGATCCATTCATCTGTCTCAGCAGGAGGAGCAGCACTCCCACACACACATGCAGAGGGGTGCTGGCTTCTGAAGCTTTGCTCTGCTTTTACTGTTCTTGCTACATGAAAGTTTAATTACTTTTTAACTTAGATATTTACACAGAACATAAGCTGTTCAGAAGGATAACTGTCAAGCAGCCAAGACCTTTTTGGCAGGACTTTGTGATCATATTTTACCCTTCTGGTGATGGCAGCTCTGGCAGGGAATTGCTTCAGCTCTGTAAAAATTATGTCTATATACATTTGATCCCTTTGGGGAGACTGCCAAAGCACCAAGATTAATTAGCAACTTACCTAAAATACACTTTCTATTAGATAGATCTTAAAGGGTTCCTTGTCACAGCCTACTTTATAAAAACACATTTTGAAATATTAATGACATAAGATGACATCTTGAACTCTGTCTCAGTGCCCATTCTCATCTCCACACTAAGTTAAATGACTTTTATTAGTTTCATGACAGCTCTGTGCTTACATCAGCTTTGCAGAGTTGTAGCCAAATTACAGAAAATAAACTTCACTTGATGGACAAATACAGCATCATCATGATTCCAGCTACTGCAACATCCTTAAGCATTAGAGCTTTAAATGTAAATAAGAAGAAATGGATGCAAGCTACACCAAGAGAAGTTTAGGATGGGTATCAGGAAACATTTTTTCACTGAAAGGGTTGTCAAACATTGGAATAGTCTGCCCAGGGCAGTGGTGGAGTCTCCATCCCTGGGGGTATGTGTGGACCTGGTTCTAAGGGACATGGTTTAGTGCTGAGCTTACTGTTGGTCAAAGGTTGGACTGGATGATCTTGAAGGTCTCTTCCAACCAAAGACATTCTGTGGCTCTGTATCCAAACTGATGTCTGAGCACAGTGAAAAAATAATTGCAAAGGCTCTTAAGTAATTTGTGTTGAAATGTACACTCCTAGTGCCTTGCCCAAAGGAAAAGAACAAGGGACAGGTACCAAATCATTGCCTAAACCCTAAGAAAAAGCTACAGCCTGAGAGTACTCAGTGTCTGCCAGTACAAGTGAGATAGGGACAACACCTGACTCCTGGCAGCTGGGGGTGTTTCATGTAGTGGTCTTCCCTTCCCAACTGGTTCCAATCCCACTGGTCAACCAGAAGTATTTCCCAGGGAAAAGCATGCTTGTTCCAACCACATCCAGAGGTGTTTCAGCCTGTTCCAGCTCACAGAGCTCTGCCTGGGTACTGCAATGCAACCAGCAACACCTCTCCTTCTTCACCTGATCCTCAGACTAAAAAAAAAGTAAGTTTTTAGGGTAGAAGCATTAGTTCATGGACTCATCCAGTCTTCTGGCAGCCTCAGCAGGAGTGAGAATGAGGGGAAAAGCACTGCAGGAAGAACCTCAGTACAATAAAAAAAGCACCAGAGGAACAGCCCAAGACTGCCCAGAGTTGGGGAAGGAGGTGTTAGTGCTCATTGTATTGATGCTGCTAAAAATAAACCAGGAAGACATTCCCCACCTAGGGCCCAGGAGGGTCCAGGTATGTAGCTGAATCATTAAATTAAACACATCTTGATCCCTGCTTTATGTTCCACCAGCACAGGCCAAAAAAAACCCCCAAGCCTTTTGTCTGTATGGAAGAAGAATGCACCCCCTGAAACAAGGCACGAGGAAGTAATGTGAAGGTCAAGATCTCCTGGAGAACAATTGTGGTAGCAAGATCAAATTGAATGAAGAAAGGAGGAAATGAGAATAAGCTCACACACACACACCTCTTTTATAAACAGAATTCAAGAGAATGTGTCTGGTGCTTGGGGAAGCTGCCAGCAACATCCTTACTCAACAAAACAGCAAAGCCTCCTCCACCTCTCAGCACCACACACGTTCTGCCTGGCTCACTGCAGGGCTTTGCAGTGCCAATGCAAAATCTGTGCCAGGAGCTTAATGCAGTGTATTAGCACCAGGTCAACTCAAAGGTGGAGCATGAGCTCTCTTTCTGATGATCTGGCATTTTCCCATCCCACTCTTAAAATTGAAAGCTACCTCCCCAGCTGTCCTTCAGCCCTGAGCTACTTGGAGCACAGGTATGGAAGCAGGTATGCCTGCTGGCATGGGGTCAGCTACACTGCACTGAGGTGTAAGCACCTTCTCACTAAAAGGAGACTGAGAGGTGACCTCATCAATGTTTTCAAATATGTAAGGGGTGAGTGTCAGGGAGATGGAGTTAGGCTTTTCTCAGTGGTGACCAGTGATAGGACAAGGGGTAATGGGTGTAAATTGGAGCATAGGAGGTTCAAGTTGAGTATCAGAAAAAATTTTTTTACTGTAAGGGTGACAGAGCCCTGGAACAGGCTGCCCAGGGGGGTTGTGGAGTCTCCTTCACTGGAGACATTCAAAACCCACCTGGACACGTTCCTAGGGGATGTACTCTAGGGGGCCCTGCTCTGGCAGGGGGGGTTGGACTAGATGATCTTTTGAGGTCCCTTCCAACCCCTAGGATTCTATGATTCTATGAAATCTCTCTCTATGTATAAAAAGGTTGTGATGTGGGCACTGGTTCCATTTCCTCCCACTGACAGCATTTTGCTGGCCATCACAGCACTGACAAGGTCCCAGTGGGACTGATTTTCAGGACCTCAGGCTTCAGAACTGCCTCACAGAAGCTGGATTAGACCATCCAAAAATTTTCATTCTTCACCACCTTTCTTTTTTACTTGCAGCACTTCCCAGGCACTAAAGGTCCTCTTGGAAAGCTTCACTGTAGCTGCTTACAATCTAGTGATTTCATCTAGTTACTACTCACTTCTTTCTACAGGAACCCACCACAGGCACCTGGCAGGCCACATTCTGAGGAGAAGACAGTGCAGCTTTAAGTTATATGTTGGTTGAAATTATACAGATGGGAAAGCAAGGATGAGCAAGAGTTGAGGAAAAAGATCTGACTGCTACTGTAGTGTATGTATAGAAGAAAAACAAACCACAGCAAAACCCACCAGATTTTCTTCATCCAAACATGACTGTGTTCAGTTCTGAAAAGTCTGGAGCATTTTAACTTGCCAGCAGGCACCTTGGGGCCAGCAGTCTGTCTTCTTCAGCTCCACACTTCAAGAAATGGAAAGCTGGAAAAATAGGCCAGCTAACAGGTAACACAATTCAAAGCACCAGCTGCCAGTCTGGCAGAATGTTTGGGTTGGAAGAGACCTCCAAGATCATCCAGTCCAACCTTTGAGTCACTCACAGTGCATTTCATCTCACAAAAGGTGAGAAGTCCAACTCAGATGCACGAATTGTCTGTCACAAGGAGACTTTGCAGATCCACTGTCAGATCTTCATCTTGTACTTTTTTAAATTTGGGTTTAAAGAGGTATTTAAGGAAGTCCAAGTGGGATAACAATCTCCCTTCCCTGGTCAAGCATCTTCCTTCCCCTGCTCACAAGTGACACCCATCTCTTCAGCTCTTTCCTTTTCCAGGGACACTGCTGTGCTGCTGTCTCCTGCAGGCACCCACAGTGCAGGAGTAATATCAGGGCCACGTGTACAAACTTCAGTTTCAAGCTCAGTAAGACCACTGCAAATTCACTTCTCCAGTTTACAACTTGTTAACAGGCTGAGCTTACTGCTAGGAAAAGCCACCAACCCAACCACTGTGAGCCAGGCTTAAAACTGCCTTAAGAGCTCTGACTTCCCAAACTCTGGGCATTTTATCTCACAAATGACTTCAGAAGGAAGGTGAACAACCTTACTGCTGCTCCAGGCATGTAGGAACAGTGGCAGAGGAAAAGGACTGACTTGATGTCAGCCACACTAAAGCTTTTGTTCTAAAGCTTCCTTTTTTCTTTTTTTTTTTTTCTATTAAGCTTTACAAGATGCACCCTCTGATAAACTTGCCTTTGGCTACCTTCTTTCTCTACAGCTATCACACAGGCCAAAGAAATGAACCTCCCAGAAGAGCAGATAGCTACAAACACCTCTCTTTACAGACACAACACTGCTGCTGAGGGTTCCATGTTCTCTGGGATTTGGAGGTGAGACAGGATGGGCAGAAAGGCTGCAGCAACCCAAGACTGAGCTGGATCAGCTCAGCCAGCAGTCCACACAGACAAACTCTGCTTTCCAGTATTTTCCAGTCTACAGAAGCCATAATTCCACATTAACAAACATTGCTATTTTCAGAAACAAACCCCAGCTTTCACCTAGCCACTCCTGTCCCTCTACTCACTCTGAAAAAGCTCAGTGAATAAACCAAAAGTAGTTTTAACACAGTAAAAGGGGAAAAAAAGGATGTGAGCAAGGGGAAGGTATGTTTTCAGCCAAATCATCCTCATCTCCATCTTACAATGCAACTGCATAAACACTTGGGCAGCAGACAGCCAGCAAGGTCCCCAGGGTCAGGACAAGTGGCTGGGGCTGGAGAGCCCAGGCTACTCCTCTCCAAGCCACTGCCAGCTGAGCAGCATCACAACAGCTCCTGCCTTTCCTGGAGGATCTGCTCTCAGTGACAACTGCCCAGAAATTGAGTTTGACACTGCAGCAGCCACCAACAGCAGGCACTAGAAGATTTCACATGGAGTCTGGGTGTGCTGTCTCTTGACAAAAGCCTGGGAAGGTCCAGGCTTGCTGAGCACACAGGAAATGTTGCTGCAATTCACCTCAACCAGGTCAGTCCAGGGCCACCAGTGATCCACTTGGGCTTTACACCAGAGGACCCAGACAGAGCAGAGATCCCTGATGTAAAAGCTGGACATGTAAATACCACCTTGCCTTAAAAGTATTCAGGGAGCAGTGTGGCTGAGAGATGGAACAGCCCCCCTGCCTCCATGCTGCACCCACAAATTCCCCAGAGCTCAGGGTGAGGAGGAAGGAGACAAAAAAAACCCAAACAACAAACCACCACCTTTACATCTTCCTCCTCCTGAACCACTTTTCCTTTTGTGCAAACTTAGTAAAAAACTCAATTTGAAGGTGCATGCCCTTCTCCCACCCCCTGGGAAAGGCCTCCATCCAAAGCTGGGCCAGTGGCCAGCAGGCCTGTTGGGCCAGAGCCCAGGGTTCATTACCAGCCCCCCAGCCAGCATGGCCCAGAGGACTCCCTGCCAAAGGGATCTGCAGGGCCAAAAAGTCAAAATCAGAGTGGGGTCAGTGGTTCATCCAGAGGCAGCAGGCCCAGCCAGCACCATCAGCATTAATAACAGGAGTGTTAGAAGGGGAATGAAGCCTCAAGTCTCTGGGACTGTGCTAGTTTAATGACTGGACACTCATATTCAGGGGCTGAAAATGGGAGCCTACTTGCCTCTCTGGCCAACCCTGATGGTTAAGTCAGGGTATCAGGAGACCCTTTGTGTCTTCAGGACTGAGTGAGGACAGCTGCTGGTAGCTGAGCCCCTTTACTTCACTTGCCCAAGGGCTGCCAGAAGCTGCAGAGGCTCCAGAGATGTTACACCCACTGCTTTACCCCCTAGGATACCACCAAAGCACATTTGCACTGAGAATCAGTGGGAAAATTCAACTGGAAAACTGGCAAATTGGACCCTTGATGATTGCAGAATTCCTGAAAAGGAAGCAGTCTGCAAAAAACAAAACAAAGCACAACTCCAGCCTTTCCATAGCATCATGCTGCCACTGTTTAAACAGTAATAGATCCCTGTTCTCTATCTGGTCTCCCCCACACAGTGCACTGCACATCCTCCCCTACTCCTCCCACCCCAGATAAACAGGCTCTGGAAACAAAGCTTGAGCAGATAAATCTGGAAGCCCAGAGTTATCAAAGAAGGACAATGCTATTCCCTGTGGGGAACCAAATACCAGATAAATGAAGCTGTCTGCTTGAAATGCTGTTCTTGGTCTCTTGAGGATGGGATCAAGTACGTGCCTAGTAATTAATTTGTTTGTTATTTGTGTAACACATCCTTATTTCTACCCACTGAAATTACTAATGGCTTAATTCACCTTTTTTTTTTTTTTTAAGTTGTTCAAATCAGAGCCTTTTCTTTTGGGTAAAAGAGCCTGAAATGCAGTTTTCACTGACAATGTAAAGCAGCCTTACTGTTAACACATCCACTCCAACAATCAGAAACAATAAAATGGGTATTTCTGAAACAGAAAAATTGCTCCAGGATGCACTTCTGCAGGGGACAGATGCATGTTACAGCTGGGGGATGGGAAAGTTTGAGACACGGTGCTTGTGGCCTGAGGGGTTTTGGTGGAAAGCACCCCAACTGCAAAGAAAATCCAGCCAGGATTCCCTGCTCATGCAGCAGAGTGAGCTGTGCAGTCACCCTGACGTGTTCTGTAAGGCTCTGTTAATTTTGTGTTAGGCACATTCAACCAAGCATCAAAAAATCTGATCTATAGTTCAGGTGGTTTTAAACTAGACACAGGACATGGCCTAGAAAAGGCACAGAACAGACACAAGCAGCTAACCTGGAGTTAGCATTAGGTGGCAAGGATTAGAATGGGCTACATTAAAACAGGAACATCTCAGCAATAAGAAAGTAATCAAGGAATAAGTCACTGAAGGAATCTAAACTTAACCCTGAAAGCTGCAGGTAGTTTCTAAAGGAGATGCTACCAAAGCACCCCCAGGACTGGGAATAAATAAACAACTTCCACAACTACAGTTACACACCTGAAGCATTAAGGAAGTATTTCCAAAAGCCCCCCAGGAAGCCCACTTCTCAAAATTGGGCAACCACAAAGGCAAAAACCAGCATATTAAGCATCATCTGAGCTGCCACGATTAAATTACTTCTCCAACTGACTATTTAATAGAGCTTTGTTTGCTTGCTTGCTTGCTTACCTGCTGATGTTGCCTGGCTCCTGCTGTGATAGATTTGACAAGAGTATCTACTAATGGCTTACACATGATCTGTAACAAAGAAAGACCCAGTCTCTTATTAGTGGTTTGCTGACAGACAGGTTTGTTTTTCAAGCAAAACATTCTAGATTTTACACAGCTTCTTGAATGAGATGAAAATGTTACAGGAAAAAAGTGCCCAGAGAATCAACAGTTTACTTGAAAATCAACAGCTTTGCTCAATACCAGCCTGGAGTGAAATCTTGATCAAAACACAATCAGCAGCAAAACTTTAATATTGGAAAAATCAGGCAAAGATTTAATCTCCTGTGATCTGCCTGCTTCCTGATTGATGACTGCATCTGCCTGACACTTTATGTAGGCAGTTCACTTCAGAGAAACAGTCCCAGAGGCAAAGGAGAACATGCTGAGTTAGACTGGAGAACATCAGAGCTTGGAGGGACCAGAAACAACTGTGCCAGGAGAAAATTCCCCTTGGAGACAGGTTACCTTAAATCTGGCCCCTGACACAAAGTCTTGATCAAAACAACTTTTCTAGAGGAGAAAACCTTGCAAACCTTGCTCATCCATTTGTCTTGAATACTGGTAAAAAATTAGGGCTTCCCAAGCTATGCTTTACAGAGCAGCCTTCTGTTCACCTGCATCCTGGGAGTGTTCAGCCTGGAGATAAAGGAGGCTCAGGGGAGACCTTCCTGCTCTCTACAGCTACCTGGATGGGGGTTGTAGTGAGGTGGGTGTCAGTTTCCTCTCCCAAATAACAAGGATGAAATAGCCTCACGTTGCACCAGGGGAGGTTTAGATTGGGTATCAGGAAAAATTTATTCACCAGAAGAGCATTGGAGCAGGCTGTGCAGGGATGTGGCTGAGTCACCATCCCTGGAGGGATTTAAAAGATGAGTAGATATGGTGCTGAGGAATATGTTTTATGGGTGGACTTAGCAGGTTGGCAAGTTGGACTTGACCTTAAAGGTCTTTCCCAATCAGAATGTCTCTGTGACTCCTGTTCTCCATGCAGTATCCCAGTCCAAACCATTAACAAGATCCTGGCCTTCTGCAAGTGTTGCCATCAAAACACAGAGAACTGAGGAGGCAAAGATCCTAGGAAACCTTGCAGCAGTTTTAAAAGCCCATAAAAAAGTGGGAAAGTTTCTCTCCCTCCTTCCCCCAGCATTCCAAGTGTCCTCTGGAGCCAGCAGGAGATGCCACACAGTCACAGTGCTTACCGGGAAGCGTTTGAAGAGATCATGGAACATGGAGCAGGTGAGGGCACTGTTCCTTTTAGTCAAGAATTGTGTCAGTGCTTGCTGATATATTCCAGTCACCCTCTCCAGATCCAAACACCCTGTGCTCAAAAGCTAGAGGGGAAAAAAACCAGAACAACAACAAAAAAAAGCTCCATTGAGACACAAGGATGAAGACCTGGAGATTCTATACACCCAAAACTGGACATTCCTGGGTAGGATGTGGGTCTACAAGATGCAACCCAGAACCATGAAGAAACAACAAAAAGGGTCCCAAACATGCTCCCCCCAGTACCAACAGCAGTATAAGCACATGCACTGCCTATAGGATAGTGTGGAGTGTAGGGGCTGTGCTTCCAGGTTTGTGCTGGACATATCTAACACACAGCAAGTTCACAGAGCACTCACAGAGCAACCTGCAGCAGCCATGCTGTTCATGTGGTGTTCTCAGAGCTACCTGAATCTATAGGTATCAAATGTATGTAGATACCCAGACCTATGTGCACTTGGCAGCTATGGCCAGGACCTCCTGGTACCCAGAAGACAAACCCCAAGTCTGATAGGATCCAGCAGTCACAGAACTGCATGAACACTCCAACATCCCCCTCTGCTGGGGAACAAGACCTGCTCAGGATCTACACCAACCCCACAGGGCTGAATGGAAAGCAAAGTGCTTGGAGCATCCTATCCCAACATTCCTGACTCTTCTCATATTGCCAGGGAAGCACAGCTCTCTGGGAGGAAAAAACCCACTAAGGCCCAGGAGGTCAAAGCTGTGAGCTTCACAATGGGCCTTTTGCAAAAGCTCTGCCCAAACAGTTCCCATGGTCATGCAGCAGATGAAAGCTGTGTGAATGCTGTGTCCTCTCCTGAGGTCACACTCCCCAGTTCTACTGCAGCTGAACACAGGCAAGAGAAGAACAGAGGAATCCTAGAATCATAGAATTGGCTGGGTTGGAAGGGACCTCAGAGCTCATCAAGTCCAACCCTTGCTCCACTCCCCCCGTGGTTCCCAGCCCATGGCACTGAGTGCCACATCCAGGCTCTTTTGAAATACCTCCAGGGATGGAGAATCCACCCCTTCCCTGGGCAGCCCATTCCAATGGCTGATCACCCTCTCCAGAAAGAAATTCTTTCTCATGTCCAACCTAAACCTCCCCTGGCACAACTTGAGACCTCTTGTGCCCTCTTGTCTTGCTGAGAGTTGCCTGGGAAAAGAGCCCAACCCCCCCCTGGCTCCAACCTCCTTTCAGGGAGTTGGATCCTTTCAGGAGATGGATCCTGAGACACATGACCCCAGTTTTCCAGTGTCCATATTTAATCCTTATGTGCCACACACATCTGCAGGGGAAAAATGGATTGCTCCTCCCATGCAGATTGTGTAGAGTCAACACTTTCTTCTCTTGTAACAACTTTTCCCATAAATTTGGCTACTGCACCATAGGGCCTGCTCCATTTCCATTACTGTGGAAATGGAATACATTTCCATTTTCCATTACTGTGCTGCTTCCTGAAGAGCTCCAGGTGATGCTCACAAAGGAAACACACCACACCTTTGTCTCTGGTTCCTCACTGCAAAACTTCCAACACAAGGTCAGCACCAGCAGCATCACACAAACTGAAATGCATCCCCTCAACCAGCAACTCCTTCAGCTGGTGCCTGAGTCCTTGGCTGATCAAAACCAGAGCTCTCTCCTGTAGGAATAACAACCTTCCCCAAGGAAGCAAAAGGATGCTCTGAAGCATGTCTCAGTCTAGCCTCAAGGTGTGTTGTTTGTATTACCCACAGATTTCTGTTTTTTCTTTCCAAAAAGGCTCAACACAGAACAAGAGCTGCTCAGATGAACACTCAGAGTCTCTCACTAAGCCTTAGAAACACTGCCTGTCTTTTCAGCACCTAATTTTATCTCAACCTTTGTAATTTCCAGGCTCTTTCCTTGTCATGAGGAAGCCCTGTTTATTTTTCTGCCCCCCCAAAAAAATGTCAACAGCATTAAGGTACTAATTCCTGCCCACTATTTGAGAGGTTCAGAGGCAAGTATCAGACCAGCTGGTAAAACACCACTTGCCAGGTGACTGCTGGAGGTGACTGGGCTGGGCAAAACATAAAGAGTCCCCAAATTCAGCAAGCTGTGAAATTCAGGAGGTGAAAGGGAAGCACACAGTGAGGCTCCCTGAGTAACAGACACCCACAGCACAACCAAAGGAGAGAGAGTTTTTCTGCAAACTACCACTGAAATCAGGGCTGCTCCTGACTTTCTTCACTGTGAGGTAACTCAGCCCAAAGCTCAGAGGAAAAGGAATTCACTCTCATCCAACAGTGTCCTGTGCCTCTCAGAACACAACACAGCCAGGAGCTTGACTGAAAAGACAGCAAACCAGCCAGGAGAGCAGGATAAATATACATCAGGCTTCTTAGGCAATTAGCCTGCATCCACTGTACAGCAGCAGCCCCTGGTGGCTGTGGGCAAGCAGGCACTGCAAAGGCAGGAGAATGAGGGCCAGAGAGGATGGAGAATGTGACAGCTTTATGGAAAAAGAGTCACGTAGAGAGGTGTCTGCAGGCAGCAGGGAGAGTGAGACTGGATAAGCAAGACCCACTCAGCAAAGTGGCTTAATGGAACCCTGATGGCCTTAAGAGCAGCCTGCTGTCTCACCTGAGGAGCCTGTGGGATGGTGTTGCTCTGTTTGTCTGGCAGAGGTGTAGGAGTTGATGACTTATCAGCCACATTTCCTTTCAACACTTTAAGTAGGTACAATGAGGCACTAAAAAAGAAAAAGGGGAGAACACAGCATTCACCACAGTGGCCCTGCAAAACCACCTGAGGGCAGATACCAAGTGATGGAGGCAGCTTATTCTGTACCAAGGATATAAAGAATCTGAGAAGGTCCCTTCTCTCAATCAAACCCACCCTTGCCAAACCTTGAGACAAAAAAAAAAAAAAAATCTTATGAGGCTGTATCATCTAATTATCTGTCCCTCCAGCTAGACATGGCCCCTGGTTTCCTCAAACTCATGCTTTTGGCTACCTGCTTGAAGGCTTTGGCATTTGCCCAGGAGCCTGCAGAGCTCAGCCAGCACTGCAGTGCAGCCCTCTCAGCAGAGGCTGCTGTGTGCCTGGAGAACTGGGGCAGATCCTGTGAGATCATGCAGCCAGCTTGCTGCTTTGCACAACAGGCTGTGTTAACTGGGCACAGCTCCACTGCCAAGGGCCAGGTGTGCTGCAGAGCCAACCCAGGGCTGACCATGGAACATGGTACCCACTGCATACACAGCTGTGCTGAGGAATCCCAGACAGAGCAGGAAAATCCTCCTGAAATTCACAAGAGAGTCACAAGAGAGCCTGCTGGTCACCTGCACTCCTATTTACACCAGGAAACAGCAAGGTTACTTATGTTTCCTAACAGAGCTGACCCTAACTCACCTGTATTAAGTGGCAAAGGGGTGAATACAGGTCCATGTACAGTCAGGACCCATAATTATTGTTGTTGTCCTCACTGTGCTATCATGCAGACAGGTAACCAGAGTATTTGCAAAACAATCACTTCAGATGGACTTGAAATGCCACTGATCCCCACACTGAATCACACACACCTCACTACTCCCCAGCAAAGCCTCCAGGAACCACTTCCTACCACTATCAGCAAAGCTTTACCAACCATTCCTCTATCACAGAGCCTCTATCATAGTGGCTGATCACCAAAAAACATACAACTGTTTGAAAATGCTTCAGACTGCCAGGAGGAGTGAGTGGTTCTCATGTAAGACACAGATGCTGGCACCCAGCCTCTGTCAGGTCTCCCATCTCTCCAAACTGTTTTCACATGCAACATCAGGCCTGCTTACAGCCCAGCCACTGAAAAACACTGAGTAGAGACAACCCTTTAACACTCACCTGAAATAATAGAGAGCCACTGAAGAGTTTGTGTGCTTGCAGGCTTTTTCCACAAGCCTCTCCACAAAAGCATGCAAATCTTCCTGCAGAGCATCCACTCTCTTGCAGTACTGCTTAGTTCTGCACAAAGAGTTCCTGAAAGAGGATCAGAACCAAACCCAAACTCATTACCTTCAGAAAGAGAAAGGGAATCAATGGCTGAGCCCTCATCACTGAGCTCAGGGAGACACATCAAAACAGGGCTAGCTGTGGGCAGCTTGTATCATGCCTCACTTCTGGCCCCAGGGAGAATTTGCACTCTGCTTGCCTCAATAATAACTTGTTGGGAGTTTTCTTCCAGCCACAGCAGGAACTCAAAGCCTAGGGAGATGTTGCATGGTCTGAAAGGAGGTCAGAGACCTCCCTTTCCATGGAGAAATTCAATGACATAGCTACCTTGGGCAATACCAATGTTTGCTTTTAAGGTTTCCACCTGCAGACAGGTTTGACACTTGAAGTGCCATCTTCAATCCTAGAAAGAGCAGCTCAGGGGCTTCAGCCAACACCACTGTTGTCTCTTAAAAGCCATCACCCATTCTCTGGAGGACTGAGGACACTTACCTGAAGATACTGGCTGTTTTCTGGAGGAAGTCAACCTCCTGCTTGTCAGAGTCTGTGCTCATGCACTGTTCAATCACACGAAGCAGGGGCTCAATGACATCAAACACCAGGGGATTCTCTGACTGCTTTATCAGGAATGCTTCAATCAGATCCAGCACCTGCAAACACACTCACTGCCATCAGTGTAAAACACACTGGATCTACCCAGAGCAGCTCCTTCAGACTGGAGGGGGCTACACAGCATCTGGAAGGGACTGAGGAAGACTATGCAGGGATATAATTTAGAAACAGCAGTCATGGGAATCACTGCCACCTGCTCAGGCTGCAGCCACTACAGTTTTGCAGAGATGGCTCTTAGCACCACTGGCTGATAGCTCCTACCCCACCAAGGCCCTCTTGACTTCCAGACACTGCACTAGCAGAGAATCAGCCCCTTAGAGCACAGCATCAGAATGGAAATTCAGTAAAACCAGTGACTCCCTGCACCATTCAGTCTTCATCTTGGCTAATGTGACAATTCTAGAGGTGAGTGGCTGGAGCTGTCCCTGCATGCCCAACTATCCTGGACCATGCTGACATTAGGTGGCTTGCAGTCAGTACTATAGTCCCAAACAACTACAGGGTGTTACCCATAATTCCTGACATTATTAACATCAGGAGCAAAAAAAAAAAAACAAACAAAAAAACCCACAAACTTAAACTACAATATTACCAGAGGAACTTTAGGCAAGTCACACTAAGGCACATCAAGCTTGTCCAGTTTACAGAAACTGACAGGCAGGGACCTGCCCTTGGGTAGGTCTGGGAAGGGATCTAATAAACAGAAACATTTCAGAACAGCAGCTGGAAAAGAGAGTTCACTTCTTGACAACACACTCTTGGTTTTGGTTCTGAAGCAGGCATGGGAAGCCCCAGTCACTGAACACAACCTTGCTGTGCCAGAACAATCCAGTCCCAACCTCTAGGAGTCTGACACACATAAAATGTCCAAGCTGCTTAGTGTTAAGAAGCTCATGGCATGCAGTAAGCTCCAACTAACAAGCCAGTAAGCCAGAGGTCTTCACACCAAGCACTCATCTCCCACCTTAATCTTGAAGTCCCTCCGTAGGATCCTCTCTTTCCGTATCCTGTCCTTCTCATCCTTCTTTGCCTGGATCCTTTTCTGCTGCTCTGCAAAAAGGGCTGAGATGTTCTTGTCGAGAGCCATCATAGCCTCATCATCCAGTTCTTCATCACTCTCACCTCCTCCCTTTTGTTTTCAGAATGCAAAACCAATGTCAGTTTATGTACTTCAAAAAGACAGTGGGGAGAGCACCCCAGCCAAGACCAAGCTCGCAGTAGGGATGTAGCTTGACCCAAAGTAACACCATGGGGAGGGAAAACATGCTCAGTCCCATGAGAAATCCAGCTCTGGAGAAATCTGGAGAAATCCAGAAATCCTACCAGATTAATCCTGGCTGCACAGTACTAGCAGGTACAGATAGAGGACTGGGAGAGGGAAGAGGCTTTTGACACCCCTTCCCTCTGCCTTGTTGCTTCCTCAGTACAGAGGTTAAGATGTTGCTACATCTGTAGCCTTCATAGGAATCATTAAATCACACTCCAACACTTCTACAAGAAGTCTCCAGAGTGGCCTACAGAGGTCACACTCCTCCATCTAGAGCAGCCAATACAGGGACCATTTAACAGTAGCTCAGTGCTTTAGTTCACACATCAATCTTGTTTATTACAGGCAGGAATAGAAGCTCTATCAGCCTACCCTGGACAAGCTAAACCACTCAAGACACACTGACAATAAATAAAAGAACAAGTGACTGATTCCCACAGCTTGCTTTGAAGATCCTGACCTCCTGCTTCAAATGCCATAAAAAGATGACTGCCAGGGTTACCACTGCATGGGCTCAGATGGGATGTGGGTATTAAATAATCTTTCACTATCCCAAAAATCTTGGTGTCTGTGTCAATGTAGGCAGTGAAAACATACCAGTGCATTCCCTGCTTGGAGAACACTCATCAGCTGACTGCGAAAAGTATCATCAACTTCTTCATTCATTTCCTCAGCTCCACTCTCATTTTCTTCCTCACTGCTGCCTTCCTCTGAGGAGTCATCACTTCCCTCCTCATCCTGAGGAAGGAAAAGTTTCTCTCATGACTTTGCCATTCTTCAAGCCCTACTCAATCCTCAGGTGTGTCTCTGTGCAGCAATAAAAACTCAAGCCCCCCCTCAGCCCACTGCCAGGCTTCCAGCCCTGCAGATCCAAGTGAAGACACTCAGGTAACAAGATACCAGAAGAGCTAAAAGCAAAATCTAATACAGACTTCTCTGTCATATTAAATGAGTTTCAAAAAGCAGCTGCCAAGGAACATCTGAAGTAACAACCCCCAGCTGACATCCCTTTCTGCTAATGCTTGTGATGCTCTGGGACTCAAACCTCTGCTGCTCTTGAAAGCCAAGATCTTGAATTCAGATGGCTGTGCATCACAGCAAGCACTCAGTCTGTGGCTGCAAAAAGGAGAAGCCAGTGCTGATTTCAGCATTCAGCCATTTCTTCTCAGGAAGTCACCTACTGAGCCAGCCATCCCTGCAACTGCATTTTCCTTCAAGGCCAAGAGACAATAAACATGCACTTTTAACAAGTGCACTTGGGTGCTGCACTTTTAAAATAAATCTTAATAGCCCAGCAGCCATTTTACTCAGGACAAAATAAAGGCAATTATATCTACCAGAGGTCAGGAGAAACATGATTTTTAAACAGTGAAGGACTGCAGAGCATTATTCACTGGCAATGGCTCAGCAGTTACCGTGTCCTGTGCAGATTTGGTCTTTTTGTCTGATTCTTCCATGACAACAACAGCACTTTCTTCATTTTGCTCTTGGTATGGGTCAAGAACCTGCAAAAAAAGAGAGTTGTGTTTTTTCACCGTTTCATTTTGTCACGTTTCTTGTGTACAACAGGCAGGAATTTTGGCACAGTAGGACAGCTGGATACAGACACAGCAAGGGCATCCACCTTACAGTATCATGTTTGTTAAAGTGCTAAATTCTTTCTGTAAGTAACAAAAAAGGTGAAGAAAACCCAGGAAGCTGGTTACATCACACCTTCTGATTTGTTACAAATTCAATATTCCGTTCACCATATAAAGTACCAGTTACATCTTTGCAATTCACCTCTTACTCTCTCAGAAAACACCCCCTTACTCAGTGGTACAACCAGCTCAGATGCTGCTGTCACTTACTGGTAGCACCTCTATGCTTAGCCTTTCTAGGAAAAAAAAATAAATGTTACCATTAGCACTCTAATATTAAAATCTACCAGCTATAAGTGGCCCAGGAATTCCTTCAGCCTAAAACTACCAAAGAACAGAGCTTCAAACTAGCAGATCTCAGGCTCTCATTAAAAACCAAACCAAACAAAACCCCAACAAACAATAAAACAGAAACCCAACAAAGAACAAATCTCTGGAAGCTACTTGTCAAACTCAGCAGCACACATTGTGTCAGGTATTTTTTAAATCAAGGAGGCTTTTATTTGATCCCAAAACAGAAACATGCTTGTGTATCTGTTAGAGACAAGACAGACCAACAGCACAATGCCCTGCTAGTGCTTCACTTACATCCAGGATGAGCTGCAAGCCCCTCTTGGTCAGGTTGGGGCATATCCTTACAAAGACACTCTTGGAAATCCGCCGGATGAGTAGGCTGGGCTGGGCAAGGAGGGAGAGAAGGATTTCCACCATCACCTCAACCCATCCTGGCTCTGAGCTGTCTGCAGAGGAACAAACAAACAATGACAGGAAGGGGCAAAACCACTGCCTGGACACACATCAGTAAAATACTACAGAAAAATTCACCAAGGAAAACAGTTCTACTGACTGCTGGTACTCTACACAGTCTGTTAGTATTCTACACAGAGCAGAAATAATCAAGTGTGAAGCTCAAGATTGAAGCTGTATTGGAAAGCTACAAACCATAAGAGAGAAACGTGTCTGAAATTGTCCTCAGGCCACTGCAAAGCTTGTTAAACCTTCTGTTGATTGTATCATTACTTAGATTCACAGTTCTGCAAATCATGCAACACCTACTCGGCCACATAAAAGTAACCAGCAGCAAAAAACCTTTGATAGATTTTTCCATGGAATCAGGACTCCCAGCAGCCTTTGGAAAGTGCTGACATTTGAAGCTGGAGCACTACTCCAGAAGCTTGGGAATCCTGAGCTACACACAACCAAGCCACCACAGGATTAGTTATTATTTTCACAGCACCCTCAGATTTACACAGAGGTTTAAGGAGAACAAGACCACAGCTACAAAGGAAGTTAAAAGATGAAGCCAGGTTCTTTCTGGTCAAGTCCCAATCCAACTCTGCAGGCCCTAAACAAGAACCAGCCTAAAACAGCAAACAGGCTGTATCTACATATTTAATTTACCTAGAACTTGAGCTCTGAAACAACCAAGTTTTAGGCCTGCCAGCTGTTAGGACAGCCCACAGCTTTGTCTGGGTAAATAACACCACTTCAGTCAAGCTCTTGGCCAGAAGAGAACAAGGACTCAAAGAGACTGAACTCCTTTGGCCACTGCTCATCTGGCCAAGGGCCAGCTCTGAAGCTCCCATGTCCTTTCAGAAGCACCCAGGAACTCAGTCCCCTGAGGCTGCAGATACAGAGGTGGAGCAAGAGAAAAGAGGTTTAGAAAGCCAAGGAAAGAGAAGGAAGCAGAGAGGTGATTCTCCTGAATCAGTCAGAGTGCTTGACTTCTGCAGAACTGCCACCTTTTGTCTTTTGCCAGACCATTAGCAACTCCACTCCATTTCTTTCTGTAGGGAGGACTCACCAGTCTTTTTCTTCTTAGGTTCTTTGCTGAATGCCTTCTCTGTGCAGTTCAGAAGGTCACTCAGAACATCCATTGTTTCAGACTGATTCTGTTTGATCACAAGCAGATAGTCAACACCCTCTCAGAATTTCCCACTAAAAACAGAAGCAGCACACTCTGAATCTAAGGGCCACTCTAAATAGGTACAGAAATTAAAATCAGCTATTACAACCCCTTTGCAGGAGAAAACATGAAACGAAGTAAAAACTGCTCCACTTGGCAGCAAATCAAGCACAAAACTAATGTTCAGGACAAGCTCTACCCTTCTAAGTTGATGTCTACAGTCAGGGTAAGAACCCCAGTTCAGCAGCTGCCAATTTTCCTCTTCTCAAAGCCAGAGGCTGTGAAAGATTGGACCTCTGAACACAAAGAAATTCTCCAGCTCAGTGTTTGGAAATCCCAGCTATCCCCACATTTTACATCACTCAAATATGCTTCAGAGGTCTTACCTTGAAAAGATGAATGGCCATTAAAAGCAGAAGTTGCTGAAAAGCAAAGACTTTGGTACTGTTTGCTTTGTTTTCTTTCTTCTGCAGGTTCTGCACTGACTGAAGTGTTCTGAGGGAAGAAACTCATTTGAGTCTTTCACATTTAAACCAGCAAATCTTCTCTTAGGATCAAACTAAAAACATGGCCAAATCTCCAGTACCATTTTGTGTACTTAACATTTAATTTATCAGACTTGGACATAAGTACAGTGCACAACCTTAACCCAGAACAGCATCTCACTTTGTGTGGCTCAAAAACCTCTGCACTTGGGCACAGGTCAAATTCCTAATCCTGCAGCCAAGGCAGGGAAAACAAGCTCAGGAAAAACTCCCTGAGAAGTCAACACAGGCATTATCAGGAAAAAAGATTAACTGAGTTACAATCATGTTTGGGAGAGGAACTGTAAGCACAGACAGAAAAGGACACCCAGGAGCAGGAAGAAAGGAATGGGGTGATGAGAGAGGCATCCTGACACTCAGCAGGATCCTCAAAGGGAAGAAACAGAACTGCCACTGCTGTGAAATGATTCTGCTACAGCAGGCAGAAACCAGCAAGAGGCTGAGAGAATGCAATTTCTTTTTTCTTAGCCCAGTCTCACCTCTCCCAGGCATCCCTCTGTCCCTTGGTAAAAGGCTTCACAGCTTTGACATGCTCACTGGAGAGCAGCTTGTCAGCATACTCAACAATGAGGAAGATCCACAGCTTCCCATCTGCAGTCACACCATGGATGTGCTTCTCCCTCAAGGCTGCAGCCTTTGCTGTATCCCCCAGAACACTCAAGCTGTTTAAAGTCTGAAGCAGGCTGCAAAGACAAAAAGCCAGCACATTACTGTCAGAGGAACCAGATGATGGCTTTCTCACACATCCCAAAACAACACCCACCAGAGCAGCACTCTCATCCCTGAGCTCTGGTCACTCACTGCAACCCAGATTCATGAAGCCTAAGTTTCAAGCCATGGATGTATCTAAGCACAGTGGCAAAGCACACCTGGTGCCCCAAAGGACACTATTATTCCCATTTGTTTCCCATTCCATGTCCCACCACGTCCTCTGCTTCCCCTGAACTGAGGGAAACATGCACATCATCACCACTTCTCTCTTGGGTCCTTCCACTTCAAGGTTGCAACAGTGGCAGTGGGAATAATTTTATGAGAAAAAGCAGTCTGAGCTCAACTCAGCACCTCCCTGATCATCACACACATAATCAGCTGGTTTACCACACAAAATTATCTTTTTATTGGACAAAACTTTAGGATCTTTGGGAAATCTGTCTAGGGTCTCCTTAAAAAAAGCCATTTCCTGGTCCTGGAGCCATACAAATGTTCCAATAGCAGTTCACAAAACCTCTTGTCCTGCCATTTACAGGCTGATCTTATCCTCTGGGAAAAAAAAAAAAAGAGAAATTTCCAAGCTTTTGCATGCAAGCAAAATCTTTACCCAAAGAAGTAGTTTTCTATTGCCAAATGGGTCTGTTCATCTAGAGGCTCTGATGGAAGGACACTTGCTTCACAGATTTGGGAAGTCTTTTTCTTAGCCTCAAAAAAAGCATGGAAGAAGCAAAACCTGGAATGGACAGAAACAAGAACAAAATTAAGACCACTTGGTTATAACAAAGCAAAACCAGCCCATGTGTTCAAACAAAGTAGTGCCACATATACACCAGATTTTTATTCCAGGATGCCCAAGCACTAGGAAAAAAATAAAAATAAAAAATCACTATTTACAATAGGATTCTTTCCTCAAGGCACTGAGTGTAAAAGAAAAGAGAAGGATGCTCAGGACTTCACTCAAGTGCAGTCTCAGCAGTTGGGGCCACACAACACAGTAACCAGACTGCCAGACTGGGCCATATTCCCCAATAATTTTACACTGACAGATAAACACTCACTGAAATCTGATGCAAAGTTTACAAGTAGTATCTTCAAGCAGCCCAGGCAATCAGAAACCTAACAGTTACTGAAAACAAATGGGACTGATTTTAGGCATCTACTTATGACAAGAGTTTGTCCAAGTTTGCAGAGGGTATTTTGGAAAGCACTTTCTGTTATGGAATATTTCCACTACTGAATTTACTTCGTGTCATGGGCAGAGCTTACCTCAAACACTGCTGTAGAGCCAACCAGAATTATTTCAAGCACTGTGGCATTCAGTCTTTAAATCAATCTCACCTGGCAATGTCCATCACAAGGCTCTCTTCCTTTATCCCTGCACTTTCAATGATGTTAGCAAGTCTGTGGATGATCCATTTCCTTAATCGAGGAACCTTCTGCTGTGCCCTTTCAATAAGGGAGAGGACACAATCAGCTGTTTGAACACCATTCCAAAATAAATACAAAAAACACAATCCACAGCACCAAGAGGTGACTTTCAGATGTGTGGAGGCTTTACACTAAAATGCATGGAGTGAGAAAGCAACAGGTACATAAAAAGAGGCACAATCTTCCCAAGTTTGCTTTTTACTGTGGAAAAAAGAGTCTTGTTTATCCCACTGAGGAACTACAGTTTAGCAAAAGGCACTTCCAAGGATTTCAAGAGTCAGCAGAGTGAGGCTACAGGTACACAACTAACACAGATACACCATTCTGACACCTTGCACCTCCTTTGGAAGAAGCTCATGTAAATAATCCACTACCTTCAGCCCCAAGTAGTGGGTATTCAGCAAACACCAGCACTAAGGAGGGCAGAACTTCCTCTTGGGAAGTTTTCCTACCTAGACATTGCTATAAATGCCTGGCAAGGATGGAAATATTTACAGGCTACTCTTGAAACATGGAGTGGATGCTTTGCTGTGGGCCAAAGAGATGAGAGCACTCAGGCCAGTTCAATAGTCAGGTAAAAGGGCTGCACAACTGCTACACAGACCTGAGGATCTGTAGTGAAAAAAGAAGCCACTGGACATTTCTGCCAAAGCAGATGTCAGGGCTAGAGAAACAAGAGAGAAGGCTTGGTCTGCTTTGCTCAGCCTGGCTGGTTCTCACCATGTTTGCTCCTATAGGCAGAATTTAATTTGGTCCCAGGAAAAGAGGTGAACACTGGAAACATTCCATTCCTTCTGGGGCAGAGGAAATGGAGCAGGCTACAGCTGTTAATTCATGGCAAGCAATCCAGCAACCACTGGCTGTCCAAACCTCTTCACAGAGGTGGCTTTAACCACAAAACACCAAGAGGAAGGTGCCTCATGTATACACTCACCTGTTTACATTGCCCTGGTTCTGTTTTTGTCTGTTACTTGAGAAGTCTAAACAACAATCCAAGTCTGGCCTGAGGAACATATCTTTGAGCCAGTCAATGTATTTTTGCAACACCCCTGGCTGCAAGTGCCTGACTACCCTGGAAGAGCTGGAAAACACTGGGTAGCCTTGATTGGTGAGAGTAGAGAAGCCAATTAGCACTGCCATCTGCCTCTCTGGGTCATCACAGCCGCTCAGGAATTCATCTACATATTTCTCCATCTCTGGAGCAAACTTGAATCGATCTGGAAGCTGAAAAAACACACACAAGCAGGTTAGGAACCCCACACTGAGCCTGAGTGCCTGTGAGAACACAAATCACTTTACTGATCTGGCTGCAGTATGCAAGCTAATGTCACATGCCTGAACATTTGTCACAAGGCATGCAGCAGGTCACTGGTTTCACCTCGTGGCCTTCCTCACACAGGAGTTGCCACTGCAAGCAAACACAAAATCCAATCACAAAATCATGTACCAACTTCAACCCTTTCATTTTGCACCTTCCCAAACAGCCAAGCTTCAGCAGGCTGGACCACATGGTGGCCAGACCAGCTAAGCTCTGGGGCTGAGCTACTCTCATTTTGGTTGAAAGCCCAGGGTGTTTTTCACATTCCAATTAAATCTGGAAACTCCCCACATCGATTCCAGTCTCATCTGCAGCCTACAGTGGGTAAAACAAATCCCACCTCCTCTCCCTGATGTCTCAGAAACGTTGAGGGATTCTGAAATGAGGGGGAGTTGATGTGTCTTAACCTAAAAACCATATCCTGAGGTGCTGCTGTTTTGTGCTAAGTCCTAACCTCAAGTCCTGCCACTGATCTGCAAGGCACCCAGCTGGGGCTGCTGGCCTTGGAACACTGCCCAGCAGCTGCAGATCACCAGGACACATCCCATCTCACCACACATCCTATTCCCTGAGGTACTTTCATAACCCCCAGTGTTCAAACCCACTCATTTGTTCTGGAAAAAAAAAGCAAAAGCATAAGTGGAGCAACCTAGAAGGAAGCAAGCTGTGGTTTTGGTCCAAAAATGCAGTGCAGCTTTTGTGAAGTAATAAACCAACTTGTTTGGTACAATGTCCTGATCAGTGCAGTGACCTGGAGGGAGCAGAAGCAGTAATGAAAGCCCAGGGAACACTGTTCTTTAAAATGATGAGGCTATAAATTCCTAATTAACTACAAATCCATCCAATTATAACAAAAATAGCCCTGCAAAAAATCTCACAGTAAGCACAACTTAGTGAGCTTCTGCTTCCACTGTTTGACAACTCAATACTTGTGAATTGGTGTGAAAGCTGGGAAAAAAAACTCCAGGAGAGACTGCTGTAAACAGGGGGTTCATCAGCCATCTCTTAGCAAAAGCAAATCAAGTACATTTGCTCCTCTGTTGAAAAAAAACAACAAGTGGATTCAAGAAAATAACTGTTAGAAAAAATATAAAACTCAAGTTTCATCTCCAGCAACCAGAATGGGCTAAGAAAGTACAAAATAACAATATTTGTTTCACAAAATTAACAGCTTGTGTCAAGGAACCAAAGAAAACAACCCCACAAAACCAGCAAATTCAAACTAAGATCTTTGCTACTTCCTCATTATCAATGCTGGGGGTTTCTCTTTCAACTGGGTCAATCATCCATTGTCTTCAATGGATTTGTACATTTCAGACAGCAATTAAGATATTCTTGATGGAAGAACACATCCTAATTCACTGAGCAACAGGCATAAAAAGCAAAAAACTGGAAAACAACCAAACCAATGGAAAACCACTGGAGAAGAGACACCAGGGTAAGCATTATTTTCAGAGCACACCCACACATCTATTGCTGCTTTGATACCAGAGCAGAATAACTGCAGTGTCTTATCCCTCCCAAGAAAGCACAATGATACTGGGGCCCACAGGAGGAGGCTTTGGATTATGTTACCACAAAAAAAAAAAAATACCCAACAACCTGTTTTTTATTCATATTTCCCTTTTCTTCCTCACTTTATGGCAGGGCTGCATTGTTTCTTGGCCTCCCTGGAGGGAAGCAGGAAGAGTTCAAAAATCCAGTTCCCAAATAAAATCTGTGCTTAAACCTCAGATGTGCTTATTGAAACAAGCACTAACAAAAACAAAAGCTGTCTCTTTTTGTCTTTGCCTCCAAATGTTCATGTAACACCCAGCACAGTGACAGACAAAAAAGGAGCTTCTGGACAGGCAGAATCAAAAGGACTGTTAAAGGATGACATAGGACACTGCTGATACACTGAGGCTGCTCTTCCTCTGCTTCCCCAGAGCAATCTCAGCAACATCAATAAAAGCAGGTGGGTCAGTGCTGGACAGTTTCAAAAGCCTTAAAATAAGTCTGAATGAAAATACACAAATTAATTGAAAATAACCACAGTGTAAGCTCAGCCCACTGTAACCAGTGGTCAGACTTACTTCTAGTAAGAGTCCAAGGTCTAAAAATCACAAACTTTTTTTTTTTTTATATACAGGACAACATGAAACTGGAAAGGGGGCAGAGGACTCTTCTGAGGGGATTGTGCTGCAATCTCAGCAACATCAATAAAAGCAGGTGGGTCAGTGCTGGACAGTTTCAAAAGCCTTAAAATAAGTCTGAATGAAAATACACAAATTAATTGAAAATAACCACAGTGTAAGCTCAGCCCACTGCAACCAGTGGCCAGACTTACTTCTAGTAAGAGTCCAAGGTCTAAAAATCACAAACTTTTTTTTTTTTATATACAAGACAACATGAAACTGGAAAGGGGGCAGAGGACTCTTCTGAGGGGATTGTGCTGCAATCTCAGCAACATCAATAAAAGCAGCTGGGTCAGTGCTGGATAGTTTCAAAAGCCTTAAAATAAGTCTGAATGAAAATACACAAATTAATTGAAAATAACCACAGTGTAGGCTCAGCCCACTGCAACCAGTGGTCAGACTTACTTCTAGTAAGAGTCCAAGGTCTAAAAATCACATAAAGTTGTTTTTTTTTTATATACAAGACAACATGAAACTGGAAAAGGGGCAGAGGGGTCTTCTGAGGGGACCTACCTGAGTGGTTACCACATGTTCTCCATAGTGCTGCATCACCTTCCCTTGGAGAACCATCTGCAGCTGATCCAGGGACAGCACGGGGAGAGCAGTGCCCAGCAACCTGTAGCACATGTAGCTGAGGGGAAGGAGAAGATTCCCTCAGGCAGAGGCTCAGCAGGAAAGCTCAAGGGGAAGAGAAAGAAGTAGAAAAGCTCCATGGAGTATGCAGGGAGAAGTCAAAAATTCATGGATCCTCTGTTCAAAAATCCTAGGGGCATATGATTTCCTTCTCTGAGAGCTGCTATGATCTCCCCACAACAGGTCCTCTGAAACAGAGGAGTTCTCACCCAGAATTCCTTCCTCATCAATCCACTTTCTGGATCCCCTCCACAATCCACTTTCTGGATCCCCTCCACAATCCACTTTCTGGATCCCCTCTACCAATCCACTTTCTGGATCCCCTCCATCAATCCACTTTCTGGATCCCCTCTACCAATCCACTTTCTGGATCCCCTCCACAATCCACTTTCTGGATCTCCTCCACCAATCCACTTTCTGGATCCCCTCCACAATCCACTTTCTGGATCCCCTCTACCAATCCACTTTCTGGATCTCCTCTACCAATCCACTTTCTGGATCCCCTCCATCAATCCACTTTCTGGATCTCCTCCACAATCCACTTTCTGGATCCCCTCCACAATCCACTTTCTGGATCTCCTCCATCAATCCACTTTCTGGATCCCCTCCATCAATCCACTTTCTGGATCCCCTCCACAATCCACTTTCTGGATCCCCTCCATCAATCCACTTTCTGGATCCCCTCTACCAATCCACTTTCTGGATCTCCTCTCCCCAGACATTTAGTTTCCACAGGCATATCACAAACCTGACTACACATATTTACCTACCTCTGACACCAACTTGCTGTCAAATTTTACCAAAATTGCCCAGTGGGCTCAGGAGTTATCAGATAGACAGCACCAGCCCCATTTCTGCAGGAAATGAGGCTAAAAAAAACAACCCCTTTGAGCATACAAAGGTTTTTTTCAGACTTATCCAAGAAATAAAACAAGACTTAAACTGTTAAGGCTTAGAAATTGTTTCTTCTCACTGTGATACACATGTAATTTGTTCAATTTTTTTTTGTAGGTGCATCTCCATAACTTTCAGCCTCTTTAAAAAAGATTTAAACCTGCCCACAGATTGCCTTCATAGGGTGCAAATTATATCATGCTCCACACCAAAAGGCTCACACTTTCATTCCCAATTTTCCATCAGTTTTACATGGCAGGAGTCTCAACAGACAACTTAAAAAATCCCACAAAGATCTAGTACCTAGCTGAAACAGCTCCTGTTATGATGCCACCCACAGCCCTATCCTGCTCCCAAAGATGGACCATGTCAGAATCCAAATACATCCAAGCATTTCCATCAAGTCCATCCCACAAAGCACAAGTCCAGCAGGATCAGACACAAATTTCAGAAGTAGGGTTTGAGCTGCCTGTGTTACATCACAGAAAGTCAAATGACACTCCCTGCCAGCTGCTTAGAGAGGGACAGCAGAGCTCTTATGACAAGTCTTGTAGGAGCAAGCTACAGACTGTAATGCACCTTTATGCCCAAGGAGGTGCATGACTTTTATGTACTGCCTGAATTTTTTTTTAAATGTCACAATTCAAAAGAAATCTTCCTAACTTCTGAGTTTAGGCTCCCTATAAAGTTTCTCATGGATATTTCAGTTCTCAGGCTGTTCACAAGAAACCATGCACTCCACCCTACCACAGCCTGGCAGAAAAATGGGGGCAAGAAACAGAAAGATAATATGGAGAACAAGATATGTTAAAACAAACCTCACAGGTCCTGATTTCTCCTTCAACAGCCCGTTCTCCACACCTTCTTTCCAGAAGAGTTCAAAGGCATCTTCCTTCAGTGAAACTTGAAGCAAATCAAACACTAAACCAGGCAACTTCTTGTCCTTCTTCTCAGACTTGGCAACACTTCGCAGAAGCTCTACAAGTCTAGAAGAAAAAAGCAAATAATTGGAGAGGTCTGGCCTGGAAGGAGGTTGCTGGAGGCCAAATTAATCCTGCTAAAGGACACAGAACATTTCCTAAGCACTGCAGGCTGTGCCTCTTGGAAGAAATGACAGAGCTGTAATTTAGGAACCTGCACAACAGTTAGCACCTAACCCTTAACAGCAGCTGCAGTGGCAACTGCAGGCAAGTATCAGGATGAAAGCCACATTTCTCTCCCTGCCAGCCAAGAGAACCATTTATTTAAGAGAAACTCCTTTATTTAAAAAGCTTACCTGGGAATATTTTCCTCATTCACAACAGTAGGGGAGCCAAACAGCTTCTTGAGATTTTTAGGTTTCAGGACACTGGGGAATTTCTGCATGCCCACAAGCAAAAGGTGGAGGTTGTCTGGAGATGTGAAGGCTGAAGCAAGGTCATTCCTCAGGATGTCAAAGAGGACCTCCTCAAACACCCTCTCAGGAACCTGGGGAGGAACAAAGGGGAGGGCATTCTGATCACTTGATGTGAAGGTGAGAGCATATGAGAAACATTTAAGGGCATTTTACTCACTTGATGTATAGTGTAGTAAAATATCTGCATTACAGGGCATTTTAGTAAAAGCCTGCAGTACTTTGGAAGGTCTAGAAATAACCTTTATGGTAACACAAGCAAAAATAAATAATGGATGTGTCCAGTTCTGCCACACAGTCCCCAGGTGCTTAACCATGTGGAGCAGGACAATTTGTTGTCATCAATTAGGAATTCTGACTCCTATTTGTTCTCTTGCTGTCTGACTGCTTCTGCCTGTACAGCTGTGCAGCTCAGAGAGGAGGAAACACTCTTGTACTAGATTTTAAGACTATTTCCCCAAAATAGGTTACCTGTTTTGGTAAGACTTCCTGGTAAACAACTCTGTTGAGTCATTTCAGAGAAAACTGGATCCGACATTTTCATCAATAAAGTAAGAAACCCACAAAAACTGCTTTACTGTTTGTTTTTTAAAGACTGGATTCAAAATACATTTAAGCCTAATATTAAGATTAAATGACCCAGAGCACTTCCATAGAAACATTATTTCATTACTAACATTAGTTACTCTTCAGATCCACCAACAATATCTGCATAAAAGAAAGCAATAAACAAACCCTCTTCTTTCACTCCACACTCAAGAGTTCCTTTGTCCCATGTCCCTAGATCCATCCTTTCACTCCCAGCAGCCCAAAATTCAACCTTAGGGCTCCAGCTCAGTGCATAAAAAAGGTTTGGTGTCCAGAGTTGTCAGCACAGCTCTATTCAAAAGAGCAACTGGACTCCTCTGCCCTTCTGAGCAAGTCAACTGGGAAAAACCAGACCAGAGGTTTGTCCCTGCTGAAATCAGACTCAGCTAAACCAGAGCATCTTTCCAAGGAGCTTCCCAAAATTTAAACTCACTCTTCCACTTTCAACTGTGAACAAACAGAGGAAAAAGCAGTCCCCAAAGCAAAGTCCTTCCCACCCACCACATGCTGGGGCTGTACCTCAGACATGATGTCAACAAGAGCTTTTCTAGGGAGGTCTCTGAGGTGTGCTTGGTGATGTGCCAGCTGCTGGAGAAGCTGGATGCTCTCCAGCAAAGCTTTCTGGTCCTAGAAAGCAGAGATAAGAAAAAAAAGAACATAAATCAAAGATTATGTTGAAGGCTCAGGTAATAATCCACTCTTGAGACTCTTATTTGTAATAAGAAACACAACTGCTTCCTGCCAGCCCACTCAGCCTTTCCCCAAAATGGTGCTTTCTGGCTGGATGACAACAGATCTTTTTCTTCCAGGAGGTGCTGGAATCTCCTGCACTCTCTGACACTGCTCCTATGTTCTACTTAGACATTTAAAAAGCACAAAAACATCCATGGGTAATGTAAAAGAAATTATCTGAGCTTGATGCTTCAAGTCCCATCCCACCCACCAGCCAGTGACCTCTCTTTCTCTCTAGACCCTCTCTCCACTTCAGACAGCACAAGAACCAGTCCTGACAAACCACATAACAGTGGTCACCTTACCTTAACAAGTCTGCCAGACTGAAACAGAGCCATAACTCCAAAAAAGTTTCCAAAAGCAGCATTTCTCACAAGTTTCTGAAAAGATAAAAAAAAAAAAAAAAAAAAAAAAAAAAAAGAAAGGCTGAAAATGAACTTTACTTATATTTCACATTCAGCTACAGCTCTGAGCAGTGGAACAGGATGGTTGGATAGCCTTGAGCACCTGGCCATATTAAGATCATCATCATAGAATCATCATAGAATCCTAGGGGTTGGAAGGGACCTGGAAAGATCATCTAGTCCAACCCCCCCTGCCAGAGCAGGGCCCCCTAGAGTACATCCCCTAGGAACGTGTCCAGGTGGGTTTTGAATGTCTCCAGTGAAGGAGACTCCACAACCCCCCTGGGCAGCCTGTTCCAGGGCTCCGTCACCCTTACAGTAAAAAAATTCTTTCTGATATTCAACTTGAACCTCCTATGCTCTAAGATAACACATTGAAAAGCAACCTCCTGCACTTAAAACATTTAAGAAGTGCCCTAGATTTTTTTGTCACATGGATTAATCTCAGGTAAAAAAGGGCCCGATAACAATGTCACCAACTTCCAATTTTTACAAATATTTCTATTATTTCATTACAGTCATTTGCCTTAGCAAGAACACCCCAAACAATAATATCCAGGCACCAAGCCTTCAAAGAATAGCAAAAGGTTCATTTAAACTATCTGTTGGCCAATGATGCCATGGGCTGACTCACCTTTTTCACTTTTTCCAGGTTGTGTTTTTCTTTTATCTGGTCCAGGACACTGCACACTGAAATTTCCTCAAAAGCCTTTAAAACCTGAGGAGATGGGCAGAATAGCTCAGTTCCCAGTTCTTCCATTTTATGAAGTAGCATCAAGTTCAGCTGACACAGAGCTGAACAGTTGTTCAGTACAGCAGCAGTGCTGCTTTGTTAGGGTAGACCAGAGACAAGTAGATCAGTGCAAGATGTGTCAGCATGTGAACTAGCACAGACATAAATATATATGCTTGATATTGCTTTCCACCCTCTCCTCCCCACACATTACCAGGGCTAATAATCAGAACATTTTGCTGCAACTGCATGACCCTCTTAACAGAAATAATGCAACTTCTCAGTGTGGGCAAGGCCTGATCTAAGTGGGAAGAACGAGGGCTCTTCTGTTATTAAAAACATGTCAGGTGAGATGAGGTTACATCCCACTGGTGATCCCAGCTGATGCTTCCCTCTGTTACAGACTCAGCATGGAGAAACCCCCTGTGAAGTGTGTGTTAAAGGGTTGTCTTTCCAGATCTCACACAGAAGCAGCACAGTAACAGGAACAAGTCAATTTTAAGAAGTGACGACAGTTTTAAATGCAACACATTTGAAAACTTGGTCGGAGTCTGAAGGTTCAGGGTGATTCCTGAAGCAGGACAGAATTCTGTAATGAGTGCTACTGGTATAGTTTATACCTTCAGAAGTAGAATCATAGAATCATAGAATTGGCTGGGTTGGAAGGGACCTCAGAGCTCATCAAGTCCAACCCTGGATCCACTCCCCCCGTGGTTCCCAGCCCATGGCACTGAGTGCCACATCCAGGCTCTTTTGAAATATCTCCAGGGATGGAGAATCCACCCCTTCCCTGGGCAGCCCATTCCAATGCCTGATCACCCTCTCCAGAAAGAAATTCTTTCTAATGTCCAACCTAAACCTCCCCTGGCACAACTTGAGACCTCTTGTGCCCTCTTGTCTTGCTGAGAGTTGCCTGGGAAAAGAGCCCAACCCCCCCCTGGCTCCAACCTCCTTTCAGGGAGTTGGAGAGAGTGATGAGGTCTCCCCTGAGCCTCCTCTTCTCCAGCCTCAACACCCCCAGCTCCCTCAGCCTCTCCTCATAGGATCTGTGCTCGAGTCCCTTCACCAGCCCAGTTGCCTCCTTTGGACCTGCTCCAGGACCTCGATATCCTTCCTACATTGCTTCTAAAACATCTCAGCATCATTTCTAACCGCCCAGCTTACCCATGCTTACTCCAAGAGCTTTCTCAGCCACCGGCATGCAGAAAAGTGCCGGGGGGATGCTCTCCAGCCTCCCTACAAACACCAAAGCAGGATCCCAGGAACAGCCCGGGGCTGGTGAGGACTCAGCCCAACACTGACCTGTGCCAGGGCCAAGCTGAAGCCTGGGCGGGCGGCCTCCCGGGTGGCTCCCAGTCCGTCCACCAGACGCTTCAGGGCGTACTTCAGTTCATCGTCCTGCAAGAGACACCCAGAGAGGCTTGAAGCCGCCCTCGCTCCCCTCAGCCCCGCGGGCTCCCCCCGTGCCTGCACCCCCTTCCCAAGCGGAACGGGGAAAGGAACGGCCGCCCCGGCCCCCTGCTCACCTTCCTGCCCTCCCGCAGATGCCTCAGGAGGTTCTCGGTGGCCTCCAGCCGCACCTCCTGCTCCGGCTTAGCGATGTCCCAGAAAAAGTCGAGGAAGGCGCGGCCCTGCCGCAGCACCCCGCGGGGATCGGCAGCCGCCACGCCGCCGCCGGCTCCTTCCAGCTCCGCCATGCCGCCGCTGCCACACGTGGGGCCGCCGCTTTCCACCGACCGCTCCGCCTCTTCCGGGGCAGCGGGGACCGAACCGGGACCGAGGGGGAACGGATCTGAGGCCTCACGTTCCCTCAGCGCCGCTGATTCTCCTCAGCGCCCTGATAGCCCTCAGCCCCGCGCTCCCCTCAGGGCTGCGGCTTCTCCTCAGCGCCCCGCGCTCCCCTTCAGGGTCGTCCCTCAGCCCCGCAGCTTCTCCTCAGCGCCCCGAGTTCCCCTTCAGGGTTTCCCCTCAGGGTTGCGGCTTCTCCTCAGCGCTCCGCCATCCCCTCAAGCCCCGGAGTTTCTCCTCAGCGCCCCGCACTCCCCTTCAGTGTCTCCCCTCAGCTCCATGATCCCCTTCAGGGACCCCTCCATCCTCTCAGCGGCTTCTCCTCAGCGCTCCGCCATCCTCTCAAGCTCCGCGTTCCCCTTTTCAGGGTCCCTCCTCAGCCCCTTCATCCCCTCAGGGCTGCGGCTTCTCCTCAGCGCTCCACCATCCCCTCAAGCCCCGCGTTTCCCTCTTCAGGGTCCCTCCTCAGCCCCTTCATCCCCTCAGGGCTGCGGCTTCTCCTCAACCCCGCCATCCCCTCAAGCCCCGCGGTTTCTCCTCAGCGCCCCGGATCCCCTCAGGGCCGCCCCTCAGCGCCATATTCCCCTCCCCGTCTCCCCGCCCGCCTCCTTCTCCGGCTTCGTCGCTCGCTCCCCGGTCTCCACCTTTGCTCCCCCGGGCTCTGTTTAGCGGCAGGTGGGGGAAGGTTTGAGTCCTCTCGGTGCGGGAAAAAAGAGCTGAAAGCCTGCGGGGTGCGGGGCACGGAGCGATGCAGCTGCTCGGCGGACATGTGGTGGTGCGGCCGTCTGAGGGCACAAGCGGCTGTGGGGTGGGAATCTCTTATGTCCCGTGGTTTTTATTATAAAACCCGAAATTACGGACTAAGGAAAGGAAGCACCAGTTCACGCGACGGGTACATTTTTAAGGCTTCCTAGGCGTTTTTTTGGGAGCAAGCCAAGTAATTTTTAAAGTAATTTTATTACTTAAAATAAAGCACAGCACTCCAGTACTTATAATTCACTTAGAATAAAGTACAGCGCTACTCCCCAACCATGCAAAACCATCGCCTTCCAGCCTCCCGCCTCATGCCAGCCGCAGAGGTGCGGGGAACCGCTGTGACGAGCCCTCCTCTGCCCTTCATCTTAGCAGCGGTGTCCCCGGGCTGCTGCGGGGACGCGCGGGACGCCGGCGATTAAACACAGCGGGGTGGCTAAAGCTCCTTCCAGCGCCACACGCCCGGGCTGTGCCACCACCGACGCTCAGCCCCGACCTCCGGAGGTTGCACCCGGGAGGCTACCCGGGACTTCACCCCCTTCCCGGTCGTGGCGGGGTCTGCGGGGCAGCGGCGGGCGCTGAGCGACGGTGACAGCGGCGCTGGGAGTTGGCGACAGGCAGTAGCGTAGCCACCCGCGGCGGGGCGTGGAGCTGGAGACAGGCAGCGCCAGGGGCAGCCCTGGCCAGAGCCCCGCCATATATAAGAGGCGCGGGGTCCTGCGGGCGCGGTGCTGTCACGCTCGCACGGGGAGGAGGCTGAGCTGGCGATGGCGGATTTTGATCCTTACGACGATCGGGCCTACAGCAGCTTCGGCGGCGGCCGGGGGTGAGCTGCGGTGTTTGCGGGTGGCTCCAGAGCCTGGGGAACGTTCAGGGCTTCTCCTAAAGCAGGGAAGGAAGGGAGGGAATGGTGTTCGGCGTCCCCCGTGGCCGGGAGAGGAGGGGGCGCGGCCGGACAGGGCCTACCCTGCCCCTGTGGAGATGGCGGGCGGGCGCGGCGGGAGGGCGGGTGAAGAGAGGGACGGACGGGGGGATGCTGTCTCTAGGAACGTTTTGGGCCTTGTCTTGCCCCGCTACCTTCCCTTCTTCCGGGGGACGGAGGTGAAGCCGGCGGGGCGCGTTTCCCTTTGGCCTCGGAGGAGCCGCTTTGTGAGGCTGTGGTGTCCCGGGAGGGGTAACAGGCGTCCCCTCCCCACGCGGGGTGCTTGCCGCAAGGTTTAGGGCCTGGTGGCTTTTGGGAGCGCCGGGAAGGGGCGGGAGGAAGAGGAGGAGGGAGGACGGTGTCGCTGTGTTCCCGCCGGCCCGCAGGGGAGTGGAGGGGGGGTGTGGAGGTTTAGAGAGGTGCTGGGTCAGAGCCAAGGCAGGCCGTGAGGAGCTCCTGCAGGGATCAGGCTGGGAGATGGGAGCGAGAGGCCCTTGTTGTGGGTTTGCACGGCGAGGCGCCCCCGAGAGCGGGCAGCATTGTGATGTCTGCAGAGGGGAGGAAATGGGAGGGCTTTGTGCTGCTCCGGTCGGGAGCCACCGTCCAGCGTTATCCGGGGCTCTGGGTGCTGATTCCCAATCTCTGATCCTTAGGAATAGGGCTTGTCTCATGACTGGTTCCTTACTGGAGAGTGCATATGAGGAGGAGCTACAAAAGCAATAACCAGGAATTACCAAGTTTGTCTTAAATCAGGTTAGGAAGTGATTGACTTTTTTTTAAAGGTTGGTGCTGCTTAAGTTTCTGTGTGCACTAAAATAAAAACAGTAGGTGTAACTGTGAAATAAACTGGTTTTGCAGGCAAATCTTATGAGTGTGCTGTTTCACAGTCTCATCTTCCAAGATAGGCTTTCTGATCAACAGTGTTCTTGACCTTTCCTGTTCCTGGAGGAATAAATCAGTGTCATTTCAGGCTGTTCAGGCAGCAGGGAGAAGCTCCTGCTAAGTTTGTAACAGGAGTAAGTTTTCTTGTCTGGGATACTCAGAGTTTTTTAAGGTCATTTGTATGCACAGATACCTTTTGTGTCTAAAGCAGAGCTGTCCCAGAGCAAAGAGCTGGTGGAGCCACTTCAGGTTCTGTTATTTCTTAAATTCTCTACCAAATAACCCTGAGAGCAGCCTTAAGTGGCACTTGACACTCCAAGTTAGATGTTACTCTAGTCAATGCAGGCATGTTTCTTGAAGTAATAAAACTGAAGTGAAAAAGTTCCTTTCATATTCAGATTTCTTGAGTAGTGTACTTGATTTGCTCTCAGGCAGGATGAGTATATTTATTTTGGTGAGCTGAAGGCATCCTGCTGGTTCGTGGGTGACACTGCAGATGAGAAAATGAACCTGCTCTGAGTGAGCTGCAGTTTCAAGCCTCAAATGCTGCTAAGTTAGAGTGCAACTTGTACTTCATCTCATTTAGCATTCCTATTAGTAAGTTATTAACAGGTAAATCATGATTTCAGGCCTGAACAGGTCTCTGCTTCCTAGGAAGCCCCATAATATGCAGTGTGATAAAACCATGACTGCTCTGGAAGGTTCTGACCAAAGAAGCCCATGGTAACTTAAAGTGACTGTAAATTAACCTAAAACGACTGCTCCCCACCCATGAGCACAGTGCAGACTCAGCTGAGATGCAGTGGTTTGTGTGCTGCTGCATTCAGCATAACCCTTACTCTGCAGGGAGTGAGCTGGGGATCTGTGGCAGGGAGAAAACAGTGCCCAACATGCTCTAACACAGGTGAGGGACCTGCCTCTTGCTCATAGCATCCAAATCCTGGTGAAACAACAACTGAGTAAGACTGGGACAGGGTGAGACAAGGGATTTTCCTCTGCCTGAGAGGTCTGGTAGTGCCCTGATGAAGAGCTGAAGCATAAGGCCCCTGTGCTCAGCCCTGGTGAGGCCGCACCTCGAGTACTGTGTCCAGTTCTGGGCCCCTCAGTTCAGGAAGGATATTGAGGTCCTGGAACAGGTCCAAAGGAGGGCAACCAGGCTGGTGAAGGGACTGGAGCACAGACCCTATGAGGAGAGGCTGAGAGAGCTGGGGGTGTTCAGCCTGAAGAAGAGGAGGCTCAGGGGAGACCTCATCGCTCTCTACAACTCCCTGAAAGGAGGTTGGAGCCAGGGGGGGGTTGGGCTCTTTTCCCAGGCGACTTTCAACAAGACAAGAGGACACAATCTTAAGTTGTGCCAGGGGAGATTTAGGCTAGATATCAGAAAGAATTTTTTTACAGAGAGGGTGATCAGGCAATGGAATGGACTGCCTGGTGAGGTGGTGGATTCTCCATCCCTAGAGACATTTAAAAAGAGCCTGGATGTGGCACTCAGTGCCATGGTCTAGCAACCACACCGGTGGGTCAAGGGTTGGACTTGATGATCTCTGAGGTCCCTTCCAACCCAGCTAATTCTATGATTCTATGATTCTATGAAGGCTGTGGTATGCAAAAGTCACTTTATTCCCAGAGAAGAGCATGCTGTGGACAAAAGGCTTCCCATAAGAGCTCTTTGGTAAGTTTTTTAGAGCCCAAACCTGGACATGAAAACCTGTGCTTCAGCATGCTGAGGCCTAACTGAAGCTGAACATCTGGGGAGCTGCTCAGAGTTGAAGGAAACAGTGTTTGTCAGTCCTGACTTGCCCACAGGCTGTTTGTTTAGCTGTGGCTTCAAGCTCTGGGCTTCTTCATGCTGGACACTGTCCTCAAGGGCTAAGATTCAGCTGCTTTAGTGCTCTCAGAAGTGAAAAGGAAGAGCAAGGCTCTATCCTGGCATTCTGCTTCTTTTCTCTTACCTATTTAGTGTTAATAAATGCCTCCTAATTTTTAGGCTTTTTCACAGAATCATAGAATGGGCTGGGTTGGAAGGGACCTCAGAGATCATCAAGTCCAACCCTTGCTCCACTACCACTGCAGTTACTAGATCATGGCACTGAGTGCCACATCCAGGCTCTTTTGTTGCAGACATCAGATTCTTGCTGTAGAGTTGGACTTGAATAAGTTGGATTTGTGTCTGGAGTTGTGGTCTTGGAGAGATCTCAGCAAAACTTGCATCCTGCTGAGCCTTGTGCTGCCTCTGGTGAAGCCCCAGTGCTGGAATCCAGTCAGGCTGTTGTCTCAGTGCTGTGCAAAATGATAAATACTGAGCTATTGTTTTGATCCTTAGTGACAGGCAATTAAACTCCAATACTGGCTTTCCAAACAGCCTTTGTTTTGAATTTTTGACAGGTCTTGTTTTCTGGGGAGAATAACTAAACTTTTTGAAAGGGTAGCTTCCAAATGAGAGCTTGTTTTGTCACCCTAGCATGGCACTGTGATGTCATTAACTTGGTTCACCCCAAACTAAGTCTAATTAGAGGGATATTTGCTTCTGCATTTGCTAGAGGCAAGCTTTCTTCTTCAGCATTCTGCTTTGGCTTGCTGAAAAAGAAATGAAATAGTTGTGTTAGATTCCCATGTTAAGATGACATAATTGTTACCTAATTGTGCCTGAGCAAAAGTTGCACTGAGTGGGAAATGCAGATAATTCATTTCACACTTTGCTGTGACATAGTTCACTTAGTTCAGTTATAGCTATGGTTACAGTTGACTTCAGTCCTAATCTGTTAGAAATGAGAGCATGTTCTTTTAATCTCATTGTTTGCCTACTGGAGACAGCCTTATTTTTTCTCTTTTGCTGGTTTAATGTTGAAAAAAAAATACAGGGAAGTGCAGAACAGTCTTTTTCTGTTGATACACTTGGGAATTTAATTTTGAACCTAGTTACTGACCATTCCCATTCTTCAAATGAAAGAATAACTGAATGAAAGATAAAAATTGGAAGAAAACCTAATATATAGTTACATATTTACTGTGATAGCACTGGATCAAAATCAAAAATACTTGATTTCTGACTAATTATCAGTAAGGAGTTGCACAATAGGACATGGATTTCCACACATGCACCCTGTGAGGTTCTGGTATGCTATGGCAGAACTGAGCTTTGTCTGTAGCACCAGAAAAATTCTTTTGGGGATTGCTAACTCGAGGGTGTGGTTTCAGAAGCAGCTCAAGTTGATCAGAGTGGAGGTTGCTGTTGAAAGCTGTGGCTGAGGCCCTCCCTTTTGTTTCCCTGGCAGTGCTGCCCTGAGTGCCCTCTGCAGCTCTCTGATCACCTTGTTGGGCTGCTGAGAACTCAGCAGAGTTCTTTGGGTCAGCTCACTGAAGGAGATGAGTGGCAGCTCAAGGGACGTGGTGAGCACCTCTAGAAGGAAATGCTCCTTTCAAACTCAGCTGAAGCAATGCTCATGTTCCTTCAGAATATGTAAAAATTAAAGATTAAAAATTAAAAATTAAAGATTAAAGGTTAAAAATTAAGATTTCTCTTGGTTGGTATAAATTAATTAATAATAATGGTATTAATACCTTGGTTGGTATTAGTTAATTTTAACTAAGGACAAAGGCATAGAACTGATTCAATATATTAATTAATTATTTAGACTGAGCTTTGGAGTTCCTCCTTAAAACTTAGTCCTGTGGCTAAGGTTAATTCTGCTGTGCATCCACAGCACCCAACTTAAAGCAGTTTTAATCCTCCAGTGTGTTTTTGACTGACTTGCTAATGAGACAAAGGCAGATGAGGATTATTGTCAAAAATGCTAAAATATCAACCTGGGTGGGCACTAATTAAAGATATGTGGGTTGAGATTCAAGTACACTCAGTATGGGGGTTGTTTTGGTGACAACTCTTGCATGGAGCTGCTGCCATAAGGGGTACAAATAATGCTTACCTAGAAAGAGTGAAGGATTCTCCTTCAAAAATTCTGCATTATTTGATTCATTAATAATAGTTATTTTGGAATGGAAAAAAAAAAAAAAAGGCAGGCAAGTACATTGCTTGCCCAGTGGGTTTTCTGGCTGCATGCAACTGACCAGAAAAGGAAATAATTTTTCTGACCTTCTGTATTTTAGCTGGGACTCTGCAGACATCTAATTAGTGTGTGTCACAGTAGCAAATCCTGGTTTGGTACACTTTGTGTTCTGTGAATATCCAGTGAGCCTCTGGAAAAGGGTCAGAGATGAGCAAAGCTCAGTGAAAGTTGAAGAGAACATGGACAGAGGGTGAGCATCTCAGGTAATGTCTCTGTAGAGGAGCTCAGAGTTGGCTTGAGAAGATGAGGCTGTACAGGAGATGAACACCCAGAAATGTGGCATCAATACAGAGAAAAATGGAGCTGGTGCAGTCTGGTTCCTCAGCCTTAACTGAGACTGAGGGGGAAAGGCAAGGAAAATCAGCCTAGTTTACCTCAGTGTCATTCATCAGACATCCAACTAGCACTGAATCAGTTTCTCTGCCTTAGAACATCTTGCAGGTTTTATGTTATGTGCTCAATTCAGAGCATTCCAGTGCAGATATCTGACAGTTGTGACAATAACTGCAGAGCCAGAAGGTGTTTTCCTTAAGCTAAATGCTGCTGAAATAAATTAGCTGATGTTGTTAGTATGCTGTTTACTTAAACTCATTGGATATAGCTTAATTTCAGGATAAGCTGACAAGTACAAGACAGAAAATCACCTTTATCCTGGCCCAAACCAGGACACCTGTACCATACAAGTATTTCTTTCCTGCTACAAAATATTTTTTTAAATCTAGTGTAGGATGTGATGTTCTTTTTTTTTTTTTTTTTTTTTTAGAAAAATGAGTAGGGGACAGTAGGGAGAGCCTTGCATTACTTTTCTTAATGGTTTGTGGGATGAGAAAGAAGTTAATTCATCACTTTCTTACTGAGATCACCTCTGAGGTATTTAAATATTTTCTGAGGTATTTCAATATTTAATCATTTGTTTTCCCACTGAAATAATGCATCAAGTCATGCTTTGAAAGGGGTTGGCTGATGTTGGAGGTGGCAGATTGAGGCAGAAGGGATAGAACAACCAAAAATGTCAAAAATACAGACAGCAGCTGAGCAGTGCTGAGCTGGGAGTCCCACTCCAGAGACACTGCTGCTTTTTCCCAACAGCTCTCGTGGTGGTGGTGGCCTTGGTTCCCGCAGACAGAAGGAGCTGCCAACAGAACCCCCTTTCACAGCCTATGTGGGGAACCTCCCCTTCAACACTGTCCAAGGAGACATAGATGCCATCTTCAAGGATCTCAGTGTAAGGAGTGTACGATTAGTCAGAGACAAGGAAACAGACAAATTTAAAGGTGAGTGTTGAGAGCTGCTTTAGTTGTAGGTGGTTAACCTGGTGGAGGAAAGGAGGTGCTCCTGAAGTGCCTTTAAATGGGGAATTTTGGACTCTAAAGCACAGTTAGCTTGGTGCATTTGTTGTTTGTGTTGATTTATGCAGGTGTTTCATTCCCTAACAAACAAACATCCATCTCATTTCAATGAGATTCACTGTATTCCATCATCTTAAGATACAGACTAACCTGAGTGACAAGAGACAATACTGGCCCTGCCATAAAAATACTTTCCCAAACCTTTCTTGTCTTGTGTAAATTGTAACAAAGCAAAATAATTGTGACAGTGTCTGACCCACTTATAATCCATGACCCTAAGTGTTGAGTACTTACACAATCTTCCCTTAGTTCAGAAGACTCCCACAGCTTCAGCTCTGTCATCTTGGAGTAGACAGGCAGAAAAAGCAAGCAGAGAAGCTGCTCAGGCAGTTGTTGCAGAGGGTGTAAATCTGATTTCCATTGGAACTGGCCAATGGAAAGGGAGTATATTTGTAAGCTACTTCTAGTGGGGTGGGGGAAGGTTTAACTTGGGTAAGAGGGTCTCAGAAAAGGAATAAATTCACTAAATGATGTGATGAGGGAAAATCAGACTGCTGGCCAAGCAGATATTTAAACTCCTCATTTAAAAATACCACTAACCAGCTGTCAATGTTCAGCTCAGTCATTGTCTAAAGGCCCAGCTCAGATCTAATCTGTGATGAGAACCCTGTAAAGAAGGGAACTGGTGAGGCTCTCAGCCTTTGCCTGCTGCACATAGTGAGCTCTGTGTCAGGAGCTGCCTCAGGGCTCTTGGGCACAGGTGAAGGCATTCATCCTTACTGGTGTTTGGTGGCTGAGCTGTGTACATCCTGCACGAACCATCTTGTAGCCCATCTGTGAAAGGCTGTTAGCAGAAATGCAGGAAGAGTGGCTGCTTACAGAGGCTTTTTGATATTGTGAGGTTTTGGATTTTGTTCTTGCAGGATTTTGTTACGTAGAGTTCGATGAGGTGGAGTCTCTCAAAGAAGCTCTTACATATGATGGTGCAGTAAGTACACTTGCAATTAATTTGTGGCATAAAGAACAAGTCTCAAAACTCCTTGGCAGCCCATCTGCTACATTCTGAAGTGATTCTCCTCTTTATTAACAGCTTTTGGGTGACAGATCACTCCGAGTGGACATAGCAGAAGGCAGAAAACAGGATAAAGGTGGCTTTGGCTTCAGAAAAGGTGGCGGGCCTGAAGACAGAGGTGACTTCCAGTTTTCTAAATAGCTTCTTGTATATAATTTGTGGTACTAACTAATGCTGAGGCATGCAAGTAAATATGGTACAGGAAGGAGAAATCTTGTATGCATACACACATTTCTAATCTAGCTGCTGCTGCTCCTGGAGTGTCTGGAATAGATGTGCTTTGTGTCCAAAAGCTGAATATGTTGTCACTCCTAGCCCAGGAAGTGAGACCAATACCCTGGTAATGTACAGTGTCTGCAGAGGACAATCATAACCCCTTCAGTCTGATCTGCTACTATTGTTTTATGCTGTAAGAAAAGTGAGTAAGCTAAGTAAGCACAACTATGCAGATACTTATTTTGGACTATTTCCTGTTCCAGTGTGAAAACAGGCTCTGCTGTAGTTGATTAAATGAGTCTCAACACTTCTCAATCAAATGTGTATTAGAGAAACTTTCTGACTGCTTATTCTTTTTTTAACTTAAACTGAACTTTGGTTCCTGCTCAATGGAACTTGGTCATACTGAAACAAAAGGATTTTCCATCAGCATGACTTTGGATGTTGAAGGACTGCAACTTGGGTTTGATACCCCCTTGATCAGTCTTTCCCACAGCTTCAGACCTGAACACAATTGTGGCTTTTTTCCTAGGAATGGGAGGAGGTTCCCGAGAATCCAGAGGAGGTGGATGGGATTCCAGAGATGACTTCAATTCTGGTATCAGTATTAACACTTCTACAGATAGGCAGCCTAGAAGGCACAGAACTGTTCTCATTTTCATGTCAGCTGCATTTGTCCCCAGTACTGTTTTGATTGAATCTACTGTATATGCCAACTTTGGACATCCTACAGCTGCAGTGGGATTCTTTAGGGGAAATCTTCCATTACCTTCCAACAGGGGGAAGAGTCTTGATTGTAAATTTTGAGACCATCCTAAACAACAGAATGCTTGGTCAAATACAGCCTGTGGTGTCCAGGTTCTGAGCATGAGACCAAGTACATTTCTGAATAGTAGCAGAAACAGACCATGTGGAAAAGCTGATCCTGTGTTCTTTCAGAACAGAGACTTTAACCTTCTTCAAGAAATGACATTATTGTATGTGTATTCCTGAAGCAACTGACTTCTCCAAAAATGTGTCAGTGTTTCAAAGCACTTTTCAATGCAAAATATTCCTCAGCTTTTACACCTGTTACAGTAATGCAAGCTGCAGCACCTGGCTGAGCTTGCTGAGTAGAATGCAATGATTGAGCCACCTGGTTTTGCTTTTGATTCCCAGTCAGTTTCTAGTTATTAAAATCCAAGGTGACATTAACACAATTCCTTTTGTCCTCTGACATGTGGGTTTGGTCCATTTTCTGATGGGGAGATGTTGACAAGTGCAACTTTGCAGTGTCTGCTCTCTGCGTGAGTGGAATGGACAAAACAGGAGTGGTGACCAAGTGTGCCCTTGGCACTAGCCTGGAGCTGAAGTGTGGTGCTGGAGAGAGGAGGCTTCTTGCTACAGTGCTGTGCTTAACTTGCCTTCATAGCTCAGCCTTCTGCTGTCACAGCTTTAATACCTCTTCTGGCAATTCTTCAAATGCAGATGGATTTCAGCTTGGGGATGCTGGATGAGTGATTTGTCAGCCAAAATTTTAGTGTTTTTACTAAGTCTTGATTGCTACAGAAGCTTTTCTTCTCAGGTTGTGCAGCCTTGCTCTGGATCAGGTCATTAAAGGTGGTGGTTTGGCACTGAAGTAAGGGACAGTTCTGCAACTCTGCCAAAGTGTAAAGGAAAAAAATCTCAGATGGGAGCAAAACAACTTCCAGGCAGCCTCTGAAAAGCTGAGTACATTCCCCTTTGGTGTGCTGGTAGCCTGAAGCATCCTTCTCCCACTGAATTCAGATCTGGGGGCTTGGAGAGAGACTTGAGGATTATCATGGGTACAGGCTGGAACTCTGGCCAGTGACAGACAATTCTTGATTGCTTTTCTTCAGTTTATGGATCTAAAAATAGTCAGTTTCATATTTAAAGTCGGAATTGTGATTTTTTTAATTTTTTTTTTAGCTCTTTAGTGAAAGCTCGGTCACTTTACAGTACAGCTAAAAAACCTTGGGGTTTTGCTCTGTTTTTCAAAGGCTGTTTTATAAAGGGTGTATAGTTCCCTATTTTCCCATTTCCTCTGCTCCTGCAGAGATCATGCCAGGGCTGTAGGCAGTGTCATCATCTGGCTACAGAAATACCCTGAATACTTCTGGTTTTAGCTCTGAATTCAGCCAGTAATGTTAACAAGCTGACATTGCAGCTGAAGCTCATATTTTAAGCTCACTTGATGACCCAGTCTCCACCACTCCAATAAATCTCCAGGTGGATAAAAGAGTGGCACAATGTTCTTGGTGTCTGCTGGGATCTGCATGACTCTTCCAGAACATCTCGGAGAGATCCGGGAAACAACCCGGGAAACACCTCTGCCTGACAGCAGTGACTTGGAAGGTTTTCCAGTCATCCAGCTAAAACGCTCTAGCTTAAAAAAAAAAAAAACAAAAGTTTTCCAAATGTGCTCTATAAATTCCCTGTCTTCCATCTTCAGGATTCAAAGATGATGACTTCTTGGGAGGCCGGGGTAGAGGAACCCGTCCTGGAGACCGGAGGCCACCGGGTGCCTCCATGGGAAGCGGTGGCACCGGTCGCTTCAGAGATGGACCTCCCCTTCGTGGCTCTTCCATGGATTTCAGGGAGCCAACAGAAGGTAAACTCTTCACCTCTTCTGTAATTCAACCTTCCTGGAAGAGACCCGTGCTTTTGTCAGGTTAAAGCTGAGAACATCAGACCTGAGAACACCACTCTTTTTCTTGCAGAGGAAAGAGCACAGCGGCCCCGACTTCAGCTCAAACCTCGAACAGTTGCCACCCCCCTCAATCAAGTAGCCAACCCAAACTCTGCTATCTTTGGTGGAGCCAAGCCCCGGGAGGAAGTAGTAAAAGAGCACGACTGAAGCTGGGGTTGAGAGGGAATGGGGAGGCGGGAGAAAAAGTGAGACAGTTCTGCTGGAATGTCAACCCTGCAGTTTACCATTCCTGCCATCTGGCATTTGTCCTCTTTGAAACTGAAATACAGAGCTTGTGAATGCATGTCAGCTGTTAACAAGTGGTTTTTAGTACGTTCTTGGCTTTGCTGTATCTAGTGCCTGCTTTGTGCTGAGTTTCCCTCTTCTGTTTCCTTCCAAGAAGCACAGTTGCCAGTAGATAAGGCAGTGTAGCTGCTTCCACGAGTGTGGAGGTCTCTGGACAAAGGTGCTGCTTCAACTTCTTCCTTTCTGGGTTTGTTTTACTTTAGAAGCACAGGTTAGACTTGGTTATTGCCCTGTATTGTTTCCTTTCTTTTCTGGGTTTGTTTTACTTTAGAAGCACAGGTTAGACTTAGTTACTGCCCTGTATTATTTCCTTTTACTTCCTCAGTGCTCCTCTTCTGACCTGCATGTCTTGTTCTGTATTGCTGTGGCTCTGAAGAGGAAAACTGGAGAGTCCAGATGAGCTGAACAGAAAAATTTACAGCTCTAACCCAGTAGTGACATAACCATTTGTGACAATTGGTGACAGAGTCACTGTGCACAGCAGAGCCCCCTGTGAAACTAAGGGGATCTCTGCCCTTTCACACAGGTTACCAGGAGGTAGCAGTTGAATAGGTGCAAATAAAACTGGCTGACAAGAAGCCTGATGAATTGGTGGTGGAATCACTCTGGAGAGAGCATCTGCCAGCAGGCCCTTGCTGGTGGCTGTCTCTTGATTTCAGAATGGTGTGACACTACACCCTGAGCTCAAGGTTAGTGCTGTAAAAATGTGCCTGTTGGAGCACAGCTGCTCACTGGCTCTTTCTGCTTACATTTCTTTTTTTTTTTTTTTTTTTTGGGGGGGTTTTACATGTTTGGTAAATTTTTAAACAAAGTTTCTACAAATAAAATTGACTTTTTTTATTTTTGTTTAAGGAGTGGATACTTTGCCATGCAACCCCTGTTGCCATTTAACCCCTCTGTTTCTTTGCCCAGCGATGTCCAGTTTGAAGACCTCTGCTTTCAGAACACCTTGAAAATTGGCAGGGTAGAAATCATTCTGCTAGAGTTTCTCTTCATGTAGAACTTTGGGTTAAAAAAAAAAAAAAAAACAAAAAAAAAAAGCATCTCTTAACTGCTGCATTTCTCCTTGCTTGAAATGTTTCTTGCCAGTGTTGTGTGGGAGGAGGGGGAGAGAGAGGGAAGGAAGGGGAGGCTGGAGCAGAAGCAGAGAGATCATTAATGTTTAAAACCAAAACCTGGCTCTACAACACTGAAGTGTGGATGGTACATCCAGTGCATGAGGAGATCTTGGGCCCCTAATGCTCGTGCTGACAGCTTTCAGGTCAGCCAGCCAGCACACCAGAGGACTTGCAAGAGGAGCTGGAGGCATGGCTGCTTCACTGCCAGCATCACTGCTAGTAGAGATTTTTCTTCCCTAAAATTACCTTTGCAATGTCAGAGTCCCAGCAATTCACAGAACTACTCTTTTCCTTCTTTCTGCCTGTCTCTTAATCTGCTTCTGAGATAAGAACCATTTGTCTAACACTAATACTTAATTTAAGACAGACATGCATTTGTGTGGTTGTATTCCAAACCAATAATTGACCTATTTACATCTTCAATGTGGAAAAGATTTTAAGAACAAATTCCCGTATAAAAAAAACCTCACCTTTAGTCAAGAAAGTTGACTTTTAAATGTAAAAACAAAACAAAAAAACCCCACAAAAAATACCAAAAAGAAAAAAAAAAAAAAAAAAAAAAGAGAAATTCCAAACACTTAACACATTCTGCTTCATAACAAAATAAATTTATGGATATGGTATTTTGTGAATGTTCTTTTAAATAAAAGAAAACGTTAAGTAATATTTAACATTGGTCTTTATTTGAGTCTGCTATAGCATGGGTTCTCCCCCCCCCCTCCTCAGTTTTCAGACACTTAATTTTGAAATTGCTTCCTTAAATTTGAGGGGGAAGCAGTACAAGACTTATCTGCTTCAAACAAAGGGGGGGAGGAAAAGGTAAAGGGGAGGAACCTCATCTGAGGAAGTGCTGGAACATGCAGGGCCCAGAGAAATTCCATGTGTTTGGTTGGTGAGGCTGCCAGGAGGGGCTCTGCTGCCCTCCAGCTGGAATCCCCTGTCCATGCAGGGGGGGAAGGGGGGTTCTTCCCCTCCAGGCAGTGATCAGTTTCCTGTCCTTGTGGGAAGACCCCATAGCTCTGCTTCCTGCTCTCTTCCCTGGTTTCTCCCAACTTGTTCAGCAGGGCTGTTTCCAACCAGCTGTAACTTCACCAGGCTTTTGCATCCTTGAAGCAGGTGCCTACTGCATTTTATTACTGCATTTTATTACTGATTTTACTGAGGAAATGAGCTGGTTTTCCAGCTTCCCAGAACCCAAAAGGATGGAATGTTTTCCTGTCTTCCAGCTACTCCACTCTCTCCAGACCTGCTCCTGGGACAGCTGGAGGAGAGGATCCAAGCCCTGCTCTGCAGCTGGTCCCTGGAGCAGCCTGGCTGTGCCAGCACCCAAGTGTCCTGTGCCAGCACCCAGGTGTCCTGTGCCAGCACCCAGGTGTCCTGTGCCAGCAGCCCAGGTGTCCTGTGCCAGCACCAAGGTGTCCTGTGCCAGCACCCAGGTGTCCTGTGCCACCACCCCAGTGTCCTGTGCCAGCACCAAGGTGTCCTGTGCCAGCACCCCGGTGTCCTGTGCCAGCACCCCGGTGTCCTGTGCCACCACCCCAGTGTCCTGTGCCAGCACCCAGGTGTCCTGTGCCAGCACCCAGTGTCCTGTGCCAGCACCAAGGTGTCCTGTGCCAGCACCCAGTGTCCTGTGCCAGCACCCCAGTGTCCTGTGCCACCACCCCAGTGTCCTGCCTGCATGGCACCCAGTTTGAGGTGTCAGGGGGGGCTGAGGATCCTTCAGTGCTGCCACAAGGCTTGCTCAGAGCTGTTCTTCCAGAGGCTGGAAGCAGGAATTCCATTGCTGCCTGGAAGGCAATAACACTTCCCTGTGAGAGAGGCAAAGAGAGAGGGAAAGTGGCTCATTTTGGTCCTAAAAATACTTTATATCCAAATATTTACTTGGCCAAGTGTTGCCCACCGCTGAGTGCAGTGTAAACCCTAGTATAATTTAAATTTTTTTTTTTTTTTTTAGTAGTTCTTTGTATCAAACATTGATGCATTGATGGTGCCTCTGATGTTCTGCATTCTGCTGCCTGGATGGCTCAGGCTCATCCAGGATCCTCCAACCCTTTTTCCCCTCCAAAGATCCAACTGATGAACAGGAGCACATCAAACCAGCTTGTGTCAACAGGTGATAAAACTATTTAATACATGAAAGGGGCATTTCAGTTTTCTATCAGGAAGCAAGATGATTTTTTTCCCCCTCTGGCCAGCAGCAAGCAGTTCAGGCTTCATTTTACCTGCAGCCTAAAGCTAACCCTGGCATGGCAAAACCCAGCCTGAGGTTCCCAGCAGTGGCAATAAATGAATAATTCACTCTCTGGCTGTTCCTACTCTCACCAAGCTGCTTCCAGTAGCTGTGCAGAACTTCCTCCAAGCAATGCAGGGATAAATGTGCTGCAAAACTCCACTAAACCACTAAAAAATAAACCCCCCCGAGCTCCCAAGCCCAGGGGAGAAAAATCCCTAAGAAAAAAACCCTCTGAGAGGAGCAGCCCAGTGCTGGCATCGAGGTGCTGCCAGCTCACTGAACCTGCAGGTCCAGAACAGCATCTCCAGGGGGCTCTTCTTGCTCATGGTGATGAATATTGTTCTGGTGGCTGAAGAAAGAGCTGGAGGAGTGAGCCCATATTTCAGCTGTGAGCTGGAGGTGGAAATTAAATTCCTCTCCTCAAGGGTGGCTTCCTTGCTTTTCAGAAGGAGCAACAAGGTGTTGGTGCCTCTTCTGAGATGCACTGACACTCCTGAGACATCTCAAATGCTGATTTCTGGAGTTCTGGGTGGTTGTGATGGAGTGATTGTGACCAGGACTCTCCCTCCCAGAGCAGCTTTGGGTGATACTGATATTTTCAACTTGTCTAACAAATTCTGTCACAGTTTCAATCCTGAATGTAGCACAGTAGGAGCCTTTGCTACCTGTAGTACTAGACTCAGCTTCAGAAAAGTTAATAACATCTTGAGCATTTTAGAGCAAATCCTGTGGCATTGCCACCCCTCTTTTTTGCAGGAAAGATTTAATAACCCCCCCAGCAAGCTTTGAAAGCCACGTGCAGCCCCTTCAGCAGAGCACTCCTTGCCCAGCAGATCCTGCTGCAGAGCTCTTTGGAGTGGCTTTTTTCCAGGAATCCCCACAGGTCCCCTGGAGTGTCCTTTGGACAAGTGGCACCTTTGCTCCAAGCAGTGCAGTTTGAAGCCAGGCATTGATCCCTGGGTTTTCTCCACCCACCTTGTTCCTCCTCAGCCCATGGAAGTGTCTCCTGGTTGCTCACCTTGCTCTGCAGCAGGACCACGAGCAGCAAGCTGGTGCCTGTGAGCACCTTTATATTGGGCTGGAGTTTATGTTCTGTGTGCTGAGGAGTTCTGTGTTTCACTCCCAGGTGAGAGCAAAGGCTCTGAAGGAACCTGGTCCTTGTACATCCTGGGGTCTTCTAACACAGGATCAGTTCCCTTGGTGCTTCTTGGGATGCAATTTTCTAGGTGATGCTTGGCTTCAGTTTATAGAAAGGGGAGTTTCTGTGGCTGAAGAATTTGATTTCCAGTTGAGACTGAATTTTTCCCAATCTGGTAGCTGAATCTCTCCTCTCAAATGCCACTTACCCAGGAGTGAAGTGGATTTGAAGTGGCAGAGAGCCACTTTTTACTGGGTGCATACACCTTGCCCATATAGTCTGCAATTTATCCTGTTGTTGGGGATCCCACTCACTCTATCAGCATGAAACCAAACCAGTCAGCAGCATTTCTGCAGCCATCTCCTTTGACTTTGCTTTCAGAAAGGATCCAGCCCTCCAGTGCCAGCCACTTGGCTCCAGCCTGATGCACACGCTGGTGACAAACCCTTGGTGACATTGCCTGTCCTGGGCTATCCAGGCAAACACAGCAGCAAAGCTGGGGGGCTGCAGCTCACCCCCACCTTGCACACTCAGGAGCTTTGCTGGGTCCTGTCTGTTTCTCCTCACTTGGTCCCAAAACTTGGATGGGCACAAGACCCAGGAGGTGTGACCGGTTCTGCACCTGGTGTCACCAAGTGTGGGTGCTGTTTTTATTAAGTCTAAGATGCTGCTTTTCTGTAGGTGTTTGGGTGATTAAAGCTTTTTATGGTTTCTTTTTTTTTTGTTTTTTTTTCCATAGCTGCAATGACACCATTAACATTGCCTGGCTCCATGCTTTTAACAGCACCTTCCCTCATTTCTGTCCCCCTTGCATCCAAGGGCTTTGAGGACCTTCAGTGCTGTCACAGGAACCACCTGCTTGCCTGAAAGCTCACAAATTCTTCTCTAAAGCTCTAGTTAACCCCAGGGTTGACATTCTGGGTTTCTTATTGCTAGGAGGAACACTGCCACCACCTTTCCACTCATGTTCCCTGTGGTAGGGATTGGCTTCCTACTCTGAGATTGTTTTGTTTGTGTCACCGTGCTCCCAAGGTCTGCCTCTTCCTCTAAAATAAACCAAAAAAAAAATAAAAAAAATCACTAAGTACCTCTAGAAACCCCTGCAAACTCTGTACTGTAATGAATCTGTATCATTTGTATCACTGTATAAAAAGAAAACAATCAAATAAAAGCATTCAAACCTTTTTGGGGCTTGTGTGTCCAAATTTAAGAATTCTGGTGTCTATAAGGCTGAACCGAGCAGGATAAGGTGGGGAAAGACTTTGTGGCACCACAGGGGTGCAGGGGATCCATCTTTGCAAGCCTCACTTGGCCAAATCTTGGGGAAGCACCCATCACCCCTGGTTGTGTGCTGGTTTTCCACTGGGTGGTAGCAGCACAGCCCTGGGGTAGAGCTGGGTGAGGTGAGTTTGGGCTCATTGGGGTGAGATGAGGTTGGTTGAGCTGGGGGAGATGAGTTTGGGCTGATTGGGGTGAGATGAGGTTGGCTGAGCTTGGGTGAGGTGAGTTTCGGCTGATTTGGGTGAGGTGAGGTTGACTGAGCTTGGGTGAGGTGAGTTTGGGCTGATTGGGGTGAGATGAGGTTGGCTGAGCTGGGGTGAGGTGAGTTTGGGCTGATTGGGGTGAGGTGAGTTTGGGCTGATTGGGGTGAGATGAGGTTGGCTGAGCTTGGATGAGGTGAGTTTGGGCTGACTGGGGAGAGGTGAGGTTGGCTGAGCTGGGTGAGGTGAGTTTGGGCTGATTGGGGAGAGGTGAGGTTGGCTGAGCTGGGTGAGGTGAGTTTGGGCTGATTTGGGTGAGATGAGGTTGGCTGAGCTGGGTGAGGTGAGTTTGGGCTGATTTGGGTGAGGTGAGGTTGGCTGAGCTGGGGGAGATGAGTTTGGGCTGATTTGGGTGAGATGAGCTTTGCATGGGGTGTGCAGCTGGGGCAGGGCAGGAGGTGGCACTTCCCCTCCAGCTGGGGAAATGCTCACCCAGCTACAACCAAGAGGAAAACCAGATTTTTAATTTTTTTTCTTTTCAAAAATGTGCCTGCACGATGTGAGCAATAAATATCCTCCAGGACTGGCCTTTCATTGAAAAAGAGAAATAATTAGTGGGTGGGGTGAGACATGCTTGCTCTGGTCCCAAAACAAGAAGGGTTTTGGTCTCCTGTAGAGTAAGCAGCACTTGATTCACAAAACTTATGAGCTCTGGGAGAAATCCTGGTGGAGCTTGGAAACCTTTCCTGAGGCAGCACTGGGTGTGTTTCAGTGGGGAGCTCAGGTTTAGGTGCTGGACTCTTTGTTAGAGTGGGAATTTTTGAGAAGCATCAGTCACAGCCCCTGGTTCAAGCCAAACCAGGGGGTGCTGGAGCAGACCCCACTTTTATCTGAAAGGGAATCAGCCAGGCCCCAGGGCATTCAGCCTCCCCACCCTAAAAAATAAGCTGGGGAGGGTGGGAGATGGAGTTTCGTGACTTTTGGGAGGCAAAAGACAATTTTTTACAGCCAGTTTGCTGGGTCTTAAAGTGAAAAAAAAAACCCAACAAAACCCAACCAAAAACTCGTTTGGTTTGCTGGTAATCCTGGCAGAAGGAGGAGATGCTGTGTGTTTGCTGGGGGCAAAGCAAACCCAGCTGATATGGGTAAGCTTGGAAAAGGATGTGGAAAGGTGGATTTGTAGGCTGGCATTTCATGTAGTTTATTGGGGCAGTTAAAAGCAAGATGCTCCTCTGTCTTTGACCTCTGATCAGAGCAGCAATGGGTCCTGGCAGCAGGTCTAGAGGAGACACAGGGGTTGGAGGAGGGAAGAGGGCAGAGCTGGGGTAGAGCCTGGTGTCCTGAGCTGGGTTTGGTGTCTGAGGGCTGGGCTGGGGAAGAGCAGGACTTGTGGACGTGTTGGGGTGCTTGGGGTGAGGATCTCATCCCACCCTCTGCAGCAAAACCCTCCCTCTGAGGCACTGAAAGGTGCTGGGATCTGTCCCCTTCTCTGTTTTATCTGGGTCCTGCTCTGTGTCTGCTCTCTCCTCAGCCAGGTTGGGCACCAGGGACATTGATGTCCCAACAGGATTGATGTCTTCCACCCCAGAGCTGTTGTGTCCCCCCTCCTGCCCCAGCAGGACTCCTGCCTGGGTGCTGCTCTGTCCTGGAGAGCCTGGGTGGCTCTGGTGGGGACCTGGGGACAATTAGGGGACTTAGAGGAGGTGCCTTTGCTGCAGCCTGTGCCAGCTGTGGTGACATCTGTCCCACAGCCCTGAGTCATCTCTGAAGCTGAGAGAGACCCAGCAGAGAACCCGTAAGCAAATCTGGGGGTGTCTTTACAGCAGTGGCTATAAATTCCCTAAGTAAATATATTGCTGATAGGAAAGGCAAAGTGTCATTGGCCCCAGGGTATTTACAGCAGCAGCTCTGCTAGAATTAACTTTTTGGGTAAAACCTCTGTTACCAGCTTCTGTTTAAATCACAGAAAGTGAGGGGTGGGAAGGGACCTTGAAAAATCATCAAGTCCACCCCCCCCCTGTTTTTAAATATGTAAAAAGCTGCTAGAAAGCCCTCAATGAACTCCTTCATAGTTAAGACCTAAACAGCAATTGTACACCAACTGGTTTAGGAGTCAGAAAAGCACTGAAGAAAAGAAACCCATGGCAGGGAGGTTGGAGCAGATGATCTCTGAGGTCCCTTCCCACCCAAGGCATTCTCTGATTTCGTGTTCTGTGGGGTCCTGGGGCAGGGCCCAGTCAGAAACCACTCAGGTGGTCTGGTCCAGATGATCTGTGCTGATTTCAGGACAGGTCCCTGCACCCCACACCTGGGTGTGATGTGGGCACAAGGCTTGAGGGGCTCCTGTTCCACCTCTGGTCAGGATGGAGAGGGGAAGTCTGGATCCTTTTGCACATGCAGTGATTAACTCTTACCAGGGCATTTTTTCCTCTGAGAGCAAAAATTCCCATCCCCAGGGCTGTGAACATTGGGCTGGCTTCTCATTTTTATGCTTGGAGTGTCATGACTGTAGGTGAGTGCTGGAATTTAAGTGTAACCAAGTTTCCCTTTACAAAAGAATTTCCGTGGCTGTGTGTGAGGGGTTTTATAGAGCCTCAGGGAACCATCATTCCATTTGCAGCTCCAAGGTCTGTGCCCAGCTCTCTGTTTCACTCCAGCAGCTGCATCTGGAGAGCTGCAGATGTTCCTGTTCCTTGTGCAGGAGCCACGTGTCCTGTGCTGGAAGGGGGCTCTGAGCCAGGGGATAAATTCCCAGTTGTTCACACACCTTCCCTCTTCCATTCAAGCATGAAAAAAAGAAAAAAAAACCCAACCAAAATACAACAATGAGGTGGAGGATTTTTTAAGAGGAGGATGAAATTGTGCCTGATGCCTGCCAGCTGCACAAGAAGCAGTTTCAGAGCCCTGGAGAGGAGCTGCAGGTTTGGCTGTTACCAATGGTGACCTTGAGCTGGTTGCTGCCATTGAGATTTGGTATCATCTTGTCTTGGTATCATCTTGTCTCTAAAAACTTGGAGAGGACTTGCTGCTTGCTCCATCTGCTCTGGGTTTTGCCAGCCAACCAACTTCCACTGTGGGGTGTTAAGTCTTGGAACAGTTTGGGTTGGAAGGACCTTAAAGCTCACCCAGTCCCACCCACACCTCCCACCAGCCCAGGATGCTCCAGCCACACTGCCAGGGATGGAGCAGCCACAGCTTCCCTGGGAAACCTGGGGCTCAGCACCCTCCCAGGGAAGAATTTCTTCCTAATGTCCAACCTAAATCCCCTCTCTCCCAGTATAAAGCCATCACCCCTCATCCCATCACCCCATGCCCTTGGAAAAAGCCCCTCCCCAGCTTTCCTGCAGCCCCTTCAGGTAGGGGGTGTTTATCACAGATGACTGAGGGGAAAAAACAATGAACTGAAGATGAGGAGGACGACAGCATCACCCTGAGCATGGTCAAGAGGCCTGAGCCCCCTCCCTAACCAGCAAAGAGCTGCTGAGAACACACCTCCTGCTTGCTGGAGTTTCCATGCGTGGATCACTGTGCTGTTCTCGTAGTCCTCAGCATCATCTGTGACTAAGAAGAGTGTGGACAGGATGACCAGTCAGGGGACTAAGAAGGGACCTTTGGGAACCCCCTTCCCACCCCCCTGTGCACGTGGCTGAGGTCTCACCACCCTCACGGGGAAGAATTCCTTCCTTATGTCCACCCTAAATCTCCTCTCTCCCAGTTTAAAGCCATCCCCCCTCATCCCAATCCTCCAGGCCCTTGTCCCAAATCCCTCCCCAGCTTTCCTGCAGCCCCTTCAGGCACTGGAAGATGCTCTGAGGTCTCCCTGGAGCCTTCTCTTCTCCTCCAGGCAGAACAACCCCAACTCTCTCAGCCTGGCTCCATGTTCCAGGTGCAGCCCCATCCCTTTGGTGCAAAACTCCAGCCCCATCCCAACCTCAAGAGCTGCTCAGGAAGGGACCTTTGTGATGTGAGTGGCTCCTGGCCATCCCAGCTTTTTCCTTTCCAAGCCAGAGAAGAACCAAGAGGCTCCTCCTGCCCTGGGGGGGGTTGTGTAAGCAGCACCCATGGGTCCCTCTGCAGAGGGGCTGACCGGCGGATGTTGGGGTTTGGTGATTCAGATGAGAACAGGAAACCAGAACCTGAGTTACCAGAAACCTCAGGGGAGGAACCACCTCCAGCCCCAGTGACTGTGAGGTGCAGGAGGAGGTGGGACAGATCGGGGAGAGCAGCTGAGGCCGCAGGGAAAGGGGGGGAGGGGAGGGGATGGAGATGCCCTGGGGGTGTGTGGGGTTGGTGTGAAAGTTTTGGGGCAAGTGGGGGGGTCCCAGTGGGCTTGGTGAGCTCAGAGATCTCCCCAGGCTGGATCACAGTGACCCTTTTAAGGAGGACTCGAGCTCATCCCTGCAAAACCCCTCTGGAAAGCAACGTGCTGGATGTTCCTGCTCCCTGCTGCTCGTGGCCATCCCCTGAGAAGCTCCAAGGGATGAAAATTCCCAAATTGTGACTCTTCTCAGCATCACTGACACCCCTCGGGGCCCAAGGTGAGAGTTTATCCCAGCCAGTCTGCTTTGCAGTTCAGTCCTTTCCATCTCCCCACCCTTTCTGCTGCTGGCAGCCTGGCTATTCTATAATTCCATTATCTGTAATTAATGTAATTGCATTATATCTGTGATATATAATGTACAGATATATACATTATACATATATCTGTAAATATATAATATATATATGTGTGTGTGTGTATATATATACTCTGCCTTGACAGCTACTAAAAGGTTCTGGAAGGTTCTCACTGGGCTGAGCTGCTCTCACCCCACACCTGGCTGGCAGCCCACCCTATTTTCCCCTCCCCAGCCACCATAGGTGACTTTAGCTGCAGTTTCTGGGGTTTCCATCACTTTCAGGGCATCCTGGCTTCATGTAAATGGAATGCATTTATTTTGCTGCATGGAAATGTTGGGAATTGTTAATCCTTACTGGAAAGGATCTTTGCATCCCTTTTCTCCTGGGCTCAAGGTGATGCAGGCACTTTAGCAAGGTGGGGGGGTTGTGGGTTCTTGGCTGCTTTTCCTTGCTAATGGCAGAGCTCAGTTACAGAATTCAGGCTCCCAATATTTGCTGTCCCTCAGGTGGGGTTCCCTGTCCTGGGCAGCCCTGGGGATGGATGCTGCCTGGCTTTGCCTGAAATTCAGGACAAATCCATGATATTCCTGTGAATTCCCTCCTCCTGCACGCCGTGATCAGGATTTGGTGCTGTATTTTCCACCTGAGGTTGCTTGGGGGGGTTTGTTTTTTTTTCTTTAATGATTATTTCTGAAGGATTCTTGCAAAGGGCTGATCTGGCTTCAAGCTGATTTAACAATTCCAGGTTTTCCCTCTTGTCCCATGTTCCACCAAAATGCATTTGCTGTTTCCCTGGTGTAAAATAAAGCAGGGGCTGCTTGGGCAGCTGTAGAAACCCAGGGTTTGTCTGTGCTGTGGTGGCTTTCCTAAGTAACACTGGCATCAAATCTGGTTGGAAATGGGATGTGCAGATGTCTGGGAAGGGTTTTTTCTTGGGATTCTGGATATTGAAGTGGTTCCAAGCACAGGAGCTTCCTGGGGCTGAGAATTTCTAAGTGGCTGGGACTTGCTGTGGCTCCAGACAAACAGAAAGTTGTGTTTCTTTTTTTAGAAATGGCAGAGACATTGAGTCAAGCTGAAGATCACAGCTGTTGAATGAGTCCTTGCTCTGGTTTTCAGATGGGGAGGTTTTAAATAAACCCTGAGCTTCATAATTCATAGAATCCTAGAATCATAGAATTGGCTGGGTTGGAAGGGACCTCAGAGCTCATCAAGTCCAACCCTTGATCCACTCCCCCCGTGGTTCCCAGCCCATGGCACTGAGTGCCACATCCAGGCTCTTTTGAAATATCTCCAGGGATGGAGAATCCACCCCTTCCCTGGGCAGCCCATTCCAATGCCTGATCACCCTCTCCATAAAGAAATTCTTTCTAATGTCCAACCTAAACCTCCCCTGGCACAACTTGAGACCTCTTGTGCCCTCTTGTCTTGCTGAGAGTTGCCTGGGAAAAGAGCCCAACCCCCCCCTGGCTCCAACCTCCTTTCAGGGAGTTGGAGAGAGTGATGAGGTCTCCCCTGAGCCTCCTCTTCTCCAGCCTCAACACCCCCAGCTCCCTCAGCCCTTCCTCACAGGACTTGTGCTGGATCCCTTCCCAGCCTCCTTGCTCTTCTCTGGACCTGCTCCAGCACCTCAATCTCCTTCCTGAGCTGAGGGGCCCAGAACTGGACCCAGGACTCAAGCTGTGGCCTCCCCAGGGCTGAGCACAGGGGCAGAATCCCTTCCCTGGACCTGCTGGCCACGCTGTTCCTGAGCCAGCCCAGGATGCCATTGGCCTTCTTGGCCACCTGGGCACACTGCTGGCTCCTCTTCAGCTTCCTGGCAATCCAGACTCCCAGGTCCCTTTCTGCCACTCTCTGCCCAGCCTGGAGCTCCCCATGGGGTTGTTGTGTTGAACCTCATCCCGTTGGGATCAGCCCAACTCTCCAGTCTGTCCAGGTCCCTCTGCAGAGCCCTCCTGCCTTCCAGCTGATCCACACTCCCCCCCAGCTTGGGGTCATCTGCAGATTTGCTGATGATGGATTCAATCCCCTCATCTAAATCCTCATTAAAGATATTAAACAGAACCAGGCAGTGACTCATCCCAGCAGCCCCAACCAGCCTGAAGTGATTGCAAACCACAAAGCTCTCTGGAGAGGAGACTGTTTTCATCTTTTTCTGGGTGGGAAATTTTAAAATTTTTTTTTTTTTACTAATAGGTTAATGTCATGCCCTGGGGCAGTCATTTTGGTCTTCATCTTGTGATAAGGAGTGGGCTTGACATCTGCAGCAGGCTAAAAGGACATGGTCACAAATGACCCTGCAGCCATTTTCTTGGATGCTACATCCATGCATCCCTCACTCTTTAATTTTTTTAGGAAAAAAAAAAAAAAAAAGAAAATTAAGTAGGTAATAAATACTCTTTTTTTTTTTTTTTTTTTCCTGCTGCTGTTGCAAAGCTCTTCCAGACTTTCCATCCACTAGGAATTTTCTTTCTAGCCTGTGTATATCTACCTTCTCCTCATTTTATGAGCCAGCCTGGTCTTATTTAAATTTAAACAGCTTTTCTCACTCTGGTGTTTCTCTCAGACAAACTGCCAGTGAGTGTCTCTGGACTCTCATGCTTTAATAGACTTAAAAGCAAGTAGAATTCCCTGACAAAACAACCTCTCCTTCCCTTGGATGTTCACAAGGAACCCTCTAACTGGGTCTGATCCTTAATTTAGGACTAGAAACCTTCCACACCAGCAGCCAGTCTCTACAGACTGGTTGATATTTTGCAATTTTGTTAATTCTTTTTTTTTTAAAAAAATTGTTAAAAAAATAAAATCAATGTTTCACTGCTAAGCAGGAGATCAGGATGGGAAGATGGGGATTGGGACATTGGAATGGGAGATCAGGATGGGAAGATGGGGATGGGGACATGGGAATGGGAGATCAGGATGGGAAGATAGGGATGGGGACACGGGAATGGGGAGATCAGGATGGGAAGATTTTTTGCAATTTTGTTAATTCTTATTTTAAAAAAATGTTAAAAAAATAAAATCAATGTTTCACTGCTAAGCAGATCAGGATGGGAAGATGGAGATGGGGACATTGGAAAGGGGAGATCAGGATGGGAAGATAGGGATGGGGACACTGGGATGGGAGATCAGGATGGGAAGATGGGGATGGGGACATGGGAATGGGGAGATCAGGATGGGAAGATGGGGATGGGGACACTGGAATGGGAGATCAGGAGGGGAATATGGGGACAGGGACAGGGTGTGCCCTGCTGGTAGCCCTTGGGGTTGAGCACCCCCCATGTCCCTTGGGAGCATCCAAGGTTTGCTGGGTGACCCCCCACACTGCAGGTTTAGCACTGGACTCAGCACTGAGTTGGGTTCATGGTTGCACTTGGTGATCCCAAAGGTCTTTTCCAACCAGAATGATGGTTCTGTGATTCAGGCATCAAATTATCCCTGGAAGGGAGGTGGTGGCCTGGCTGGCAAAGTACAAAGAAGGTTGTGTTGGCAGGCACCTTTGGCTCTGCCTTGACTTTAAAACAGAAAAAATAAAAATAAAGAACAAATAGGAGGAAAGAAACCCCACGAAACTAAAAAAAAACCCCAAAAACCAAACCAGCAGCCTTGCAGCCCTTTGTGTAATGAATTTCCATCCCCAGCACTGGGTCAGCTTCTGTTTGCTGCCTCTGACAGATGCTTTAGAGATGATCCACAGCTCAGGATTCCCAGGGGGGAAGTGGAACCAAGGAAAAAGGGTGTCAGAAACCTCATGGGTTTGATCAGGTTCTGTCTGCAACATCCCAGCTGGGTGCTGGTCCCACATCTCCAGGCTGGGTCCGTGGAGGTCTGGGCATGTTGTTCATCCCAAACTCCCCATGCCCAAATTCTCAGAGAGCTCTGCAAGAAACTTAGCAAGGAAATAACCAAATTACCCTCTGGGGATGGCTAAAGAGCAAAGCCAGGGAGTATCTGGAGGTGCTGCTGGAAGGGAGCAGGAAAAAAAAAAAAAAAAGTAAAAAAAAAAAAGTGGTTTTGCTCAGAAAGAGGAAGTCTGGTCTTAAACCCCAGGTTGTGGTCCCATGGGTGCAGGGGACCCATTGCTGTCCCATGGGTGCTGCAGGGTCCCTTCTGGGCAGCCAGAGGCTGCAGACACTGAACCCCTGAGCTCCCTCCTGGCAGGGACAGGGCTGGAGGGATTGACCCCAAGAGGAATGGGAGAACTTTGGGATTTCTCCTTTGGGATCAGGGTGTCAGCTTGGGCAGGAAAATGTTCTTGATTCTACTTGGTACAAGTGGAGGAAGGAGGTGCTGGGCAGGGCAGAATCAAGCTGCTCTTTTCTATTGTGTTATTGATGTTGGTTGACTGGGTTTTAATTTTTATTGTTATTTTTAACACTTATGTTAAGAGGAGGCTGAGAGGAGACATTATTGCTCTCTACAGTTACCTGAAATAAATAATGGTAGGACCAGAGGAAATGGCCTGAAGTTGCCCCAGGGGAGGTTTAGACCAAATATTAGGAAGAATTTCTTATTGTGAGAGCAGTCAAATTTTGGAAAGGGCTTCCCAGGGAGGTGTTGGAGTCACCATCCCTCGAGGTATCCAAAACCAATGCAGATGAGGCACTTCAGGCCATGCTGTAGAAGGCTTGGTGATAATACAGATAGGAAGATATTTTATTTTTTTGTATTGGGGGGGGGGTGGTGATCTCAGAGGTCTTTTCCAACCACATCAGCTCAGTGATTCTGGGATATCTAAATATGATTTCCCCACCCATTGGGTTGTGCCAGTGTAGTACAGGCTGTACTAAGGGAGCTTGGGGTTGGGTGGGAGGAAAGCAGAGAAATTCAGCCTGGCCTTTGGCAAGGTGAAGCATCTCCATCCCTAGGGGCTAAAGAAGTTTATTAAAAGAAAAAAAAAAAAAAAATTACAATAACCTGTAAACACAGAAAATCTGTCCCTGAGGAATAGGAATTGGCTACATTATCTGTCCCAGCCCCAGCAGGCTGTTTGCTGTGATATTTATAGGATGTTTTGGATTTGAAAGGAAGAAACTGAAGCCAAATCATGCTGATGATTACAAAATGTCAGCTGCTGTCTGTGGCAGAGGCTGTCACAGGAGGGAGGGGAAGAGATGGTGGTGGCTGAATCGGTTCAGCCCAGGCAAAAGGAAGGGGAATTTAACATTTAAAGTCATTCTGAGCTGCAGGGAAATAACTGGAGTGCCTTGTGCAGAGATCTTGGCAGCTCTGAATAATTCAGAGTGCCTCCTTGTTTCTCCTCTCCTCTGGGTATTAAATGCTGAGGATGGCAACGTGGCTGATGGAGCTGGGAATGAGCAAACCCAATGGGGTTTTCTCCCTCTTCAGTCCCAAGGGAAACCCTGTGAGCCTCTTCTGCTTTTCTGCACTGGGCTCTGGGATGTGCTGGGTTCATCCCCCCCCTCCTCATCGCTTCCCCCACCCCATGGGGTAAAGCCCCAAGGTCTCTTCTGCATCAATAGGGTCACGGAATGGAGGGACCTCATGTAGAGAGAACCACAAGTCCTCAGGTGTCGCTGATAATGAACTGGGAGCTTAGGCCCAGCTGTGCCCAATAATTAGGGCCTGCCCCAGCCAGAAATGGGCGGGGCTGAAGGGCAAAATAAAAGGCATCTCCCAGAAGCAGAAGGGGACAAGAGATGAAGACGCCTGAGGAGAAGAGGGACGGCAGGAGAGCTCCAGAGAAGAGCTGTGTCCCCGAGAGAAAGGCTCGCCGCAACATCTGGTGGAGAATGCGGGCAACAACAGCAGCCGTGAACGCTGAGGTAAAATAAGAAGCTCTACACGACCACGTTGGTTGCGGGAAGCTCTACAAAGCCTGGCTTAAATGCGGAAGGCGATATAAAGAGCTTCAAAATACGCAACCACGTCAGATGGAGCCACTACGGTGGTGTGGGACGCTCTAGAAAGAGCCCCAAATACGCAACCACGAGTGAAGCTCCACAAGGCCAGGCTTAAATGCTGTAGGCGGCGTGAAGAGCTCGGAGTAGAAGCCCAGCACGGTGAGACAACAGCCCGGAATGGCGAGCCAGGCAGGAGAGAAGAATGAGGCTCGAAAGGCGCAGCGAGTTGGCGCGCGGAACTCAAACCCAAGGAATGCTGAAGCGGAGCTCTGAGTGCGCATCAAGTCAGTGCGGTCCTGAAACGGAGCCTCCCAGGGACACGCGACAGTGCGGTCCTGAAACGGAGCCCCCAGGGACACGCGACGCGGTCCTGAAACGGAGTCTCCCAGGGACACGCGATGTGGTCCTGAAACGGAGCCTCCCAGGGACACGCGACGTGGTCCTGAAACGGAGCCCCCAGGGACACGCGACAGTGCGGTCCTGAAACGGAGCCCCCAGGGACACGCGACGCGGTCCTGAAACGGAGCCTCCCAGGGACACGCGATGCGGTCCTGAAATGGAGCCTCCCTGGGACACACCACGCGGTCCTGAAACAGCCCCAGGGACACGCGACGCGGTCCTGAAATGGAGCCTCCCTGGGACACACGACGTGGTCCTGAAACAGCCCCAGGGACACGCGACGCGGTCCTGAAACGGGGCCCTAGGGACACGCGATAAGACTGGTGCACTGAATGCTCGGAGAAGCCTCTGCATGGCCAGGCATCCCGAGGTGGCGAGTACCAGCAAAAACTGAGCTGGTGTTTTAAGACCTCATCTCCTGCTAACAGAGGCTAAAGAGCCCGAATTTTCCCTCCTCAAAAAATAGGTGAAAAAATGTTGAAAAATAATGAAATGTTTAAAAAAAAAAGTAATAAAAAATGTTGAAAAATAAATGTTAAAAATGTTGAAAAATAATGAAATGTTTAAATGAAATGTTAAATTATTGAAAATGAAATGTTAAAAATGTTGGAAAATAATGAAATGTTTAAATGAAATGTTAAAATATTGTGAATTAATTGTAAATTATTGAAAAAATGAAGTTTATTTTTTTCAACAAACAACAAAAAGGGGGGAAATGTAGAGAGAACCACAAGTCCTCGGGTGTTGCCGATAATGAACTGGGAGCTTAGGCCCAGCTGTGCCCAATAATTAGGGCCTGCCCCAGCTGGAAATGGGCGGGGCTGAAGGGCAAAATAAAAGGCATCTCCCAGAAGCAGAAGGGGACAAGAGATGAAGATGCCTGAGGAGAAGAGGGATGGCAAGAGGGCTCTGGAGAAGAGCCGTGTCCCCGAGAGAAAGGCTCGCCGCAACAACCTCAAGGATCATCTGGTCCAACTTTTTGGGGTAGGAACATCTAAAGCATGTTCCTTTAGATGGTTTAGATGCTTTAGGTGTTCCTGAAGCTCAGCACCTTGTCAAGCTGAATCTTACAAGTGTCAAGTGTTGGGGAATCCCCTCTGGGAAGATCATTCCAAGGTCCAACTGGTCTCATAGTGAAACCTTTTCTCCTGCTGTCCAGGCAGGATCTCCCCAGGGGTAACTTGCACCCATTACCCCTTCTTTGTTCCATGGGACTCCTTGTAAAAAGGGATCCTTCATCACCTTGGGAGCCACCACCCTTTAAGTACTGGCACCTGGCCATAAGGTCTCCCTTAAGCCTTCCTTCCTCCAGGCTGAACCAACCCACATCTCCTACCCTTTCCTCATACAGCTCAAAGGCTTCTCAAGCTGTTGAGCATCTCTGTGGCCCTTCTCCAGCTTGGCCACATCTTTTTTTTTTTTTTTTTATACCAAGGACAAAATATTCCAGTTGTGGCCTGACAAGCTCTGCCTGGAGTGGGATGATGACTTCAGCTCTGCTGCTGCTGCCCTTCTTGTTGCAGCCCAGCATCCTCTTGGCTTTCTTTGCTGCTGCATCCTCTGCATTTTGGGGCTTGGCAGCTCCAAGGGGTGCCCCCCACACACCTCCCCATATCCCTGATGCTCATGATCCCCTCCTTTGCTGTATTTCAGGCTGGATGTGTCCATGGCACAGCTGGAGCTGCTGTGGGCAGCTGCTGCTCTGATGCTCCTTGGGGCCACCATCAGCCTCTGTCTCAAGTGCCAGCTCTCTGGTAAGGTCCTGCCCCTCTGCTTTGGGATCCCTCTTGCAGTTCCTAAGCCAGGTTGGGAGGGGAACTCCAGGCAGAGCCTTGGGATGGGTTTGGTTTTGCTTTTGCTCAGCCAGGGGGCAACTGGGGGGGAGCTTTGCCTTCCTGGGGATGGAGTTTGGAAGGGGGTCTGCTGGTGGCTGGGGGTGAGGGACCCCCTGGTCCCCTGGGTGCAAGGCTGTAGGTTGCAAACCCCTCTCTGTGGCCTCTGGGGTGGGTGGCTTTGGGACATCCCCACCCAGGAGGAACATCCCAGCTCCTGCAGAGGCTGAGGGAAACCCATGAAATACAGAGAGGGAGGGGAGCACTCAGCCCAGGGGGGTCCCAGCCAACCTCTGAGCACTGGGGGAGGTTTAGGGGGCAGCAGGGGGGGTTTGGGGACAGGAGTGGCTGGCTGGCTGGGTTTGCTGTCTCTGAGACAAGTACTGATGGAAATATGGTTTAAAAAATGCTCATCAAAACCCTACCCCAAGTGCTGCTTGCTCCTGGGGGATAAAGCCTGGTGGCTGTGTTTTATTGGTCTTTCTGAGCTTTAAGTCCCAAACCAGCTTTTTCTAAAAGATTTTTTTTTTTTTTTGCCTTTGTCTTCCAGCCCACAAGAGAGAGAAGCAGCTGAGTGAGCAGAGGTGCCAGTAAATTGCCTTTCCCAGTTGCTTTTCCCAATTGTGCTTCAATCCCAAGCAGCTCACCCAGGGGAGAGACCCTGACCAGAGCCAGACCTGCTCCCCTCCACCTCCCAGTTCTGATTGGGATGGAGACAAAATAAAATAATCCTGGAATGGGACATGCAGGACACTGTGGCCCAGCCCAGGGCCCTGCTGAGGGGGTGATGCTTTTCCAAAGCATAACCCCAAAAGAAAGCCAAGCTCTGCCCATGATGCCAGTGGAAAAGTTGGAAAAAGGTCTGGGAGAATTGAAAGGGCAAATCCTGATCCTGTCCTGTTGTGCCCCAAGGTGATGTTGGTAATTTCATGAACTCTGCCCTTGGCTGGTGCTGCTGGGACCCAATGGCAGAGGAACCACTGACCCATAACAGCACAAGGGTGGAGGAAATGCTCTGCACCCCCACCCCCCATTTCCTTCAGCAACAGACAAACCACAGAGAAATGATCAAAAGAGAACAAAAAAAGCTGCATTGTGACTTTTGGTGTAGGAGCAAAAGGGGTCCAAAGGGGCTGAGACCACTGGGCTGGGGGAGAACCTTTGGGGTGTCCCATCTGAAAATCCAGCCCAGGCTCCATCCCCTAAATTATTCTGACTTCTGGGATTTTATACCTGGAGCAGCTGGTTTAAATTCAGGTGTGTGGGGTTTTGTGCCCATTTTGGAGTTCTGGTTCAGGGGCAGTTGGGGTTTTTTGCAAGCCAAGTGGGTTAATTCTGTGTTTGCAATGAGCTCCTCTGCCCAACACCTCAACTCCACCAGCCCCATGCCAGGAATTCCAGCTTGGAACAGGGACTGACTCCAATGAAAGGATGTGGAGGGAGAAAAGGACACTTCCAGGGTCCCAAAATCAGGGTTCCTAAATGTCTGTAGGCACCTGTGGGTGTAGAGTTGTGCTCTGAGGAGCAGCTCCCCTGGTAGCTAAAAGGTGAAGAGGTTTTGGGGCATCTGGGGTGTTTTATTCAGGTTGCTGTGAAGGGATGTGGGGAGGGGCAGGGGAAGGCACTGGAGTCTGAAGCTGTTGCATGGGTGAACACACAGTGTTTTCTGGGTGAAAATGCCATTTTTGGCCTTAACTGGTGCATGAAGTCTCAGAGTAGGAATTACCTGAAATGTTCCCCTCACTCCTGACTCCTTCCCTCAGCTGATGTTGTCCATAAATACATCTTGGTTTAGAAGGGTCAGAGAGGACTCTGAGAAGCTGCTGCCACCTCATGTGGGTCCTGCATGATGCTCTGGGTGATTTGCCTTGGCATTTCCCCAAGCCCAGGGTGGGGGGTGGGCTCCTTTCCTCCTGCTCACTAAACCTGCATTTATTTTCCTTCTCACAGAGCCCAAAATTCAGCTGAGATTGTATCTCTTTTTTTTTTTTTTTCAGGCTTGAAAGCCAGCAGAGATTTGAGGTGATTCGATCCTATTCCAGTGAGTATGGATGTTGGCAGGGGGGCTCCATGTGCAAAGAATGGGGGGGGGGGGGGGGGGAAAGTAAAAATAAAAATATGTCCTTAAAACCAGGTGGTGAAATGATGAGACTGAGGTTGTCACAGCCACCTCAAGATGCTTCTAGGGATGGGAATGCTGAGCTCTAGGGGAAAAAAAAAAAAAAAAAATCTTTACACTTGAAAATAAATCAACAAAGTGATTTATTTTCCTCTCTTTGTTTCCCATCGTGGCCATTTATGTGCTTTCAAGGAACACTTTGGAAACTATTTCAGGGTGCACTAAAAAAATGCCCACCCCAGTACCAGGCAACCCTCCCTGGTGGCTCTTCTTGTGCTCCTTGGATTATTTGCTGCCACCATGATCCTAAACACCTCATTTTGTTCCAGGTACAGCCCGAAGGCTGGAACAGGTTAAGGATCCTGAAAACTTATCAGTAACAAGGTAAGGTAAAAACCCAACCAAAACCTGGCTGTAGGGCCAAGGCTGGATGCTCTTCATCCAGCTGAGTGAATGGGCAGGATTAGGGATTGGTTTCTGGACCCTCCAGATGGGGCTTGGGCTGTGCTTTGGTTATTGATGGTTAATAGAGGGTTTAGGGTTTTTTCTGGATTGCCTTCAGTCTGACTGTGTCCTCCTGGCAACCACCTAAATGGAACTCAAGGGGATGAGCTGTGGCTGTCCCTAATGACAAAAATGATCAATTTTTCCTTATGAGCAGTTTGACATGAGAAACCCCCTTCTCCCCATCACCAAAACTCCCAGGAACAACATGGCCACTGCTCCAATATTAGGGCAGTTGTTCCAGTTTGGGGATTTTACCCCAAACTCTTCATTCTTCCACTGCACCATCTGTGTTCTGCTGGAACCTTACAAGGAGGTTTCATGGATGATCCTTCTGGCTTAGGCACTGCTGGGGGATGGTTTGCTCAGACTTGGGACTTAGTTCTTTCCCTTTTTCCCTTTTTCCCTCTTTCCCTCTTTTCCTCTTTCTCTCTCTTCTTTTCCCCTTCTTTCCCCCTCCTCCTCCCCTTCCCTTCCCCTTCCCTCCCCCTTCCCTTCCCCTTCCCTTCCCCTTCCCTTCCCCTTCCCTTCCCCTTCCCTTCCCCTTCCCTTCCCCTTCCCTTCCCCTTCTCTTCCCCTTCTCTTCCCCTTCTCTTCCCCTTCTCTTCCCCTTCCCTTCCCCTTCTCTTCTCCTTTTATTCCCCTTCTTTTCCCCTTCTTTCCCCTTCTTTTCCCCTTCTTTTCCCCTTCTTTTCCCCTTCCCTTCCCCTTCCCTTCCCTTCCCTTCCCCTTCCCTACCCCTTCCCATCCCCTTCCCTTCCCCTTCCCTTCCCCTTCCCTCCCCTTCCCTTCCCCTTCCCTTCCCCTTCCCTTCCCCTTCCCTTCCCTTCCCTTCCCCTTTTCTCCCCTTCTCTTCCCTTTCTCTTCTCCTTTTATTCCCCTTCTTTCCCCTTCCCTTCCCCTTCTCTTCCCCATCTCTTCCCCCTTCTCTTCCCCTTCTCTTCCCCTTCTCTTCCCCTTCTCTCCCCTTCTCTTCCCCTTCTCTTCCCCTTCTCTTCCCCTTCTCTTCCCCTTCTCTTCCCCTTCTCTTCCCCTTCTCTTCCCCTTCTCTTCCCCCTTCTCTTCCCCTTCTCTTCCCCTTCTCCTCCTCTCTTTTCCCCTTCTCTTCCCCTTCTCTTCCCCTTCCCTTCCCCTTCCCTTCCCCTTCCCTTCCCCTTCCCTTCCCCTTTTCTTCCCCTTCTCTTCCCTTTCTCTTCTCCTTTATTCCCCTTCTTTTCCCCTTCCCTTCCCCTTCTCTTCCCCTTCTCTTCCCCTTCTCTTCCCCTTCTCTTCCCCTTCTCTTCCCCTTCTCTTCCCCTTCTCTTCCCCTTCTCTTCCCCTTCTCTTCCCCTTCTCTTCCCCTTCTCTTCCCCTTCTCCTCCTCTTCTTTTCCCCTTCTCTTCCCCTTCTCTTCCCCTTCTCTTCCCTTCTCTTCCCCTTCTCTCCCTTCTCTTCCCCTTCTCTTCCCCTTCTCTTCCCCTTCTCTTCCCCTTCTCTTCCCCTTCTCTTCCCCTTCTCTTTCCCTTCTCCTCCTCTTCTTTTCCCCTTCTCTTCCCCTTCTCTTCCCCTTCCCTTCCCCTTCCCTTCCCCTTCCCTTCCCTTCCCCTTCTCTTCCCCTTCTCTTCCCCTTCTCTTCCCCTTCTCTTCCCCTTCTCTTCCCCTTCTCTTCCCCTTCTCTTCCCCTTCTCCTCCTCTTCTTTTTCCTTCTCTTCCCCTTCTCTTCCCCTTCTCTTCCCCTTCTCTTCCCCTTCCCTTCCCCTTCTCTTCCCTTCTCTTCCCCTTCTCTTCCCCTTCTCTTCCCCTTCTCCTCCTCTTCTTTTTCCCTTCTCTTCCCCTTCTCTTCCCCTTCTCTTCCCCTTCCCTTCCCCTTCCCTTCCCCTTCCCTTCCCCTTCCCTTCCCCTTCCCTTCCCCTTCCCTTCCCCTTCCCTTCCCCTTCCCTTCCCCTTCCCTTCCCCTTCCCTTCCCCTTCCCTTCCCCTTCCTTCCCCTTCCCTTCCCCTTCTCTTCCCCTTCCCTTCCCCTTCCCTTCCTCTTCTCTTCCCCTTCTCTTCCCCTTCTCCTCTCCTTCTTTCAGGAAACCCCCCAAGGATCTCAGTGCCTCCTGCCATGCTGGATATGGTGAGCATCTCCTTAGGATGGGCACTGCTTCAATTCTCAACCCATTTATGCAGCTGAGGGGGAAGCACCCACCCCAAAATTCATCACTGGGGATGCTGCAAACCTTGGCTCATTTGTGGAGGTGCCAGCCTGGAGCTCCCACTGGTTTGGGGGCAGATGGAGCCTCCAAGGGGCTGGTTACTGGGGGCTTCCCCTGGCAACAAGCTGGGTGATGGGTTAACTGTGGGAATCAGCACCTACTTGTGATGTTTGTGGCTGGGCTGGGCAGTCCCTTTAATAAGGATGACCCTGGGTGTATGTTCCAAATCCAGTGTTCCTCCTGTCAAGTCTGACCACTCCTGCTTGGAGCCACAGGGTCAGATGATTTTGAACATCACCCCCTGGGGTGTCCAACCCCACAGCCAAGTCCCCAGAGCAAAGAGCTGAGTGGGACCAAGACCCTTGGTGTCTCCATCACCAAACACCTCCCATTGCTCAGCCCCATCCCTCATGTCCCTTCCACTTCTCCCCAGGGAGCAGGGTCCAGCCCAGGTATTGGGATTTCCTGACAGGTAAATGCTGCAGCCCTGGGCCCGGGGGTGTGGGGAGGGGTGTGGAGGTGAGGAGGGGTCCCTGGGGTGTTGGGAAGGCTGCAGAGGTGAGGAAGGGTCCCTGGGGTGTGGGAAGAGGTGAGAAGGGGTCCCTGGGGTGTGAGGAGGGGTGAGGAGGGGTCCCTGGGGTGTGGGGAAGGATGAGAAGGGGTCCCTGGAGAGTGGGCAAGGATGCAGAGGTGAGGAGGGATCACTGCAGTGTGAGGAGGGGTGAGGGGGGTCGCTGGGGTGTGGGGAAGGATGTGGAGGTGAGGAGGGGTCCCTGGGGTGTGGGAAGAGGTGAGGAGGAGTCCCTGGACTGTGGGGAAGGATATGGAGGTGAGGAAGAGTCCATGGGGTGTGAGGAAGGGTGAGGGGGGATACCTGGGGTGTTGGGAAGGATGTGGAGGTGAGGAGGGGTCCCTGGACTGTGGGGAAGGATGTGGAGGTGAGGAAGAGACCATTGGGAGGGGTGAGGAGGTGAGAAGGGGCCCCTGGGATGTGGGGAGGGATGAGGAGGGGTCCCTGGGGAGTGGGGAAAGATGCAGAAGTGAGGAGGGGTCCCTGCAGTGTGAGGAAGGGTGAGGGGGGGTCCCTGGGGTGTGGGGAAGGATGCAGAGGTGAGGAGGGGTCGCTCGGGTGTGGGAAGAGGGGAGGAGGGGCCCCTGGGGTGTGGGAAGAGGTGAGGAAGGGTCCCTGGGGTGTGGGGAAAGATGCAGAGGTGAGGAGGGACCCCTGGGGTATGAGGCAGGGTGAGGGGGGGTCCCTGGGGAGTGGAGAAGGATGTGGAGGGTTCCTTCCCCACATCCTTCCCCACACCCCTGAGACCCCTTCTCACTCCTCCTCACACTGCAGTGATCCCTTCTCACCTCTGCATCCTTCCCCACATCCCAGGGGCCCCTCCTCACCTCCTCACCACCTCACCTCACCCCTGGGGTGTGAGGAGGGGTCCCTGGGGTGTGGGGAGGGGTCCCTGGGGTCTGGGAAGGAAGGGAAGGGTGCAGAGGTGAGGAGGGGTCCCCCGGGCAGGGAACCTGCAGGAGCCGCGGGCTGAGGTCCGGGTGGGTCCGGGTCGGGTCTGTGCGATGAGCTCTGAGCTGCTCTGTGCTCAGAGCCGAGGGGGCCGGGATGAGGGGGAACCCCTCCCCACCTCCCCCCGGCTCCCTCTGGGCCAAAGTTTGCCCTGAGAGGCGGATTTGGGCTGCCCCAAATCAGGGGGGATGTGGGGGAGCCCCGGGCTGTCTGCGGGCACGGGGGGAAGACTTGAAGGGGGGGGGGGGGTTGGCAGCTGCCTCCCCCTGCTCCCCCTCTGTTTGTGGAGGGGACTCAGGGCTGTTGGGGACATCTGCTCCCCTGCTGGGGACATCATCAGCACGGGTGGGTGGTGATGGCAAACCCTTTGTCCTGCAGAGCACAGCCCCCGAGGGGACCCTGCCTATGTGTAAGTAGCCGGGCACTGCCTGCCAGCACCATCCAGCAGAGCCCTGCTGGTCCCAGTACGGTGCTGGGTCTCTCCCAGTACAGACTGGGGAGCTGTGGGCAGCCCCAAGCCAGAGGAGCTCATGGCAGCCACTGTTCCTGCAGGGAACCCATCTCTCTGGATTACCACAACTGCAGCCAGTACTTCACACCACCCAAAGGTGAGGTCTCCGTGGGGTTTCTCCTCCAGCCCAGCTGTCCCGTGGCTCCAGGGATCCCCTCAGACTTCCCGTGCCTCTCTCTGTGTCATTCTCCTATGGCCTGGAGCAAGCATGGGGCCAGGGGACACGTTTGATTTAGTAGTTAGGTTATGGTGTTGGTCAAAGGTTGGATTTGGATGATCCTGGAGGTCTCTTCCAACCTATAATATTCTGGGATTCTGTGATTTCTGAAGGGGTGTAGCACAACCATGGACCAAGAGGGATGTCCAAGCCATCCTGCCATGGCCACAGAGGTTCTGGTGTTGGTGGGGGATTCAAGTGGAGGGTGGGATGTCCCAAGAGTAAAGATTTTTCAGCTAATGTGTGGTTCATTATGGGACACATAATGAAACCCTCTCCTGCAGGTGCTGGGGCATCTTCCCAGCTCATCTCTGCTTCCTGAAGTCCTTTGTCCCCCCCTCTTTCTTCTCTCCATCAGAAAAAGAGGAGGATTCCAATTCCTATCAAAACATCACCATTGGGGTGTCCCAGGGCTCTGACCCAGGTATGTGTGTGGTGATCCCTGAGAGCTCAACAGCACAGAGAGGGACAGTGACCTGTCCAGCCCAGGGAAAACCCCCTCATTCCCAGGCTCAGCCCCAGCTGGGGTGCAGGGGCTGTCACAGGTGCTGAGCAGACCTGGACTTTTCCCCTTTTCTGCAGGAAAATAGACACGGTGGTACCTGAGCTGCTGAGAGCTCACCTCTGAGCTGATCCCTCTGACTTAGAGGTTTCTGCATCACTTCAGGACCTCTGGGATCTGCAGTACTTCTCTAGATTTTTAGTGTTACAGCCAGGATCGAGCCTGGTTCCAGCCCCCAGCTCAGATTTCTCCCCATGTCCAGCCTGAGAAGCTTAAAGCCAGTGAGCTGCTGGGGGATGCTGCTGGATCACAGTGTCTGCTCAAGGGCTTCCATCTTCTGTCCTGGGGTGCTGCAATCGAAATAAAAAGCCAAGTTGGTTTCCTTCAACAAATTCAGACAGCACTTTCTGCTCTACAGGAGGCAGGGGCAGTGGGTACCAGCCCCAGCTGTGCCTCTGGGGATCCAGGAATGTGGTGGAAAAGTGATGAGGCAGGATCAGCAGACAGGGCCATCCAGCTGGGGGGTGGGAAGGGGGTTCCCAAAGGTCCCTTTTTAGTCCCCTGACTGGTCATCCTGTTCACACTCTTCTCAGTCACAGATGATGCTGAGGACTACGAGAACAGCACAGTGATCCACGCATGGAAACTCCAGCAAGCAGGAGGTGTGTTCTCAGCAGCTCTTTGCTGGTTAGGGATGGGGCTCAGGCCTCTTGACCATGCTCAGGGTGATGCTGTCATCCTCCTCATCTTCAGTTCATTGTTTTTCCCCTCAGTCATCTGTGATAAACACCCCCTACCTGAAGGGGCTGCAGGAAAGCTGGGGAGGGGCTTTTTCCAAGGGCATGGGGTGATGGGATGAGGGGTGATGGCTTTATACTGGGAGAGAGGGGATTTAGGTTGGACATTAGGAAGAAATTCTTCCGTGGGAGGGTGCTGAGCCCCTGGCCCAGGTTTCCCAGGGAAGCTGTGGCTGCTCCATCCCTGGAAGTGTTCCAGGCCAGGTTGGAGCATCCTGGGCTGGTGGGAGGTGTCCCTGCCCATGGAAGGGGGGTGGGAACTGGATGACCTTTAAGGTCCTTCCAACCCAACCAGTTCTGTGGTTCTGTAATTCAATGTGCAAACTGCTGCACACACTCTGAACTGAATGCTGCTGGGCTGGGATGTGGTGTTTCTGCTCCTCAGAAGGCCACGGTGTAGGTGGCCTAAACCCTGACCACAGGATGCTGCAGAGCAATGTCCCTCTTCATGTCCTACATCCTCTTATGTGGGAAGATGAGCTGGTGCAAGCTCAGCCTTACAGATACAGCTCAGGGCTTTCTGCCCTTGGTGTGGGAGCTGCTGGTTCCTCTCACCTTGGGGTCACACTCTCCAGATGAAACCCAAGTCCCAAAAGCCATCCGTGCTCGCAGGGTGTCTGCAAATCTGTGACCATCTTAAACCCCCCTCAGGGAGACACTGACTGACACTGTGACCTGAGGCCACAAAAATGTATTTAGCAGGGTGTGTCTGTGGGGTTGGGAGGGTTTTAGCTGAACCCAGGAGGTGACCAATGTGTCCTCACCCCCCAGCTCTGCAGGCAGAGAGCTCCGATGATGAGCCGGATTATGTCAACACAGCCCCTGTGGCAGCCCCTGTCCTGCTGGCAAAGAGAAGGTAAAAAAAGACAGCAAATGGTGGGTGTGTTTAGAAGTGGGAAGTTTGTGTTTATACCAAAAAAAAACTGTGCTGGAGCTTTGCTGGTCCTTGCAGCATAAGCAGAGGCAGCTGGGGAATGACCAACACCGACCATGGAGACAAATTTGTCCCCTGCCCCAGTGCCTCCCTCCTCAAACAGGAACTCAAAACCACTTCAGAGCAGCTCTGCTCTGTGCAGAGGAGAGGAACCCCCAAACCCTGCTGCTCTGTGGGGTTCCCAGAGCTGGGCTGAGCCTTGCTGGGAGCACACATCCTGCCCTGTGCATAGCAGCAACCTGGTGCTGAGGATGAAGGATCCCCCGAGACAATGAAACCAAAAACTGTCTGCAGGGATGTGTAGGAAGGTTGTGGGACCCTAAATGGGGGGGTGATATAACAGGGGGTCAGTAAATGGGTGGAAGAAAAGCAGCCCCAGGTACACCACATGCAGGCTGAGTTCTCAGAGGAGTGTGGGGATGGCTGGGAAAGGAAAAGAGGAAGATAAACCACTGCTGGGCATAAACCACTGCTGGGCATAAACCAAACCACTGCTGAACATAAACCACTGCTTGACATAAACCAAACCACTGCTTGGGCAGCTCTGTGGTGGCTCTACGTGCTGGTTAGGGTGTGTATGTGATGCTGGGAGAGCAGTAATGGTCGTCCTGTTACCACTTCATTTTTTTTTTTTTTCCATGGCTGCAGGTGGAAACTTCTAGAAGCAATTCAGCATTTCTTCCCCTTCCCTAGAGAAATCTTGAGGAGGAAGGGATTGCATTTCTGCACCAGTCCCAGTGGTTTGCTCTGGCAGTGGTTCTGTGGCACTGGGCTGTTTGTACCTGGGAGAGGAATAATCCAGGCTGACAGCCCCCCAAAACATCAGAAAGGTGCTGCAGTGACCACTCCTCACTCAGTGGAGAGCAAGGCTCAGAGCAGCACAGGGACAACCATAAAGCCATCTCCCAAAGTGATAAATGATGCTGGGAATGGAGAAAAAGGAGGAATAGCTTTCCTGGGAAGCACTGGTTTAGTTTTCTGGGAAAACCTCTAGCCATAAGGTCTAGCAACCTTATGCTGTTGTGGCTGGAAGTAAACTAAAATTCCCAAGGAATATTTTGGTGTTATAATGATGCCTCTGCTACCACCTTTGCTAGCAGAGTAATGCTATAAAGTCCCCCTGGCCAGGTAACAAGAGGTTTTCCACCAAGGGAGGGTGAATCCAGAAGTGGCTCCTGGCCCCTCTGTGTCCTCTGCTCGGGGGTCAGGAGCTTCTGCTTGGACCTGGATATTTTGTGATGTACCTCATGACTTGTCCTTGGAAAAAAAATGTACCAAGTGGCAGAGTGAAGAGGCTGAAGGCAGGGATTAAAAATCAGTGGCCTCACTATTTTTTTTTTCTCCTCTTCTTTCAAGCCTTCTCCATAAAGTCTGAAGAAGCTCTTGGCTGAGATAGACACCCAGGGAGCCTTTCCATCCCTCAGTGAATCCTCTCCTCCAAATTGTGCCCCAGCTCATGCAGAAGGGATGCTGCTGAAAGGAAGGAATGCTCTGCTTGAAGAACCACCCAAACCCAGCTGCCAACCTGTGATTAGAGGACTCACTCTGCACCCCAGGAGCTTGTGAGCTCATCACAGCCCAACACATCTCCAGGGAGGATGGCCAGTCCAGGCAGTGTCAAGCATGAAATGAATGAATCTTTAAATTACTGAGTAATGCAGTAAAGAGCTGCTTAATTTGCCAGGGTGACTCATAGAATCATAGAATCTTTCAGGTTGGGAAAGACCTTTGGAATCATCAAGTTGTGCACGATGGTGTTAATGTCTGAATTCCAATCTAAATGTCTAAAATCTAATGTTTAAACAATGAAGTAACAAACCCCAAATTTCTCTAAGAGCCTTGAAGGAACACTATTTATCAAAATTATTCCCTTTCTTTTTTGATGGCAGACTAGGACAGCAGTAACAACTTTGGTAGTGCTGAGAGAGCTGCTTTGCACAGGAGATTCATCTCAAAACTTTCACCTTAGCCTTAAAAATCACATCAAATGGCACTAGAGAGAGATGATTGGGTTCCTGTGCTCTCCTACAAAACCAGAGAGGAACTGGCAAGGCAGAGGTTGTAGCTAAGTGAGATACCAACCTGGTCACAAAAACTGGAGAGGATGAAATCCACAGCTTGCAGTTCAGGGTCTGCCCACAGCAGTGTCCCTTGTGCTTTGGTATTTGCTTGATAGAGACACAAAAACCCTGCAACAACAACCCAGAAGGTCAGAGCTGGCAGCCTCAGGAGCTGCCCCAGCCTTCCAGTAGTGCTGTAGGAATATCAGCCCTGAAATGGAATCCTTGTTTGTCTCTTGAGCCCTGCTGCACAGGTTTGGCACCATAATACCACTTATTTATTAAACCTGAAAAGCCTCCAAAGAAAACGCAGTGGTTTATTCTGTGATCCAGATGTTGGCTGCATGGTTGGGTGAGACAGGAGGTGGGAGCACATGAGGTGACACAAAATGATGTGCAGGGTCTTCTGGGGAGAAAATTTAGCTCCTTAAATCAGCTTTCTTCCTCAAGAAGGAGTTCAGGAACCTGTGCTCCTGGGTAAGGGGGAGCAGAGAGGTGGAGCTGAGGATGAGCAAACCCTGGAGCAGGGGCTGCCAGGTGCTTGCTGCTGCAAGTGGCTTGGCTGTATTTTCAGCAGAGTTGCTGAGACCTTGGGTGCTCACTGCTCATGAAGCCAGAGGTGGCTGGGGGGAGGTGTGTGGGTGGTTTAGGAGCTTTACCTGTAGCTCCTGCAGATGCCTTTGTTCCTCCTTCCACAGGACTTTTACAACAGGGTAAATCTTGTGTTCTTCAGGGGTGTCCCCATGCAGGGACCTGCAGCCTGGCTTTTCAGCTCCTCCCAGCCCAGTTCCTACTCTCCCCCTCTGGTTTCCTGATGTTTTCAGGATAAATTTGGTACAGGTTGGGTAAACCAGCATCCTGGTGACCTGGAGCAGACAGGGTGCCAGCTGGCTCATGGACAGGCAAGGAAAGGAGATGATGCTTTCCTTACTGGAACATCATGCCTGGCTCTTGGAGGGCCCTGGTGTTGTCATCCTTGGTGACACCTTTGGCACCTGAAGAAAATCCCACTTCTCATGAAGTGCTGCAGATTATGGGGTTTTTTTTTTCCCCAGAGGTTAAGGATGAGCTGTGCTCCTGTGTGGTGATGTTACTGTAGATGGAGAGAGCCATTAAACAGTGATGAGATCAGCAGCAGGAAAAGATCCTTGGCACACAGGCATGGATCCAACTAGAGAGATCCCAGGAAGTCCAAGCTGTTAGGTGAGTGTGTGGCCAAACTAATATAATCCAAGCTTTGCTGTGCTCCTGGCTAAGTGGGAAGATGGATCAGACCAAGGACCTTTTCCTGGTGTCAGCTTCCTCCATTGACAAAATCTGAGTGTGGAAGTTGTGGCAGGAGCTGGGTAAGGAGTCCCTTCCTCTTCTGATGAACCCAGCTCTCCAGAACAGCAGGGGGGTAAATCCCTTCTTAGTTTTGTAAAGCTCCTGAAGTGCTTTTTTTTTTGCTTTTTTTTTTTCCTTCTCATTACTCTGGAAGAAATCCAGGGGCTGCTATGGGAACTTCCATCATTTCAGCTTGTTCTGAAACATCTTTGAGTTTTTCTTTGCAGTGGGTGAGTATGGAAGTGTGTTCACTGACACAGTCCTCTCAGGACTTGTCTTCAGGTGTGCAAGGATTCTAAGGCTGAGCCAAAATTGTTCAATTCTGTGTAATCTGAATGCAATGGAAGGAAAAAACAGGTCTCCTGTGGGTCTGTGTCTCTCCTCAGATCAGGTAAGCAGCCAAGTAAGCACTTCCCTTCCTTTTCTCAACATCAGACACATTAAACAGGTCATTTTGGCAGAGCTCCTGTGGCTGAAATGGAGATGGGAGCCTCAGCCAGCTACCCAAAAGCAGCAGCTCTGCACTCAGGTGTGGGCTGAGCATCCAACCACCTTTGGTGGCCTCTCAGACTGATACTTTTCTCTTCTCAGCACAAATGAACATGATTATGTCTCCTCAGTGCTGCAGGGGATTAGCCCAGAAAAGAATGAACTCCAAACTGGAGCTGAAAAGCTGCTGCTCAATAGTCAAGAAGAAAAAAGCAGTTCAAAAAAGCAGCCCAGCAAACCAGGGGACACACAGGTGGGTACATCCAGCAGGGTGAGGACCAGCTCTCAGCCCTCCTGATACCATGTCTGCAATTTGTTGAAACCTCCTCTCCCTTCTCCATTCAGCAGTAAACCAGAAATTCAAGACAGAGGAGGCTGGCTGAGGTGTACAGCCAGGGGGAGGGTAAACAGCTCTTTAAATGTGCCTTATTTAAGCTTCTGGGGACAAAAGCTGTGATGCTGTTATGTCTGTAGAGACTTCAGCAGCTTAATAATACTGAATTATTAGTTATTAATACTGAATTATTAGTTGTCTCTTTAACAGTGTTTGTGCTAGCAGTGACAAGTGGCTGGCTGGGAATCAAAGAGTAAGTTCAATAAATATATCTAGTGAAGGAAGAATGTAATTTGAGTATTACATCTGTTATTCCAAGAGCTGTTTGCTTTATTCCATGTGGGAGCAAGCTCAAAGGTGCCTGCACTTCAGCTGTCAATTAACTTTCTCTTCTGCACTTTGAAAGGGGCTGTGTCTTCAGGCTCTGGCACAGAACCTGCACCCAGTCCTGCCAGGACAATTCCTGATGCTCCCAACCAGCTCCTGCTGCTGCAACTCATCAGCCCTCTGCCTGGGACAGAGAACAGGAAGGTGAAACCAACCCCTGCTGCAGAACAATCTTAGGACTGAAGCCAACTTAGCCTGCCCATGATTAGTTTAATGGTGAGGCAGCTAAATAAATACTTGGGCTGGAGAATCTACACAGAAAGGGCAGGGGGGAGTGCAGGCAGCAGCCACTTGTACCTCTGATGGACTTTTTTTTCTGACTGCTCTAATCAGCATGGATTTTATTCAGTGAGGAGAGCTCTGCAGGTCTCACACCTGATATGGAGGTGGTGAAATTCAATTTCTATTTGCTTTCACTCTGTGTTTCACACTTCATTGCTCATCTGCACTGGCAAGGTGGTTCCCCAAGCTTAACAAACAGGAAAGCATGAAGATTTTGCTTTTTGCTATGCTGCAACTATAGTAAAATGCCCTTACCCAACCTGGAGGGCAACAGCAGAAATGCAGAGCATGCCAGAATATGGTAATTTTTAAAAAGAAATATCCAAAATAACCAGCTGGCACCATTAACAAACGTGTAATATTTCTCCTGTATGTTTGGTAAAAATATGTTCCTTACCCACAGCACATAAACAGCACCCAGGAGTGACACTTGCTCAGCATGCCTCAATTATAACTTCATTAAATGTCTTCCTGAGAAAATTTTTCCTTCTTGGTCTCAGCAAGAGCACCACTCAACCAGTCTTGAAGTGTAATCACTAACAAAGGCATCCAATTTTTTTTCTCCTGCTGTGAGGTCACAGTCCTCTCTTCCATCTCAGTTATACAAATAAGAGGTCTTGGGTTAAAGTAAATTTTAAAGCTTTATTGACCTAAATAAAAAAATTACAAAACTTTTTTACAACAGAACCTGGTTATTTTTCTGCCATTTAGCAAAACCAAGGGAACAAGCTCCTTGAATGAAGAATTCTGGACACCCAGGGAGCTGCTGACCTTGCAGACCAGGGGCCTTCACCTCCCAGGAAGGTGCTCAAGGAAACCTAACTGGCTGCAGGTGCTGCTGTCTTCTGGCACAGCCTGGCCAGCAGCCCAGCCATCTGTAAAAGTGAGTTCACACCTTCTGCTACCTTCATATGAGTGTACCCAATTTCCTGAGGATAAAGACATTATAAAAAAAAAAATCTCCAGGTTTTTCTCCCAGTCTAAGTACAGTGTGACTAAATAAAACACACCCCTTGATGCTAAGAGACCAAACTTCAGAGCCACTGGAACTTAAGAGAAGTTTATCTTCTCATCTACACAAACCAGAATGCATTTTTTTACTTCTTTTTGAAAATCAAAGCTTGTATTTTCCAACTTTCTTGTGTAAGGAGCCAGGGGTCTATGCTGAAGACAGGTTTTAAGTCTGTAGAGTGATTCCATTACACCAGTTTAACATATAAAAATTATACAACAGGCAGTTGGCATAATTTGTTGAATAATTTAATGTTTTACTGCCTACTGTACCAGAATCAAGTCTGTGCTTGAAGGAAGTTCACGAGGAGTCATTTGAGTCTTTGGTGTAAATCACCAACTCAGCCACTATTATGATGTTATTAATAGGAGATGATTACTAAAGTGACTTTTGTGGGATTTTAAACTTCAAGTGACTGTTTCTTACAACTAAACTGATGAGACAGAGCAGGCAAAAAGCAGTAATAAGAAATTAAGAATTTTTTTTTTTTAATATTTTGATATAGCGAATCTCGAAGAGAAAACCCTGAGGCTGCCCTTGGATTAGGGAGCACATCTTCTACTTAAAAAAGGCCCAAGAGACCCTACAAGGAACTAGGTTAGTACTAACCTTGATAAATTCCAGTTTCAGGTATTCTGGCATTTGGAAGGTTTTACAGACACGGAAAATGTTGCCAATCACATCTTCTGGGGAGTAGCCGAGTCGCCACAGGTGGGCAAGAATCTGAGCAGGCAAGAAAAATCCCTCATTTATCTGCACAACTTATCAGGTGAGTCAAGAATATTCACTTCTGGAACAACTGGGTACAGCTACTGGAATTGCATGTACTTTTTATCAAATGATTTAACCCCAACTGTTTTCAGACTGGTTGGGTTTTGTGTATTTATCTGCCCAGACCCCTGCATGGAAAGGATATAATCTGTCAGCTCCTCTTATTTTAAAAAAAAAGAACACACAACACTGTGAATTCTACAAAAAAAGAAATTGTAGAGGAAAAAAAATGTCTATGCAGACACAGCACATGAACACCAACCTTGTATGCTTCATCAATGTTTGCATTTATGCAGTGTTGTAGCATTTCTTTCACAAGCAGAGGATGAGGCTCATCACATACCTGTAGGAAAGAGAAATATTACATTTCAAAATACTAGATTTTTGTATGAAAGCCCTGGTGTTTTCACCAAGCTTCTATACAGCTGAAATATTGAATTAGAGACATTCTATAATACAGATTAAACTTCAAGAAATATGACTTTTCTGCTAAGACAGCAAGCCTGGCATGTCAGACTCAACAGCAGAAAATGAGAATGCTCAAGTAACAGATTCTAAAGTTATCACTGAGAAATTTCCCAGCAGTTACATGATCCATGTGCTCTGAGAGAGCTGGGAAGCCACACAGCCTCAGGAGGGCCAGCAGGGACTGCTGGCACTTTCTCCAAATGGCACGTGCATTTTTTATGGCCTAATGCAGGAATTGCCACTGTGCTGTCTGCAAATTGGCAAAGCAGTTTGGAGGCTCTGACCAGAGGTCTCACACTGTGCTGAACTTCCAGCATCACCATTTTACACTGTTACTAACCTTGAAGACATTTTCACTGTTTATAAAGCCAAATCCAGAATATGTAGACTGTAAGTTGTTTAATGCCTGTGAAAGAAAAAACAAGACTTCCTTTAGTTTCTGAAGTGCTCTGCTATTCACTCCTCAAGGTGCAATACACTTGTCAGAAAATGATGCCAAATAAGCAGTTTTCAGTTATGCAATAAAATAAACCACCAATGCATGCAGACTTGGTTTCCTCCCACAAATCTGGTTGGTATCCAGGACAAGATCCTCTTTAAAACCTCACAAAATCAAACAGTTCAGTTACCCTTGTGCCACAGGTCACCCCCTCTTTCCTACACCTCTCTTAGAGAGCCACAATTCAAACTTTTTTTTTTTTTTTTGCTTTAAGCAGAAGCCTCTGTTTCATTGCCTTTCTTCTTTTACCTGTCTCATGTCTCCTTGGGCTGTGAAGATAATGGCTTCTAGTCCATCATCTGTGTATGGCACATCCTCTTTCTCAACAATCTTCAGGAGCCTGGCAAGGATTTGGGAATCTGTCAGCTTGGTGTAACGCAGCACTGCACAGCGGGACTGGATTGGTTCTGAGGACAGAGATGTGTAGTTAGCATTTCCCTCTTTTATTAAAAAAAAAAAAAGAGAAATAATCATTTATTTACATCTTGGAAGAAGCTGTCAATTTCCACCTTTGTCTTCTTTGAAAGAAAAAGATGTCAGCTCCTCACAGAATACAGTATCTCCTTAAACATATACAATTGTTACAGTCCTTCACTTGACACAAATGAACTATTTTTTCCCACAGATAAGTGCAAAAAAGCAGCTCAGCTGCTTCTGGTCTCCTGGTTTTCTGAATGTGTATGTTTATCATGCTATTTTAACAGCCACACAAGACAAGTCTGAAGTCTACTATGTGTTAGCCTAGAGGCAAACTTAAAGATTATGTTTCAGATTGGACCACAAGAGGGTTCAATACCCATTGAACAATATATCAAACATCTTAAACTGTAGCAGAGTTGGATGGAAATGAAGTCCAAAGTCAAAGAAATCTCCTTCTGCAGGCATGCAGAGCACTGTCCATCACAAGCAGCTGTTCAGAGTGTTCACCAGCTACACAGACACACTTTTTTTTACTAGCTGGATCTGCAGGTGGCTTGGTTTTTCAGAAGTCCCATGTTTTCCTGCAACAAGCAGGTCCAAGGAATTTCTGAAAAGTGGCTAGGGAGGCAGCCAACAGTCTGGAGAACATATGACAGAGCCACCCAGGGCCTAGCAGGGCTTTACCTATGATTTTGTCAGAGGCATTGCAGGCAAGGGCGAAGCGCGTTGTCTTGGAATAAATTTCCATTGTTCTTCTCAGTGCTTGCTGGGCTCCATCTGTCATGCTGGGGGGAGAAAAGGAGTTAGGACAGATTTTGCCCTTATTAGGTGAAGTCTGGTAACTATATTTATACAAGCTTCAGAGTTTACTGGTATTTAACAGAGCTAAATCACCCAGTGTTTCACCCCAATATTCAGCATCTCCTTTGAAGCAGTGATCTCTGCTTGACCCTAAGTGATCTTCTAAGAACACTGATCAGTGATTATTTCCTAACAGATTTTTTTGATAGCTTGATCATCTAAAACTGCCCAAGACAGCAGCTCCACACACAGGACAGATCCAAAGCATTTCCCATAGCAGTTGAGGTCAAGAGAAAACCAACATACCTGTCTGCTTCATCAAGGATGATTATTTTATGCCGACCTTTTGGGAGGGTGACCTTCTGCTGGGCAAACATTTTGATTTTGTTTCTCACAACATCAATGCCTCTGGAACAAGAATCCAAGTGATCCATGATCAGTTGGGTGAACTTAGATAATGGATTTTATTCAGCAGCCCCAGTGGCTGAGGATTTCCTGAGCTCTCTATCCTCCTCCTGTTTGTTCCTGCCCCTTCAGCTCTGCCAGTAAAGCTGCTGTGAAACCACGCTGTAAGCCAGGCTCCCTCACCAGTTCAGATTTAAACACCAATAAGCCTCATTTTTGGAGGTTTTGAAAAAAAAAATAAATGCAATTTAACAGTATATATATTATATTATATATATAAAATCAGAAATCTTACTTGCAGTACTGCAAACTTATGTTTGGCAAAAGGTAAAGGTGATAAATGAACAAGGACAGAAACATTTAAGGCTGCTCTGCCAGTGCTACAGACCCAGCTGTACCTCAGAAGATAAGACTGTGTTATAGCAGCACAACACAGAAACTCTCCTGGAAAGGCTCTCAGCAAAGATGTACTTTAAAAAAGAAAGGTTTTTATTTTTTTGTTCCATTTAGAAAATTAATATTGTGACTCAATAGCTCTTCTGTAACTGATATTTACAGAGGCAGGTAAAGTGTGTTGTATTCATAAACAATCCTCCAGGAATGTCCTCAGGACAGGTTTGCTACAGAATTTTGGAAATACAATCAGGTCTCAGTGCCTGCTTGTTGGAGCAGTCAGTGTCCTCTACATACCTAACACCTTTATCCTACATTCTAATCCCCAGCTGTCCTTATAGACCTCATTTCTTCCACTTCTGTAAAAAACAAAACACTGCTGAGTTTCATTACAAACACCTTGCTCACTTTTTGTTCTTAGGAGAACCTCCATGAATGCAGGAAGATTCCCTTTAAAGTAAAATCAAGAGAGCAGAACTTCAGAAAGCAACAAATCAAGAAAGCAGATTCTGAACTCCATCTGTTTCTATTTCTGTGCATGAAAGTATATATCAAATTTATATAGCAATGTCCATGTTGACAGATGGACACCAAAGATTGCATAACTTTTTGTTGGAAAAACTGCATTAAAACCAGTAACAGAGGCTGTATAGCATTAAATCTATTCAGTCTGAGCTGAACTAAAAATAAAAATGGATACTTGCTGCTCCTTTAAAAGTGTAAGAAGGTTCATTCATTCTCACCTGTCATTTGAGGCATTCAGCTCCAAAACAGCATCTTTTAATGCAGGACCAAGCAGGGCACGAGCCAAGCAGAGGATACTGGTGGTTTTACCTGTTCCTGGGGGACCCTAGAAATGCACCAATGCAGGAATTTCTGGTGAATTTAATGTCAGTTTCTAAGCTTCACTCTCTACAAAACTCCTTGGTCATGAAAAAACAGCTGCAAGAGAGGAACTGCAGACAGAGCATCAAACTAGAGGCTGCCCAAGCTCAGGATTCTGCCTCCAACAGAGGAGAGAAACACCCTGGGGAGAAGCAGAGGAGCTGAGGGCCAGGGTGGAGTTAAACAGGAGGCTGTGCAGCTTCTGTGCTCCATCAGGATCTCTGCTCTGTGTCCATCCCACCCACATCTCCCCCACCAACACAGCCAGGCACAACACATCCCTGCTGGGGGGGTGGGTGTCACCAGCACAACACAGCACTACTTACAGCAATTATAATATTTGGCACATTCCCCTCTTTGGCAAAGACCTAAGAAAGAAGAAGAATAAATTATGTAAGAACATAATGGAAACAAAGAATTGCCAGTTCTGTTCTATTATACACATTTAAAATAGAGAAACAGAGCCAACCCATTCCACTATTTTCTTCTCTCCTGCTTTCCTCTCTCTTATTTTTTTTTTTTTTAATTGAACTGCTAGAAGTCAGTCCCTAGAATAATAAGGAAAAACTCAAAAGCATTTAATCCCACAGGTCTTTAGTGCTCTTGCCTTTCCTCTGCACCTGTTACATGCTTGCTTTCTGTTATCAAATACAGAGATAACAAACGAATTTGCTAAGGAAAATATTTTTCTTCCAGAAAGACACTGTATTTATGTTTCTCTCTGTTGTTACATAAACAATATTTATTCACTGAATCAATATTATTACAACAACTACTAACTTTCTAAGCTATATGAAACCAAAGCCAATTTAAGCAATATCCCAGTTCAGGAAAGCATATTTCCTTAGAACACTACTCAAACATGTTCTAAAACATGTAATTTCTTGAGTAAATCAGAAAGGGTTTCTCCATGTATGGATGTAAAAATACAAAAGTGCTTTTACTGGTCTATGAATCTATGAAGAACTGGTTTTTGAGCTAACCCAGGAAAGGATAAAGGGACAACTACACACCTCCAGCCTGCTCACAGTGTCTTCATTTCCAACTATTTCACATAATTTCAAAGGTCTGTATTTTTCCACCCTGTAAAAGTAAAAACCCCACACACTTCAGCACTTCTAATAAAACTGTAATAGTGCTTTATGCTGACAGAAAAAGAGGATTGTGTTAAGATAACCAGGGACAAAAATGCAATTATGTGGTTTTAGTGCATTACTTAATGGTTTTGCTGCCATTAATACGAAAAAGGGCAAGGGATTAAAAAAAAAGGTGCTCAGCTTGGGCAGGAGTTTGATGCCTGACTGGTATCAGGGCTAAGAGGAGATGCCACTCTGTGTTCTCTTCCTGGTTACACACCCAGAAGCAGGGCTGGCTCTGCCGGGAAGAAACTTCTCCTGGGGATAAAAAATTCTTCCCTGTGAGGGTGCTGAGCCCCTGGCCCAGGCTGCCCAGAGAAGCTGTGGCTGCCCCATCCCTGGTAGTGTTCCAGGCCAGGTTGGATGGGGCTTGGAGCACCCTGAGCTGGTGGCAGGTGTCCCTGCCCGTGGATCTGGATGATGTTTAAGCTCCTTCCAACCCCATCCAGTCCGGCATTCCTGCCTTCCACCTCAGGCTGCCCTCTCTCTCCTCACTCCCACTTCCCAGGCCGCAGCCCAGCCTCGGGCCAGTCAGGGGGTGCAGGCAGAGCCCTCACCGCTTCCAGATCACCCCCAGTCCCCAGCCCAAGACCGAGACCCGGACCCGCAGCTCTTCGGGCACCGCAGGGAAGTCCCCAGGCCCCAGGGCCGCCATTCCTCAGCGCCTCAGTGGAGGCGCCGCGCTAACGCCCGCCTTCCCGCCAAGGACACGCCCCGCCCCCCTCTGCCGCTATTGGCCGTGCCCACCCTGGACACGCCCACCGCCCGGCTCTCCACCAATGGCCGCGCAGCCTCGGCCCTTTGTCCCGCCCCGGGGCTCCATCTCGCGCGCGCTCAGGGGCTGCGAGCTCCCTTCGAGTCCTCTCCATGTTCCCCCCCCTCCTCCTCCATGTTCTCCCCGTGTCCCCTCTCACCAGGGCAGTTCGTAATGGCCCCCGGCCGCAGATCCCGACCCCGGGGGCTCGGCGGGCCCCCGCTTCTCTCCTGCCGCGGGCCCGGCTTTCTCCTCCTCCGCAACCTCCATCTCCATCCCGGCGGCAGCGGCGGCGCCTCTCTCCCCGCCGCCTCTGTGAGGGGAGGGTCCCGGTGCCGGACCCGCCTTGAGGGGCGGGACTGCCGAGTCCGGCGGTGGGGCGGGAGGGTTCGTTCGGCCTCCCCCGCTGTCCCTGCCCGGCGGTGATCAGTGGTGCCCCGGTGGCTTCGGCTGTGCTGAGGGGGCGAATGTCCTGAGGAGATGGGTGGGTGTCCTGAGGAAGATGTGTGATGAGGAGATGCTTTGAGGCGGTCGTGCCGAAGGGCTGAGCTGTGGGGGAGTCTAACCTTTTGTTTCTTTTTTTGTTTCTTTTCTCGCCCGCTTTTACACTGTTACTGATATCACCTCCACCAGTCCACAAGAAAAGAGCTAGAGCTCAAAGGGAAAGACTGACCAACAAAAACTCCTGCTGGCCCTCACCTACCCATGGAACCCTTCCCACAGCACCACCACCACTTGGGCTATGGGTTTGGTTTAGGACTTAAAACCTCTAATGTTCTGCCCTTCTGCTCTCCCACTGTTGGGGAGACATCCTCCAAAATTCAATAAGAACAGACCTGTATTTCAAGCATAAGGAGTGACCTCCAGAACCTCCTGCTGTCCCTCACCCTCCTAGGCAACTCTCTCCACAGGGCCATCAGCAATCTGGCTTTGAATTTTCTTTAGTACAGTAAACCTGAAACACCACCAGCAGCTCTCCCAGTCCTGGTTCCACTTTTTCAGAAATAAGGTACCGGAAGCTATGGTCAGCAAGGAAAGACTTCTCAGAGGGTTAGGGTTTTCCTGCAGACCCCAGGCTTCTTTCCCGAACCTGCAAAGGAAGAAAAAAAACCTGAATAGCAGAATATTAAAACACGCTAAACTCCAAAATATCCTAAACTACACTCCTAACAGGAGAAAATGGTGTAGGCAAAAAACTTCTGCTTGCACAGACACCTGACCCAGAGGCTCTTGCAGAACACTGATGCCTCTGTGTCCCTGAGCTTCCCAAAATAGTGACCCAAAGAGCTCCACAGCTGCAGGAACAGCAGAGCCCTGAGCCCAGCACCTTGAGGGGGGTTATGTACCCCCTGGTGGGTGCCACAGTAAAGGGGAGCCCTTTCTTCCACTGGCCTTCTCATTTCAGAGTTAAAAATTGCAGCCAGGATCACCTGGGGAGCAAAAACAAATACATACCAAGAGAGAGAAAAAAAAACACTGCAGGGGACAGAAGCCCACTGGCTCTATTCCTCTCACTCAGCAGAGCTCCAAGTACAACACAGCCCTACTAAGCCCCTAACCAGAGCTGGAGGGTTAAATACCCTGGGCCCTGCCCTCCTGCCCTTCCCACAGCTTCCTGGGAAAGCCCCCTCATCAACCTGAGTGGCCACACCTGGGCTACCCCATCCACAGCTGGGAGCCCATCAGACAACACCAAGCTCTGCCACAGTCCGGAGCTCTGTCCCCAGGGGCTGCCAACTCCCCCCAGACACTCTGAAGGCAGCAAAAGGTTGATGAAAGCTCCTCAGAAATCCCAGCAGTGAGCTGGGGACAAAGCTCAGAGCCTGAACTGTGCCAGAGAAAGGGAGAAGAAAGAAGTAGAGAAGGGAGAAGAGAAACGTAGAAGGAGGAGTAGAGAAAGGTGGAGGTGATCTTAGATTCAGCCTTAATAAATCCATATTATTCTGCTCTGAACCTTGTCCACATCTCACTGCTGGGAAGTTCTGATGTGCTTTAGGGAACATTTTCTGATTCTCTGTGTCCTGAGTCTTTTTGCAGCCCCAGGGGTAAAAGTGCAGCTGGGGTCAGGGGGAGTGTGAGGGGTAGAGGGAGGGTTTAGGGTTGGGGTTTGATTTCTCTGACGTGATGTAGGTGAGGCTCCTTCATCCCAAGTGGGGACAGTCAAGGAGAGGAGGGGTATTTCCCAGGGGACTGTGGGAAAGAGGCAGGAAAATTGCATTTAAGGCTCCATATAAGGATTTATTAAGGATTTGCATGTAAGGATTTAAGGACTGTGTCTCATCTGTGAATGAATTAGTGGCTTCTGCACAAGTTGTCTCCGAACTCTTCATCTTCCAGGTTCTAAAACTGATGATGGCAGCAAAATGAAATATTACAAAGAGCAGATGAGTGGATTACTTTATCAATATTCCCAGTTGTTAAGTGTTCTTGAAGAGTTGGTAATAACGTTACGGCCGGCACCACCGCTCGCCCTGCTGTCCACACCCGCCCTCCCGCTCCGCCGCCATCTTAGCTCGGTATTCTCTCTCCCACACCGCCCTCTGCAGCTCGGCTGCCGGAGGTGCCTGCACCAACTGAAGGGCGCAAACTGAGGGAAAAACTAAAAAAATAATCACATACAGATCTATAAAAGGAGTCCAGAGGGACCTTTCCGGGGAGGAAGGACACGCCAGAGCAGACGCATGTCTGGGCCTCAAGGTCCTGGCCGCCTCAGCACCGATGTAGGTATCTGACAGGAATCTCTTGTTTTCTTATAAAAATATGCCGACTGCAGGTGGCATGAAGTCATACTGAAGACAACCAATCTGTTTCTGCAAGCACATCACCAGCCAGGGACATTTCTGCCCCAGACCAGTGTTGTGGTTCCACCAGGATCACAAAATCACCGAATGTTTTGGTTTGGAAGAGACCTCCAAAGCTCATCCAGTCCAAACTTTGGCTAACACCATAACATAACTACTAAACTGTGTTCTTAAGGACCAGGTCCAAATGCCTTTTAAATGCCTCCAGGGATGGTGACTCCACCACTGTCCTGGGCCATCCCAATGCCTGACAACCCTTTCAGTGAAAAAATATTCCCTATCATCCAGCCTAAAACTCCCCTGGCGCAGCTTCCATCCATTCCCTCCAGTCCTGAAAGTTTACTAAGGAGAAGAGGCTTTTTCCCTCCTCACTCCAACCTCCCAGAACAAATGCCCAGAGAACATGAGGTAGGCTGGGACCTGCAGGCACAGACACAGCTGCCCACCTGGATTTTGCTGAATATATGCTTCAAGGAAATAGATGAGTCTATTGCTGTAACACTCAGTGATATATTTACTACTGCAAAGATCCAGACGCCCTGGAAGCCACAATAATACAGGTAAGTGGAAAACAAGTAATTTAAAACCATCATGGCGATCGTAGTGTGATGCCACAAACCCACCACAACCATAACGCTGCAAGGTGGGTGACACAAACATATTCATCAGAGCCCTTGGCTTTTTTTAGGGCTATTTTGTGAGTCCCAGGGGACAGAGCTGAGCAGCTGGGTTTGGGCTGTGAGGAGGAAGGTTCCCCCCTGCTCAAAGCAGTGTGGCTGTCCCTGGTCAGACCCACGGGTCTGGAGCAGGAGGTGTGCAGGGCCACCTCCTTCCAGGGGAAATGGATCCTGGTTGAACAATGTCTAAGCAAGGGGGTCAGGACAGTTTACAGGTCCTTGCTGTGGCTTCTCCAGTGGGCAGGCAGGTGTCAGACCTGTCCTTTTTTGAGAAGAGAGATGAGGCTTTGGCCCTCAGCCTGGCCACGAAGCAGCTGGGATGTGTGTGGATGTGTGGAGCTATGTGGGACTGTGTGTGGATGTGTGGGACTGTGTGGGGCTGTGCTGTGCTGACTGCTCCTCAGACCCTGCTCAAAAAAAATGTCCCTCGAGAAGGCAGCCCCTTGAGAGGGTCAGGAGAGCTTTTCCAGCATCAGGGAAATGCTCTCTGCTGTCATGGCACAGGTGACTAGGGTAGGAAAGGAAAAACTGGGGCCAAGATTTCTGCTGGGGTGAAGCAGACAGCTCTGATGATTTTAAATGAACCTCTTTATTTTTTGTTCTATGAAAACATGACATTAATATTTTCTTCCCTCAGCTCCAAATGGAGCAGTTCTCTTGGCTAGTCCTTTCAAAAGCCAGGTAATGGGAAAATAAAAGTCATCAGTAAAATCTGAGGCTCTGGGGAGCTGACACACACCAACTCATATTGTACATACTATTTGCTGCAGAGAAGCATCTTTTATTCCTTCAACATATGTGATGTGCTTTGTTGCTACAATGTAAGTGCCCCTCTCCAAAATATGATTTCCTTCATCTGGCTGAATGCTCTGGGTATGGACCACTTCTAGTCCCTCTTATTAAATGTGATAAAGCAAGGTCACTCTTTAGTCAGCCCGATTGCTGCCCAGCACAGCACTGCTGAGATTTCTGTCATATCTGCAGGGGAACAGGAGACCTTCTCAGAAACTCTCATAAAAATAATTTACAGCTTCATTCACCTTGAGTGAAACAGCACAGCCATCCCATCAACCTACAGATATTTCGCTCTCTTTAACTGCCCTCTTGTGGTATCTCTGAAGAACGACAGCCTTTTCTAACGGTGTAATAAATCCAGCTGTACTTGGCTTTCTAGTATTAACTGAGACAGAACTTTCCTTTTCGAGGAAACTTTTAGAGGTGGGGTTTTTTTTTGTTTGTTTTGGTTTTAATCACATTAGTTCCAAATGCATGTTTGCCCCAAATAGTCCGAACACCTTCAAAACTAGGGACCACTGAAAATCCCAGGAAGCTTAAATTTGCATTTTTAGTTGCCTTTAAAACAAAGAAAAAGATTTAGTTTCTAAGCTTTCAATGCTAATGCAATCTCTGCTGCATAAAAACCAAAAACAAACCCAAAACCAACTACAAACAAACAAACAAAAAAAAAACCCACACAATGACCACAAAACCTAAACTAAAAACTACCACACAAAACCACCACTGATGCAATAGAAACTAGTTAAGGGCTTTGAAGCTACATTTCATCAGCACACAGTGATATTGTATATTTGATAGGTAAAGTCTCCGTTGAATCAATTACTAAGTTCTCAATTATTTTCTTGCCTTGAAAAAAAAAACAATTGTACTGAAGAAGGATAGGCATGTTCCTACAGCTAAATGCAAGTTTTTCAGTAGAGAAACATCATTCAATCAAAAAAAAAAAAAAAAAGCTATAGTCTAAGTTTCAATACTGAGCAATAGAGACACTTAAATAAGTCACACTAGGTGGTAAAAAAGAGCATTGTCTGCCCACAATGACCAGAATGACCACAGGCTTTATCAACTAATAATTTAATTGCTAATACTTGAATTATCAATATTCTTTCGTAGAGATAATTTTAGCAAATCTAGGGCCCCAAGAAGTTGTTAACATGGATTAGGGTTGAAAGTGCTTTCTAAAGCCAAGGTAACAACCCCTAAATTCCTCATCTCTCAGAACCAACTGCAATTTACCTGATTCAGGGCTCACTTTGTTCTCCTGGTGAACTAACCTGGTTCTCCTGGGGTTGCTCAGGCAGCATGTGGCTGGTGTGACCTGGGTGATTCTGAGTTTTGTGTTCTCAGCTGCACTTTTTCCAGTTATAAAATGGGTTCAGTGGTGTGGGGAAGTCTGCATTACCAGCAGAAAAGGATGCACAAGACTGGAGGGTGCCACTGTGACTTCATACCCTGCTCTCTAAAGAACTTTATGCCTGTAATATTGCATCCATGTCCCTTTGCTGTATATAAATGCATGTGTGTCTATATGGAGACAGTGCACAGATGAGGAGAGGGCCCTTCTTAATTGCCAGGAAATGTTTTTGTGCTAAAATGATCTTAGTTGCAAGAGGAGAAGAAGAGCCTGTAAAATCCACAAGGGAAGAGGTAGTCCCACCACTCATTTGCATCTCTGAACCAGCTAAGTTAGAGGCTGCTCTGCAGCTGGAGTTCAGGGTCCTTCAAAAGGCATTTCAGATCATTTAAATTGGGATCCCACTCCAAATAACCCCCTGAAGCTTCTTCCTTGCCCAAACCAAAAGCAGTAAGCCAAGCAGCTCCTCTGTAGCTGGAATATCACCAACACTGTTACCTTGTTCCAGTGCCCCAGGTGGCTTTCAGCAGAGATCACCTCCACCTGTGAAGCTGTAGCTAGGAGTTAAAATGATCAAGAAACATGCTAAGTATTTACTTAGCAAATGCAAACAGTTTCTGTTAAATCCTCCCCAAACTCCATCTGCCTGTCTTCCAGTCCAGCTAGGACTACAAACTTTTATGAGGAGATACTGTGTTTCTTGAACACTAATGATCAAAACCCAGAAGATTTAAGACAAACATCTTGATTGGTAAAACCCTGTTAAAAAAGATGATATTGTCTATACCTGCAAGTTAATGTTCTTATATCAAACTCTTGAAAAGCAAGAAATGAAGCTGAAAAAGTTGAAAAATCTTGTTTCAGCTCTTAGCATACCTTTCAGGCCTATTCCTCTGAGCATTCCCACTCCTTTAAGACCTGACACATCCAGCCACTTAAATTGTCTTGAATTCAAAGGGAGTGAAATGCCTCGGTGCTTTCTGGGACTCTGGGAGTGAGGGTTCATTGGCTTGGCTGGAAATTAAGGACCATCACCAGTACACTCAACACCTGGGAGGACAAGGATCACCCTCTGCACAATCAGATCCCACATTTCTTCCCCCTGAAGGCACTGACAAAGCTGTCAGGACTCCTGTTGCAGTGCTTGTCTCCAAGATGAGCCTGAAGATGATATTTTTATTATACCCCTTCTTCTGGGACCCCTCACACTGTACCTCTGCAAGCTTGCTCCAATAGTTTTCATCCTTCTACTGCTATCTGTAATTGGTTTTCTTCAGCAACTTGAAAGGCTTTTTAATGATGTGCACCCAGAAGACTGACATTGCAGAAAAAAAAAAGCAAAAAACCCCCTTTTTTGCACATAATTTAAAAAAAGTGCTACAGGGCTCAAGAAAGAAACAAAACCAAACTCGACTATATGGCTGCAAGGGATTAATTGCTTCCCAAAACAATTGGCTGTTACTGAGAAGGAAGATTTCCTCTCTCTTTCTCAAAAAAAAGCAAATTACAGTGTCACAAGTTACCTCTGCCAAGGTAACCTGGATAAAGGTTCTGAAATGTTTACACCAAGCTTGTAAAAACAAACCAAAAAAAGAGAAGCAACCCTGAACTGGAAGAATCCTCCTGGAAATCATGGGGAGCCAAGCCAAGTATTTTGTTTGTTTTTTTAAAAAAAATACACCATGAAACTTGTAGTAAACTATTTGCAAGAAATTGAACATATTCATGTTCAAATTATTCCTAGTAACCAGCAGCCATACCTGGTAGCCAAGCTGGTAAGATGCCACTGGCTTGTGTGTGGAACTCCACAAATTCACAAAAGGGCTTCCATCCAACCACAAACTTAAGTATGGAACTACCTTGAAAGGCAAACTAATTAGTTAATTAAAAGCCCATAATAAGTCAAGTGTTCCTATGCTTCAAAGAATCCAGACAAGCCCAGAATCTCCTCTTTTTTTGTCTTTTTTTCCTGCTTTAATGGTTTTAGCAGGATGCCTTATTGCCACTTCCTTTTTAGCAGCTGTTTCTTCTGCCCAGAAACCCACTCTTGGGAAAAAAATAATTTTTCCCCACAGCAGCAATGGGGCACTCCACACAAAGAAGCACCTAGCAGTTTAGTTCACATTTTTTAATAACATGGCACAATTTACATTACACAAGTCTTCGCTGAGGAGGAAACATGCTGAAGATTGAGAGCTGCTTCACTTTTCACATAGGATCTAGAAAGGACTTTATTACATACAGGATAAACAGCAAAAAGGTTTGTATATAACAATCTCTTTACAATACTGAAAGCTACCACTACGGTTCCAGTGTACATATTCTTCAGGGTTGGGTTTTTTTTGTATTTTTCCTTTTGTTCATTTAAAAAACCAAAAAAACAAACAAACAAACAAAAAAAAAACGGAAAAAAAAAAAAACCACTGCACAACATCTGGAGTTCACAAAATCTGAAGCTCACAACTAAACCTTCAGTTGACTACTAAAATAGATCTCTGATCATTAGAAACAACTGTTTGTAGATAACTTTTTTTTTCTTTTTTTTTTTTGCCAAAACAGGGTAACAACTTCAGATAGCACTTTAATACACTAGAAGACCAATGGAACTAATTTTATTTCATACATATATTTTACAGTCCAGTAGACAAGATATTGAATTCTCTCTGATAAAGTCATATTCTCTCCAAATATTTAGACAAGAAACTTAACACATTATAAAAAAGTGTGTTATGAAAAGACAGATTTCAGAAGATTTATGCATATTTTTAAAAAGGACCATGTTCTTTTTGTTATTTCATGTCTTCTGTGACTAGGGAACAACAAGGCTGACCTGTAAACTATTCACAGACTTTATTACCAACTGATATACAATAAATTGCATTATGAAATCTGCATCAGAGTTCATTAATTAAACTACTGAGCCACAGTGAATACATGTCTATCATTTAGAAAAGTATTAGCTTTCCTGTAGGATCTGTTTCAATGTAGCTAAAAATCACTTCACAAAAAAGGAAAAAAAAATGTGTGCACAGAGAAAAATAACACACAGGCAATACAAATAAAACCAAACATGAATAGCTGGAAGCAGGTATTTTTTTTCCAAAAATAAATTTGACATGTTAAGTGATGAAACTTCTGGAAAATATCCAGCATTTGGTTGTTACTCTGTTTAACCCAGATTAATGTGACTGAAAACCAATTTGTCATGACTACAGATCTCTAACCCTGACCCATTCTAGGGGACACATGAGCTACAGTAACATCAGCATCTTGATGCAGGGGTTCAGACAGAAAACTGCACTTCTAATGGGCTGTTCCTTTAGCAAAACAAGCAAGAGAAATAGGTTTTGATTACAGATGAGCTTGTTCAGGGAAAATATGACTTCAATTATGTTGTGTGTTGAAAAGGCTCCTATGAGTTATAAAGGCTTTTGTGAAAAGCCTTGAAATTCATTGCATAGTTGAAGGGGTTTAGCTGTCTATAACAATATATGTAACACAGCATAAGCAGACTGTGTTGATCAATATTAAGTTTGCAAATAGCACAGTTTAAGAAGTATTAATGTATTATGTTACTTAATTTTATCTATTTACATTTGTACAAAGTAAAGCTTTCATCTTACCCTTTTTGCATATATGAACCATTAACCCATGAAGCAATCTTTTTACATAAATATCTACAATTGTCTTCACTTCTGGTCTGAAAGAGCTTTGTATGGTTAACATCAGTGGTGGCTTGTTTCTAGTCAAATCATTCAGGTAAATGTCTTGTTCTTCAGTTCAAATTTTGAAAATTTTAAACTAGAAATAAAATAGGAGACACGAGGAACATATGGACTCGGCTAAAAGATCTGGAAAAAATTTCAACATATAATATACAAAAAAACCATTTCAAAATCTTTGCACTCAGGTCTATACATATGGTACAGTGGGTCACATCCCCAGTCTGTATCAATGACTAGTAAGAAGGTCTTTATATTATGTTCATTTACAAGGTTTTCTTTCTCTTTCTCTGCTTTTTGTTTAGGCTCACACTGCTTATCTAGCCTCAATGTCCTTGAGGGTGTGAGAAGGAGGCCTCTCTCTCATCTCTGTTGACAGAGGAGTAGTCCTTCTGGGAGACCCAGGCCGAGGTCCCAGAGTAGAAATAAGAGGTGGAGGGGCACTGAGAGCTGCTGTGGGGGGAGTTTTATTGAGGATGCCATTTTGGTGTCCTGTCGGGGGACTGACTCTGGGGTAGTGCATGCTAGGAAGTCCTGGTGTGATCAGGCTTGGGTGGGGCAGGTGCCCATCCAAGGCCGCCGGGTGAACTGAGTGCAGGCGTGCGTGTTCATAGTCCTCTCTGAGCATGTGCAACCTCTCCCTGTCATCCAAATGATTGCCCCTCTCGTGCTCACGGCGAGGATCAACAGAGAGAGGGTGGTGGTGGTGGTGGTGGTGATTGTAGTCGTGAGGTTCCCGGTCCCTGAACGACCTGTCTGCTTCGTACAGTCTGGGTGCAGAGAGACGGTGAAGAGGGTCATTTCTTAGCAAAAAGTCTCTTCCCAGAGGGTCTCTCCGATGAATATCCAGCTCTCTGTAAGGATCTCTTAAAGGATCTCTCATTGGATCCCAGTGGAAAGAAGGATAGGGGAAACGTTCTCCACCAGGAATGGGGCTAATTCCCATAAAAGGGGTCATCATGCGAGTCCTGTCCAGGCCGCTGATGCTGTTCATGTGATGTATACCAGTTACCCCTACAGTCATGGGCATTGACACTAAAGGACTCGGATGGACGTTGGATGTAGATATAGGTGGTGGCTGATCAGATGACCTATGAGTCTGAGGTCCCTCAGGCTGCACATCATGGTCTTCCTTTCTCTCCTCCTTCACTTTGACCTCACTGCTTTTCTTCGGATTATCGTACGCCGCCTCGTTCTTCCGCTCCACCTCACGGTTGGAAGTGCTGTTAGGCCTGGTGCTCTCCACAACGGGGGGCCTAGCATAGGGTGAAGGAACCCTAGACATTTGCTTAGACTCTTCCACCACTCGGCTCTCATGGCTCAGGCCTTCTTTCTCTGAAATATAGTTGTCCTTCACCTTGTGCTCTTCAACGTTAATTTCCTTCCGAGATTCGGAGTGATCCCTCTCTCGTTCTTTGGGTTTCTCTTTTTCTCGAACCTCGGGATTCAGATGGCTCCTGATCTGCTCGTTGGAGCTGCGGTTATGTCCGAGGGAGTTTACTGGATGGATAGGTGCTGGTGAAGGATGGCTGGAGTGTCTTTTCTCAATGCTCTCCCTAGAACAGAAGTGTAAAAAATGAAAGCATGAGAAATTCTGCAAATACAACAAAGCATCTAAGGTGTCTGACTTAACACTTTGCAGAAAGCCTTTTACATGCTCCCTTAAATGCACTGTTCCTTTTGCACACCCAATACACCAGAAGGACTAAACTGGAGCTATTCTACTATTTCAGCCCAGAAAAAGATCCCTGAAGCTGCTTTGGGAACGATCTGATCGAGGTTTCAAACACCGACGTCCATAGAAGGCTCACAAAGGATCTATCTCCAGTACAGGTATTTCTAAGACAATGGCCTTAACTGCTTACAAAGAGACATAAAAATGAAAACATACTGATTTCATCCAAAAAAAAAAGCGAGGTAGTGAGATCCAAAAATTCATGGTTGATAGTGTTTTACCTGCTTCTTCTATTAAGAATTCATTTGGGAAAACAGATGACATTTTGTTCAGCTTACTTTTAAAAATAATTCTAGACCCGTGTATGTTACTAATTTCTATCTCTCTTTTCTTCAGTCTTCTACCTGTTTAATTTACTTCTCACAAAACACCATTACTGATAGAGACAATCCATGCCTCTGACCAGACCAGGCAGAGCAATCAGAGCAGAGATGGGGGTCTATGCATCTCCCAGCCAATGTCAGGAAGTCTCAAAATTCTGTGAACACACTGCATCTTTCTAACTTATTTTTGTTGCACAAATGATGACAGAATTATTGTCAGGCAGTAGACAATAACTTCAGCATGTGAATGGATCCTGTAGCAACTATTTTTTGGAAGCACAGTTGACCAGGAGTTGTGGTAGGCAACCCTAAGTGTAAAAGCTTCCCTGTTTAACATGAATCAAATTCATAAGGTAAATCTAATTCCTCAGTTCCAGTGATTTTTAACCTCCTGCTTTGGAGTCTCTCCATAAAGTCAGCTCCAGATACTCAGTGCTGGGCACATGCCCTTTTGCTGAGCATGAAAATTCTGTTCCATGAGGGGAAAAGGCAAAAAGTGAGGGATAAGCAGTGAGGCCCTCTGAAGTCCCAATCTGCTCCCTTTTCCACATTTCTCTTTGAAGTCTCTGCTTAGCACAGTAACCTGAACATGCTCAGATGAGGGCAGCAGCTCAAAACTCACTCTGGACAAGATGAGCAGTACTGGCTGGCCAAAGGACAACTCAGAGAGGACATTTCCTCCTTCACCTATACAATTTCTGCTATGCACTTTTTTGCTGAGCTGAACTGGGTAAAATTGCAGCAACTTCAGAAAAAATGTCTTACGAAAGACAACTGTCATTATTGTAATCACAGCACATGCATCTTTTGATGTGTCTACACTGAACTGTTGAAACTGCCATGTTTGAGACCTCCAAGAGTCCAGAATGTGACTGCTAAAAAACATCTGTAAATTGGAGCACTTGATACCAGAACTGCCTTGTCTCCACTGCTGATTAGCTCTGTGGTATCAGGTTCTGCTTTGATTGACTATGCCCTAAACAGTCTGGAAACTGTCCTGACTCCAATTTTCCTCTTGCTGCTTTCCACAAAAAATGGAAGCATTTGATTTAACAGCTTCCAGACTTGGACACAGTGAGACCAAGTCAAGGCACTGCAATGAAGGCTTCTCAGTGTGTCAGTTCTTCTGCTTTTCTGGGAAAGCACTGGCTTGTGGACTCTGCAAATACCTACTCTTTTGTTTATTTTGCTCATGAGATTCATTCTAGAGGGCACCCCAAACTGTTTTATTTCACTAGGAAAGATCTTTGAGTCACTTCTGAGATATTGAATCAGTTTTCTATGGAAGTTATGTATTTTAAATTATGCACAGAATTTAGAGAAAATAGCAGGCATTTCCATTTAAAGAAAAATATGTAAGCAACCAAAATAACTTATTCCTTTGCCACATTCATCCTATTCAGTTACAGTGATGGTATTATCTCAAGAGGCCATTGATTAAATAGCCAACTTAAGTGGACTCCATGTAGCTCAGTGGTCAGAGAAAGAATAATTTTTTATCCTCATATCTGTCAAGGGCTCTTTAGGTTAATGAAATGGAAACAACTTTAAGCCCCTGTCTCTACAAATTAAAAACTTATGATAGTCTTCTCTTTTATTCTTATGCTGGGCTGGAGTAATGGGGTCCTTAAAAAAGCAACAGAAGTTCCACAACTGCAAATGATGCTTCAAAAGAGAGAGTGGAACTCCACAGCCAGCTCTGCCCCTGGGGTAGATTAACAGATTGTAGATTTATATTATCTGAGCTATCCTGATTTAATTGATCTCACTCTAGCTAGGAGGGGGCTGTGGTGCACTGGCTCAGGCAGCTTATCCAAGAGAAACAACCAACAATTCACTGCACCCCCCTAACATGGATCACAGATGGGGAAGAGCCAAGCTAAGAGGTGTCTCTGGGGAACCTTTCCACTGCTAACAGAAGAAATCTAGATCAATGCTTTTGGGTTGGCAGCCCATGTGGGGTCTCATACAATTAGATCCTTGATGGCAGACTGATTTTGAGATGAAATCATACTGCCAGGCCTGATTCCCAGGTCTTACTGTTTGGGTAGATTTGCTTAAAACAGGTAACAGAGCCTGGGATGTGAAAGCAGGGCCATGTCCTCCACCCTGCTGGGTGCCACTGAAGATAAAAGAATAGGTATGAGAGGCTCACAAACTACTCCAGACATTATCTAGAGAGGGAGCATGTCTCCAGGAAGGGAATCTCAGCATCTTCTCATAGAGGCAACAGTGTGAGCATGCTGCAAAGGAGAACTCTTCAAAACCACACAGATGGAAGCACAGCAACACTAGACTGGCAAAAATGTTATTGTGCTAAACTGGAAGCCATAATTGTGCAGAGGAATGAGGCATGAATGATGCTTACTTTTAAGCTCTAAAATAACTGAAAATAAATATGTTCTGAGCTATGATATGAAGGGCAGGCAATGCCAAAGTAGCTTGCAAGGAATGTGTATCTGAAAGGGATTTTCTTCAGCAGGAACACTTCATAAGAAAACAACAAACCAGCAACTGAAATAATCACATTATTCTAAAGGTTACCCATATCATTAGTAACTAAAATGCTTTGCCATTCAAGCCAGTAAAGTTATTCACATGCTTAAGCATTTTGCAGGACAGAATCCCCAATTTGTAACAGCAATTTATTTTGAAGCATTAACACCAGACATGAAAATAATGAAGCTATGCTACCAAACAGAAAATATTCCAAATGAAAAATGTAGGTGAAAAGATCTGTAGTTTGACTTGCTCTTCACATTTTACAATATCATATAAATGCTCTTAAATGTAGTTTTAGAATATCTGATGTCTTAGCATAACTTCTTTTAGAAAAGGCTACTAATGCGTATATTAGGGTTAGTGACAGAGAAGCCAGAAAGCACAGCTCCTAAATATTCTTCTATGTTAAAAACTTAGAAACAAATAGCCATTATATGTGAAAACTGAACAGGAAAGCCATTAAGCCACAACTCAAAAAGCTCATCCCATCCTCTCTACATTTTTCGAGGAAGGCATGACACTTGCTGAATGGCAAATTCTTTTAACTTGGTATTTAAATGTTAAGAGGAATTGTTACTGAGTTCACTATATAATGGGAACAGTCCTGACAAAAAAAAAATATGACCAGGTTTTACTTTTCATTAACCCTTCCCAGCCTGGACATGTTAGAGTGCAAGTCCACGTAGAGCACTGAATAAAAACTGTGCTTGAAGATGTGTAACAGCAGTGCACGGGTGCGTGGCTTTTTTGAGGGAAAATAAGGTTGATTTAGTGAACTGCATGCACTGAAACTTACTGTGGTACTGAAAAAGGCAGTGGTGCATTTTACAGTGTGATCATTTTACAACTTTATCAGTGGTCCCTCTGGTCAGTTCATTTTTGAGGAGGGAGGTAGGGTTACTTGTTTTGCAGACAAACTCTGATTTATAACATTATTTAAGTATTCAGAGGTGCAGATATGAGTCTGAAGGACTTGATAATCCTTTTTTCACCCTGTCAGGCACGTGAAGTCTTCAAAAGACCTATTGACAACGGGAGCCACAAGGTAACAGAGTATGGGAGTCTGATCCTGTTCTCACTTGACACTGCCTGAACTCTGCCCCAGCAAAGCTCCTTCTGCTGAAGTGTGGTGCAAGTGAGAAGAGAAACAGCTGCAGGAGGAACACCCAGGTTAAACCCTGCATCTCCTGGTGCCTCAGGCCGTGGGCAGCAGCGGTGTCAGCTCTGCCGGTGTTCCCCTGCTGAAGCCCATGTGCCAGGCTGGGAAGGGTTAAAAAGCGGAACAGAGCCCCGAGCTTTGAACTAAACAATTCTTGGAAGTGTTCTTTCGTACCTTTCTTTGTCATCTTTACTAAGAGATGAGTCTCGTTTATCTACATCTCTATCTCTGTCATGAGCTGCAGCAGATGAACTGCGCTCCAGCTCTCCTGGCTTCAGCCAGGGCGGAGGGGTCGGGAACGAAGGAGGAGTTCGGTGCAGTCGGTTCCAGGGCTCGTGAGGGTTGCTAAAGCTCTGCATACTGGGGCCATCCTTGTGGCCGAACATTGAGTTGGGTGCTGAAATGGTGAAGTGGAAAACAAAAAGGTTTAAGGAAAAGGTATGCTGTAGTGAAGGTACTTACCAAAATAACTTTTACAGCACTCAGAGTTAAAATGAATACATATTATTGGGAGCTGGAAAAGGAAAGGAAATTAACAGAGATTCATTAGAGGGTCTCGTTCCTACAAAATGGGCAGGCATCTGACAGCTGTTTGAATTGGGAAGGGAAATGCTGTGGATAAAATTGACAAGGGATGAAGGAGGAGGAGAAAAATGAAAATGGTCCTTATTCCAAATATTTTGGAGACACCGGGGAATGAATATTATACGGACTAAAAATAATGGAACTTGTTGCATTTTATCCTGAATCAAAGTAATGCGACCAAAATCATGCCAGATTTAAAGTATGGAGAAGGAAAGTGATTTTTCATAGAATGATCTTTTGTGACTGGCCAAATCTAGAGAAATATTGATGATCCTGGACAAATAAATGCAGGTTAGTGATCTTTCCCAGGCACATGGCTGGGATTACTAGCGAGAAAGGAAAAAAACAAAGTGTTCCCATCAACAGATAGGGATGCTGCACACATTAACTGCTTTTGAACATGCAACAAAACCACAAGAAATTTCACAAACTCCTTAGACTCAAAGGTCCTGAATTTTTTGGGTTCTTTTTTCCTGAGCAATGTAATGGTGACACTAAGCACTACGTTGAACCCAAACCAGTAAGTAACTAAAAGCAAATCACTTACTGCCGACCAAAAAATGCCGATATTTAGATTAAAAAGTTGCTTTTCTAAATCCCATCTATTAGGGGTATGTGGCAACTGGTTAAAAAAAAACCAAAAAACAGTGAATGGTCACCATCACTCAATATCCTGAATTACCCAGCAAACAAGAACTGAGGAACAAGAGGTTACTCACTAACTGTGGGGTTCCCCAGTCCCCCGAAGGCGTTGCTGCCCACTGCAGTCAGCCCGCTGAAGGACGCCGGACGATTGAAAGGTTCTGCAAACCAATGCAAAGAGCTGAAACTCCCTGCATGCTGCTAATTCTGATAAAAGCATCACCTTGTTACTCAACATCTGCATGAAAGCTCAGCCTGTGCCCACAACATCACCTTCCCGCAACACAGTGGTGACTGTGAGGGAGTGGGACTTAAAAATATCATTTTTTTTTTTTTCCCCCCCCCAAATGACAGAATGGTTGGGATCATCACTAGAAAAACTTCCTCTTCAAAGAAAAATGAGGTATTATAAAGTATACATGCTATTGACACCTGTGCATAAGTAGCTGCTTCATTAGAGACCTGCAAACATCTTCATTTTTATTTCCTTTGATTCCCTTCCAATTCAGTTCTGTGGCCTTTCTCAGGAAATGCCCCTGGCTAGCAAGACTACTATTAACTCTGGCAACTGTGCTCCAGAACACCTTCAGGCCATGTGTCCTAAAATCATAGCCAGAATATAAATAAAATGTCCTATTATATTGACATGTCAGGCTGACCTGAGCACACTGTAATTCTCTTGAAATTTATTGCTAATATTATGCAGTAAACTGATATGGGCTGAAAAACAGTCAAATTGTTTCTTTAGTAGTTAATGCAGACTACAAGTAAATCATATGAAGCAAATTCTCCTCACTTGACTTTGGGGAGTTCAAATGGTTTTGATGAAACAACTTCTGATAAATAGCACAGAGAACAGGAAAGTCAGACCTAGCATTTTCTGTAGGCAGCTAAGTGTAAAATTAGGAACCTATATAGTGAGTCTGCTGTATTGATTTGGTGACCCTCCCAAATCCTTCCCTGGGCAAAATAAAATGCCAATTTAGAGTCTTGATCTCTGATGCACCCATAGGCAGCAGACACTTTGTTAGAAGATCAGTAAGTTAGAAGGGAAATAACAACATTGTGCTTCCAGTTTTAAATGTGTATTCACTAATTTTCACTAACAGACAAGTTCAAGGCCAGATCACAAGGTTTTAAGGAGAGGTTTCCCAACTCAAATGAAAACATGACATCTAAGTAGAGTTAGGAAAAGAAACATCTCTAGACCTTAAGAAATTCTTTTTGACAGGTTGTAAATATTTACCACAGTGAAACCAGCCCTGACACTCCACTGCTCTCATGTCCAGAATATTTTCAGAAGTATTTCAAAACATTCCATCAGTGCTACTATTATGTGTATTTAGAGCTCCTATTTAGAGCACTTAAATTAAATGACTAAAATGCACAATGTGTAAAGGTTAAGTAGGCAGGATACTCAAAAGGGGGCAACACTCCAAGGGGGCAACAACCTTTAATGGTCACAGTGGTCAAGGTGTGTTACTCCTGAGCTGTATTCAGTGCTGGAGAGCTGCAGAGAGCACCTACCTAAGTGAGCAGCTGGGTTGAGAAAGTTGCTGTGGTGAGGTGGTGGGCCAAAAGGGGTGCCAGCTGGATGACCCCCACCTGCCAAAACAAAGGAAAAGAGGTGAATTCCCAGCAAAAGCTCAGGAAAGGACAGCTCGTGAGTGCAGAGATTGCTGTATTCTGGGCCCTCAGGTCAGGACACTATGCAAAGAGCAGCTGCTCTTCCAAACAGAAATTCCCAGTTAGAGCATGAGGTGCAGAGGATTTTTCAGTATGGAAAACAAACAAAAAAAAAATCCTGAGCATCTAAAATACATCATATTTCCAACCTGTCATCTCCATGATGTCTTGGACACCACTGTGTGAAGAAATGTTCTTCCATTTAGTACCTCTATGGCACTTCAGCAGGTTGAGCTTTTTAAAAAGCACATAGAATCATTTTTCAATATTTATAAAATAAACTCATTGCCCCCTGGCATGCCTTGGAGACTGTTTCTAAACCAAAAACATCTGGGAAATTTCCCTTTAACATAACAAGGATTAGTGTTTTAATGAGCATGCCACAAGAAGGGAATTTCACTTCTCAGTACTCACTGGCTGTGGAGAAGAGAGTCGAGGGCCGGGCCAGGTCATGGGGGTGATGGATGGCTCCAAAAAGGCTGGGGCCTGGTGGTCTGCTCAGAAATTCAGGTTTCAGACCAAAGTCCAACTTGTGTGGATCAGACTGCATCTGTTTCTGAAATGCAAAAACAGGATTTGGAAGAAACTGGTGTAAAAGAGAGCAGTAAAAGGCCTTTTCGGAATGATGTGGGCATGGCAATTTATTCCTACTAGCTGACATTTTAACAGGAATATTGGGTTTTGGGACCCTGAGCATAGATGCACAGCTGTTTTCCTGGAAGGGAGAGAAAAATCCCAGGCTCCCAAAGCACATTTCCCACAAATTTCAACAACATTTTCACATTTGCTCACATCCATTCCTCCAGAGCAAAGCATTTCAGCACAGACCTGACTTGAAGAACAAGCACAAAAAAATCTTCATGGTGGCCTCAGACACTTGCAGAGCTGCAATAACAGCTCTGTCTTCAAAGAATAAAAGCACCACTGAAGAGAAGTGTGAGTTTGGAGCTGGTGGGCAGTGGTGTGAAAAGCTGGGGCAGAGAATCAGCTGTGCAGGCAGAGCAGGAATCCCCTGCCAGTTCTGACACAGACAACCAAGGGACACCAGAACCACGTGAAGCTGCAATCCAGAAACTCCTGCTGCAATTTTATCTTCCTCTGCCTCCCCACATCCAACTGAGCAAGCCAGGGATTGAACTCAATTAAATTACAGATTTAAGTGTGAATCTAAAGAACTGAAGTCCCATCTTGACAGCTTGCACTCCAAAATCCAAGCACTGCATGTTGCTCTCTTTATGGGGTATTAGAATCAGCAGACTTTTTTTTTTTTTTCAGGTAAATCTGCTGAGGCAGCTATACTGTAAATGATAAATGGATGATAAATGGATGAAAAATGGCCTCTATGTGCCATACACTCATTTCACTGGTCCCTACTTCAATAGTTTTATAGAAAGAAGAGGAAAACCAAAATTCCCAATTTGCTGCCAGAACTCCCTAAACACAGATTGCTGATTAATTGTGCAGGTCAGCTGAAAGGATTTACAAAAGTGTGACACTGAACCAGTAGATCTTGGCAGTAATTCTGGAGCAAGTTCTGCTTTATAAATCCCTATTTAATACCATGGAAGCTCAGAGTACAGACCATTACAGTGATATAAATATGCATATTAAAAAGTTATGACCAAGTTAATGTGCATGCCTTGTGGCTGTTTTTCAACTCCTAGTAATATGTCTCTGTAGCTATGAGTATAATCCCCCCCACACACACAAAAAAAAAAAAAAGGAAAAAAAAAAAAAGGAAAAACAAGGGCTTATCAAATTTTGAGATAATGGCCTGCAAGAAATGGAGATGATGGCCAAGTTTTCCTTAGAAAGACCAACCAAGTCCAACCATCATCCCTACTCTCTAAAAAGCTCTCCCCTAAACCATATCCCCAAACACCACATCTAAATAACCCTTAAACACAACCTGGGATGGTGACTCAACCACCTGCCAAGTTCAGGCCATGTCTTTTCAGCAAGTAACACTCTAGTGCTTCAATAATTAAAAAAAGTTCAGAAAAACATAAATGCTCAGTTGAGGCCTGCAAGCCAGATTTTTATGCTTTGAGCTGGTTTTATTCTTCTTTTTAACAACCAAGTTACAGACCTCTGACAGGCATTACTCATAACAGCAAAAGGTCACTGAAACTTTGAACTGCAGTCACAGGAAACAGGGTTGTTCTAATAATGAAAAAAAATCTCTTGTCTGAAGAGGAATGGGAATCCCAGGGATCTGGTGAAAACTTTTGGAATGTGGTGGTTCACCTTAAAATAGTACCAAAGAAAATAAATCAGATTTATTTCATCCCCAGTTGCTGTTCAGGAGAGCACACCTCTTGATGATAAGAAGTCCACCTTAATTCAAGACTAAGATCAGTGTAAATGTCTGCACTAATCTCATGGCACGTGAGACTGATCCACAAGGCCTTTCCAAAAAAAGAGAGAAGGCCAATTACAGAGCATGAACTCCCTCTTGACTGCCAGCCAGTACCACACTGAGCAGCCTAAGCAGAAGTGTAAAACTGCTTTGTGCCCTGAGCTGGTTTGCACCCCTGGCTGTGTCTGAGGGGTGCAGAGAGGTTGCACAGCTCTAGACAAGGTCTTGGTGCAGAGGTGTTGGCAGGCAAACAGCATCTGCAGCTCTGTGCAATTTTTCCAAGGCTCAGGAAGGTTGGGTTTTGAAGTTTCCCATCTTGCCTGCATCTTCAGTGTCTGCTGCTGCCCTCTGCAAGCAATTACCAGCAGGCCAGATGGGTACCCATTTCTCCCTCCTTTGCAAGCAGTCTGGAGGCTCTGCATGCCTCAGATTTCAAGTAAATTTATTTCACTCCCTGCTCTAAGGTCAGGCAGCATCTTCGGCTTGTGCAGAAGAAAAGGCACTTGCACAACCTTGGGCTAGAAAGGAGAAATCATTCCCTGAGGGTCTTCAGCCAGAGATTTCATGGCTGCATGCAGAGGGGAGGACTCGTTCCTGTCTGGGAGTCTGGTAGCCCAGGGGGACATAACCCAACTCACCCTACTGCCTGTACACCATGCCTCATTTTTTGACTGAAATGAGACAGTGAAATACATTTCCCAATTATTCTTGAAATTATCATCACATGTACAGCCTCAAAAAGTCAAGTAACATCCTTTGCTGTACCTCTGAGCTTTAGTCCTGTTTTTTAACATGCAAGATAGAAAAGTATTAGGTAGAAGAAATGGCTGCATGAAAATGGCATTTACTGAGAATTATAAATACACCAGTATGACCTCTCTCTGAATATCAAATCAAGGAAGATTCAAAGGACACAGATAGCACGAGAATAATAATTTCATTTCAAGAAAATACCTTTTCAATAAAATAAAAAAAAAAAGACATATATCTCTGTAGGTCTATAATCTTGTCTTTTTTTGATAATATGAAGATGAATGAAGATCACTAGCAGGGGAAACATAAGAAAGCAGAGAAGAGAGATATGTCTACTGCAGCAAATTAACCTGTCAACCTTGTTTAAAAGGGTTATTTTTAAACCCTATTAGCTGCAGGTTTCAGTAGCTGTTCAATGTCTTCATATTCTTACAGCACCACCTTACACAATGAGATTCCATCCACAGACAAAGTGCTGTGGACTTTTTGTTAATTTTACCTCCTAACACAAGCTATGGACTCCTGAGGTACAAGCAGGAACAGTAAATACCATCCTTTCCTGACTTTCTGAAAAACTTTGGGAGCAACACAGAATTCTTCAGTGACAAAACCAATGAAAATATTACAGAGGAAAAGAAACCTTTGTCACAGAGTCCGTGGGCAATGAAAATAGAGCCAAAGGAAGAAATAAAGTGCCCTAGCTACTAAATGAGTAACTTTTTTTCTGACATCTTATTTCAGGAGATCCCAAATGAGCCATGACTCTTTCCCTTCAAGTCTCAAAGCATGGACAATGCTTAAAAGATTTCCACTCCTTTACATCCAGTGCAATGAGACAGTGTGTGGATAACATCACCTGAGAGGCTGTGTCTGCCTGACCAGCCCAGGTGCAAACCTGGGAGATGTGTGGAGAAAAAAGACTGAAAGGAGCCAGTGCAGCTGCACTGGATAAAGCACCAAGGGACAGGAGAAATCTTTGTGTCCTCTTCTGCTTGTGTGTAGGAATAAGAGGAATGGGATACACTTCTTCAGACTTCATACAAGTTCATCTTGATACATTTAAGTCCTCTGCCATAAATAAAAGCAAAGTTGTAGATCACAGGCACATCCATTAAGCTCCTCCTAGCTACAAACTGGTTGTTATCACTTAAGATCTGGTGTCTTTGCTCATCACAGATGCTCCTCTGAGCCCCTACTTTAATTTGAGACCCTACCTTGTTTTTTAATTCCAATATGCCATAAAATGGAAAGAATGCTGGAATGCTGCCTATGGTTCCTTTACCAAGGTGTTAGCCATGGCACAGAGCTGCTCCCAGCAAGAGGGAAGCTCTTCCTCTCACAGGGGTCACTGGGCAGTGCAGCTGAAATGCAGGCACACCCTAAAGACTCACCTTGACTTTCTGTTGGTGATGGTAGATCTGCCAGGCAATGTGAACATGCATAGCACACCACTTTCCAGGTTTCTGAAAAAAAAAACAAACAGAGATACAACATGAATCAGTAACTTTCAAAAACCTTTTATCTGTATTATATTAACTCCTGCCAGCCTAAGAACAGGGGACTCCCCATGCCAAGAAAACTGAAAGCAAAGGGTTTCCTTTCAGTGCCTTCCCCCTCTGCTCTCCAGAGGAACCAGGAATGCAAAAAAAATCATCCTTTGCTAAGAAGTTTATCTGGATATCCAGGAATGCTCCCAATTATTCCTCTCTCCTCTCCAAAAAACCCCATGCTTGGGTTTGATGCACTCTTACAGTCTTCATGCCACAGGTGGAGGATGCAGCTTGTGTTGCTTCACAACTCTACATCAAGTTCATTTCTGAAAGTGCAGCTATTCTAGGACCAGCCTTTCCACCAAAGGATGAAAATGAAAGCAACTGAAAAGACCAAACCAGTTTTCAAATTGAACCTGACTCCCTCACAGAACTGCTGGTCTTTACCTCCAAAACTTTGGCTCATAAATAGACCCCAAAAAATGGAGATCAGCCAATCCACACTATTTGGGAAGTGTTTGTGTCCTTCCTGTCACCATGGTTTTCAGTCATGGGGAGGAGAGGGAAAGGAAAGAAAAAGATTGATATTTGGGTTTTCTTGTTGATTTTGTATTCCATTTCCAGGACATCCAGAAATCTTGGCTGAAAAAGGCTCACTCAGGATATACTTTTCTTCTATTTTGTTATTTAGGGGTCTGGAGTTAATTACACAACTAACGATTCCTGCAGATTTAAAAATAATTACAGGAATTCAAGCAGCTCCTCAAGCTAAGAGCAGCTCAAATGTTTCACAAACTATGGCACATGATCTGCTTCTATTTCTAGGTGTGTATCAACCAACAATTAAACCCACAAAAAAATAAACCCCATCTCATGAACATAATCCCCTGAATTTAAGCCATTTCCTTACTGGCTCTGCTAGTGATTTAATAACTTTATTTGGTTGGCTTGATCAAAATCTGCATTTTCTTGTACACGTAAAAAAATTTTTAAAAACTATCTTGGCTCACTGAAAGACTGGATCTTCTGTTCCCTTTTCCTAAAATATTTGGAATTTGAATTGGACTGTCTGTAAGATATTGGGTAGGAAGTACCATGCTGCAAACCACTGAATACACACACTAAATAAATAAAAAGCAAAATCCTTCTGCCTGTGGTGAAATGACAGGGGATCCCTGCCAGGGCAGCCCTAGGATTCAGCTCAGAAAACCTCAGAAGGCAGCACAAGAGAAGAGTCATCAATATTTAACCCCCAGGGTTCATGGTAGGGGGTTGCAAACTTCCCAGTTTGAATCTCTGTCTTTTCCTCGGGTGACCACAGGGTGCACGCAAAGGGCCAAGCAGGAGGCTCAGCAAACAAGGTGTAAAATACCCAAGAGAAACCACAACAATAATGAGTCTGCTGCTTCAACCCAGTGGGGACTGAGGACCACAAGAAGATTTCTTACCCTCAACATGGGCCTGAACGGATCTGTCAACTGTGAAGAAGAAATGACAGCTTGGTTACATGCCTGTTACTCAAACAATCACTCTCATTAACAAATTTGTATTGCTTCATTAAGAGATGAAATTAAAATGTTAGAATTTTACTTTCAAATGAAGCCCTTTTGGATAATAATTAGTCCTCAGCCTCCCTATTCAAGCTGCTCTCCCTCCCTCCCCCATGGCTGTTGTACCCAAGTGTTGACAAGCAACTAAATGAGCCTCGCACAGAGCCCTCTGTCCTCTGGCATCATCATTAATTTGTTGATTTAATGCTACAAAAATGGCTGGTTAACTACACAGATCTCTCCTTTGGGCAAACTCCTGGTCTCATCTTTCAAAGTTGCTCAGCTCCTAAGAAGATTGTTTAGTGGACAGGGCCACTTCTTCACAGATCCCAGGAATGGGGTTGGAAAAGGCTGGAATGGTGACTCTGTGACTCTGTCTGTTCAATGGCTTTGCCATTAGGTCCTTGACTTGCACAATCAAACACCCATTACAGCCAGCCTGGTTGCCTGAGGTGTTCTCTGTCACAAATAAGCTTTGTCTTACAGATTTTTCACATTTCAAAACAATGTAGCTAAGCAGAGGCTGTATAAAACCCTAATTCTCTCATTATTTGTGTAGCCTGGGTTTTTTTTGAGTAGTTATTTTCTTATTCGCTTCTTTTTTCTCACACTTCACCAATTAATGCTGGAAATGAAGCTCAATTTATTGAGTGTTTCTCATTTGCTTTAGATTTTTTTTTGGAAATGCAATACCACAGGAGATTTATGGGTGCAAGAGGTGCTTTGCAGGCTGAGTGATGGCACAATGCATCATCCTGAGAGAATCAAAACTACACTGCAAGTTGAAGGGGAGCATCAAGCCAAATGACTTAATGATAGGAGGCTCTAATTATCTTTTCAATTAGATGGCCCAGCAGAAAAAAAAAAAAAATTCAGCACCAGTTCAGTGCAAATACACACACAATGCTCTGCTGTACCCAAAAATTGAGTCATACCAGAACATGGATTTCCAAGGAGAGCTCCCCATTGCTTTTGTCAGAGAATTCTGCTAAAAATTGGACAGCTTGGTGTTTCTCACTGCAAACATCTATGAATTCAAACGTGCCAACAAGCCATGGGCATTCAGAGAGAGGAGAAAAAGGCTGAGACAATGATGCTGCTCAGATCCAGCAGAACTCAAAAATCTGGAGGTGCCAAGTGATCAATAAAGAGCATCCGGATTTCACTGGTGCAATCAATGAGACAGTAAGCAAGGGAATAACTGTCATTACCCACATTAAAAACAATTACAGCCTATAAACATAAATCTTAAAGAGGTTTGTACATTTCTACATTGAAATGGGCTCTTTTGCCTTTACCCCTGGGCTTGTGAGGATGCCTGCAAGGAAAGAGCTTTTCCCTTAACAGGAGCTGTTTGCTTTTGCTCACGATGAAGGATCAGGATTTCAACTGCTCTCATTCAGCTTCTTTAGTTCTCATTGATTCTAACAATTCAGACTAAATTTTAGTTTTAGGGGATTCATCTTGACATATTGAGACTGCCTTGAAGCTCTAGCATTTATGGTTTTAAGTAGGAATAGCTTTATTTGAGAAAAATGTAACATTTTCTACAGACCCGTGGATCTTTCTGTAGCAGGGTGTGTGGGACTGTTCCAGGTCTGGCTGCAACATCAATAGGATTGGAAGTCTAGAAACATCACAAGGAAAAAACACTAATGAGTGAAACAATGCATAAAAGAAACAGAAAATGAAAAATAGTATCTTTTTCTCATTAATATCACTGATGCAACAAACTTTAAAGAGGAAAGGATAACCACTGTAATCATCCACTTATTAATATACTTATTATCAGCTCAATTTTCAAGTTCTTATTGTGCACCAACCTCCACTTACTTAAAGTGACCAAAACATGTGAGGGAACACTGAAAATTCTCCTGCTACTGAAAACCTGATTAGCAACATACTTATGCTATGGCATCTAAAGCAGTGATTTAGAGGACCCAGCTTGTGCTCTGCAGCTTATAAATCATGCACTGGAAGTGGCTAAAACTGCTGAGTGGCAGCACACAAAGCACTATCCATCTCTTTAGTCACCAGGATCTGAGCCCCATCCTGTTACTATACAGGTATCTGGAAAAGGAATAACCAGCTGAAAAGAAATTCAATTTTTTTCCCCATGATTTGAATGTAAATATTCAGCTAATAGAACAAAATGCCTCTTTGTGTTAAAAAAAAAAAAAAAACCAACAAAAACCCACACCATAAGCCAACTCCCCCTACATTTAGTCTGAGCATCTTCCTGTGTTAAAATGAAGATAAAAAAGAAATCAGCTACAGTGTGAGTAACAATTAAGTAAGGGAGCTGTTAGCAGCCTGATTACCATACATTTGAAGAATTCCACTAATGAATTGCAATTTACATATTCAGTTATTACAGGATGGGCCAATTTAAGAAAGATGATGTCTTGGCTGCAGAAATTCCAGTCCTGATTCCAGTCTTTAGTTGCAAAGACTACAGAACATGATTTCCTCCCCCTTATAAATCAAGAGTGACTGCAGGAAAACAGAAATAAAAAAAAACCCCCTAAACTCCTCACATTTATCTGTCCTCCTATCACAAATGAGAGGAGAACTAAACCAGTGCAGTGCATTGTGATGGGGCTGTGAGATAATTATGGAAATGAGTAAACAATAATGATCATGGTTTCTTAAAATCTTTGACATGACTTTATATTGGTGTGTACTGAGAATTAATGAGAGGCTTCTAAAGTTAACTGTGCCATTGCATCTAATTAAAAAAACCAAAAAATACATAGATACAGCTGAACTTAATGAGAATTAATTTTTCTCTGTGGAATTAGGCTGTAACTTTGACCTCAATCACTCCAGAACCTGAACCACATTCTAAACTTCAACCAAACCTGGTCCACACCACCCAGAGTAAAAGGCAGATAAATAATTTTTTCCTTACCTTGGGCTGGAAGGCTCCTTGTAGTGATCCAAAGGGACCAGTTGGAGGAATCATGGGAGGAATCCCTGATACAGCTGGAGGATAGGAGTGAAACAGCTGCAATGGAAAGACAGAAGGACATAACTACATCTGGAGGTCAAAAAAGAGGGGAAGTTGAAGAATATTTCAGCAGAACATCAGGAAAATGGGACATGGAAAAAAACTGAGAAGCATTGAAGAAGTGATCTTGTTGCACCAATGTTAGTTAAAGCAGTCAATGAAATGTTCACAAATGCCATGATGTTCAGAGCTTAAAAGCAGTTCTAAAATCCTAAAGCCAGCAACCTGTCCCCTGGATTTGGCCATCACAGAGTAAGAAAGACCTTTTTTTCTTTTTTTTTTTTTTTCCAATTATTAATTTTTGAACTGGATAGAGGTTTGGAAAGGTATCAGTTTGGAAGCCATTTCAAGAGAAAAGGCAGAATACTGATCCAACTAAGACTCACAAATCTACTGTTTAAGTAGAAAAAAACCAAAACCTTACAAGTTCTAGGATACTGTATCATTAAAACTCCATTAGTATGTTAGGATTTTAATAGTATCTGTAGGAAATGAGGAAAATATGCACAATTCTTCCTTCATTAGCCTGTCTGAGAGGATATCCTGCCACATCTAATATTAGCAGTGAGACAATCTGATTTGTTAAAAATTATTATTTAAACAAAATGTTAAGGCAGAACCCACTAAAAGGGAATATTTTAATAAAGACAGACTACTAAGCATAAAAAAGTGCACACCTCGGTGATCCCAATGTATCTGTTCTTAGAGAATTTAGAAGAAAAAAAAAACCAACAAAACCCAATCAAACTGTTCTGTACTAATGCAGACAAACACAGGGAAAACAAGCAAGTAAACCATAACATCCAAATTTTATCTTGTCTCTGTGGTCTGGCTGTGAATCTCCTCCTCAGGTGATTACACAGTTAACTTGTTGAGTTCCATGGAAAATGCTGAGATTACACAGAAAATTGCTCTCTGGTAGGAGCTGGGGATTCAAGGCATCACACTCCAAATATATCCTCACTGTGAAACCTCAGGGTCTAACAGGGGACAGCTGCTAATTCCATTGGTATTGCCACCCAAAAACCTAAAGGGCTTTCTCTGGCTGATAAAAATCTAACTCCATACACAGCTGATCAAAGATCAATCTACTGAATGCTACTTTTAAGATCAAAATAAATGAGTTAATGGCCAACTGAACCGAAGCAGGACTGGGCAAAGGAAAAGACTGGGCATGCAGAGTGGGCAAACACAGAAAACCACATCTCAGAGGAAATCACAAAGTTTTGATGAATTTATTTATGCCAGGCATATGGATGGGCTTTTCTTAATAATTTTTCCTTCCATGAGCTTATCTTGCAAGGTCGTTTATTCATGTTCTATTTACTGAAAGCTGAGAAAATATTTCAGTATTTTAGAGGTACCAGAAGACTTTTTTTCAGTCTAAGAGCATGGTAACAAGTCTCCTTTCATAACACATTTCTGTTGTTGCTTTTAATTCTATTTAATTTGGACCTACTCCATTTGGTGATGCAGAAAGCACTTTCAGATTAGTTGAAACTAAACTGTAGGCATTTGAGAAGTCATTAAGAGACACAAGTCCTCATTTACAATAACTTTTCATGAGCAAAATGTGTTTTAAATCCTCCAGTGTCTCCTGCATTTAATTCTCTGTGTAATGGACTAATTCCAAAGAATGGAAAGAGATGCAGTACTTGATATTCTATTGGCTATAATTAATAATAAGGAATGTTTTATAACAACTGCTAAGTTAATTAAATGTGACCTTTCCCCAAGGTCAGAACTATTAATTGCATTTTGTATCTCCAGTATCTCTTTGTATCAGTTAAGTTCCTCCAGCTTTCAAAAATGCATCCTTCATGGTCACTATTTCCTTTTTTTCCCCCCTTCTTTTTGGAGCAACCTTCTCCTCTTCTGGGTTAGGAACTGGCTGGAGGGCCGGGCCCAGAGGGTGGTGGTGAACGGGGCTGCATCAAAATGGCGGCCGTGGTGTCCCCCAGGGATCAGTGTTGGGCCCAGTTCTGTTTAATATCTTTATTGATGATTTAGATGAGGGGATTGAGTCCATCATCAGCAAGTTCGCAGATGACACCAAGCTGGGGGGAAGTGTGGACCAACTCGAAGGCAGGAGGGCTCTGCAGAGGGACCTGGACAGACTGGAGAGCTGGGCCGATTCCAACGGGATGAGGTTCAACAAGGCCAAGTGCCGGGTCCTGCACTTTGGCCACAACAACCCCATGGGGAGCTCCAGGCTGGGGACAGAGTGGCTGGAGAGCAGCCAGGCAGAAAGGGACCTGGGAGTCTGCATTAACAAGAAACTGAACATGAGCCAGCAGTGTGCCCAGGTGGCCAAGAAGGCCAATGGCATCCTGGCCTGTATCAGAAACAGCGTCACCAGCAGGTCCAGGGAGGTGATTCTTCCCCTGTACTCAGCGCTGGTGAGGCCACACCTCGAGTACTGTGTCCAGTTCTGGGCCCCTCAGTTTAAGAAGGATGTAGAGGTGCTGGAACAGGTCCAAAGGAGGGCAACCAGGCTGGTGAAGGGACTCGAGCACAGGCCCTATGAGGAGAGGCTGAGAGAGCTGGGGCTGTTCAGCCTGAAGAAGAGGAGGCTCAGGGGAGACCTCATTGCTGTCTACAACTCCCTGAAAGGAGGCTGTAGCGAGGTGGGAGCTGGACTCTTTTCACAGACAACCTTCAACAAGACAAGAGGACACAGTCTTAAGTTGTGCCAGGGGAGGTTTAGGTTAGATATTAGAAAGAATTTCTTCACGGAGAGGGTGATCAGACATTGGAATGGACTGCCCGGTGAGGTGGTGGATTCTCCGTCCCTGGAGACATTTAAAAAAAGACTGGATGTGGCACTCAGTGCCATGGTGTAGCAACCGCACCGGTGGGTCAAGGGTTGGACTTGATGATCTCTGAGGTCCCTTCCAACCCAGCTAATTCTATGATTCTATGATTCTCTTCTGACTTTCTTCAGGGAACTTCAGGGAACAATGCTTCCACAGCTTCCAAGGTTCCAGTGACCCCACAGCTTCTCCAGGCCAGGAGCAATGTTACACTGAACTAGAGCAGGGTTAACTGGAGGTAAAAGTAGGAAGGCCCTCCCAGAAATCAAATTATTGTAAAATCAAAGATGACAAGAAAAAACTTTAAAAACTCTACATGAGCTTCTACGTGAGCTATTCTAAAGCAGCTTGATTTCAACTCTCAAACAGACCCTGTTCTCATGGCAAGTTCACTCACAAGCTTTAAAAACACATTTTTTAAGGCAGGAATCTGTAAACCCTTGTCTTTAGCAAAAGGTCTGTGGAAGTGCCAGAGTTCCACAGTATTTCTCCAGTAGGAAGAGCCCTCTCAGGCATGCACTTATGCCAGCAAAAGTCTGCTTTTTGATCTTGCAGCTGCTCAGGAAACTGATGCAAAGAGTCCCTCTGTTACCTCTCTATAATCTATAGTCACAGAAGAGATTACTGAACCAGCCCTCACTGTAGGTTAATATGGACTATTAATCCAGTGTAAGTTGTAGCCATCATGTTGATCTCCTGGTATTACCTTGCTAAATACCCAACAGATGCAACAGTGATTATTTTGCAACCACTTGGAAAGGACAAAGCTCTCCTGCAGGAAAGGCAGGAGGTGTAATGGCCCAGAGCTGAGCTGGTGGAGCTCTGCCAAGTTCAACAGCAGGGTTCACTGCCTCCCAGGGAATGATGACCTGAAGCCTTGCCTTACTTTAAAGGGGGTAAATACCATGACCTTTACAGTTTAGGTGTAACTGCCAGATTTAGGAGAGATTATGTCACTGAATTTGAAAAGCAAACACAGTCAGAGACTTTTGCAAGGTCTCCTACATTACATGTCAACTTGAGGGGTTAATTTGCCTAAAATTCATTTACCTATTTCCCAGTTTTGTGTTCTTGCTTGAACCCACACTGATCACACTGCTGTCTGTGCATATTTGAATCCATGCAGAGCTCAGCAAATCCAAGTGCAATTTTCAAACACTGATGCAAATGAGCAGCACTATCCCTTTGAGTAAAAGTGATTATTGGAGGCTTCACTGCTTGCCTAATGCTCCTAGAGCTCTGATCCTGCAAACACACTCATACAGCTCAAAGTTTCTCAAATAAGGTTTCAGCAAGTAACAGGACAATTCACATGTTAGCAGGAACTCTGTTTTATCAGTGCAGCAGAAAGCATCACACTATCATCTTAACCAGTTTTTTTTGCCCAGTTCCACTTCTAAGCAAACCAACACATAAAGCCAAGTGCTTTGCAGATTTCTGAGTGCTGATGCAGTACTCCTTCTCTCATCAAAATATCACTATTGGATTTAGAAATTGTCATATTCAATGAGATAGCTGCCTCTGCTGATGTGATGAAGGAAATGCAACCCATATTTCAGCAGCAAATCCATCAGTAGATTCGTACCCTCAAGAGCAGAAGCTTTAAAATTAACTGGGATATTAAAAATCAGCTAAACTCAAAAAATAAGTTTTGGTAGCTCTTAGATAAATGCATCTAGTGCACAGCTGGATTCATGTTGCTGCCATCACATGGAGCTTTCAAAACCTAACAAGCCCAGTGGATCAGATGTGCCTTTGAAATCTGAAGAATAAGACAAGTTTTCAGATTTTATAAACCAAAACATGATGCATTAGGAAGACTATTAGATTACCCATGCCTGAAGGATTTGTATGATAGTTTGTCATTTCATTTCAAGTTTCTTAGGAAAAATATCAGTTTAAGTGTTTGTGGCACAACTGAAACGCAGTGATGAAATTACTGCTTGCTCCTGCTTCATGTAAGAGTCAGCTCTTCTGTCTCATCTTTTTCACATCAAACCTGTCTTGAAATGGTGGAAGAGCAAGAGATCTTTTGATTGGAAAAGCTGATACTGCATCTTTATCAGAAACAAGCACCACAAATGCAAGCCTTCAAAAGTCAAAGCAACCGAGAACGAGAATGGTAAATCCTGGGGTGATGATTAGGGAGGGATTTGACAGTGTGCCATTGACTGAGTGGTGATCCCAACCCACCACAGAAAAGCAGTGAAGTCAGTTTTAAACAGAGTAATAAAACTCACACTGTGACGGTAGAAGGGGTCAACTTTTGTAGGGTATTTGTCAAACTGCAAAGGGATCAAAGCACAAACTAGTTACTTTATATTTCCTTGCTTTACTTCTGTTGGTAACATAGAAGGCTACTTCCCTATCGTTTGGCAACCAACAGAGAGAAAAAAAATATGCAGAAAATAAGTTTCCAATGAAACCATCTGGGCTATTTTTCTTCCTTCAAAGTCAAACAAGGTCTTTACAAGACAGGCAAAAGGAGGAGGCACCAGAATCCAAGCACTTGGAAGTCCCAAACACGAGTGCTCCTTCAGCTGCCAGCCTGGTCCCTCAGCCCCTCACCTACCGCACCTGTGAGGAAGGAAGGAAGGAAGGAACAGCCCTTCCTCCTCTTCCTCCTACCCGACCACACCTGGCCAGCAGAGTACTCCTTCTCCCAACAACCTGGCAAATTCTGCAGTTTTTTTTTTTTTTGTAATAAAGAATAGAGTTGTGCTCTACTTATCCTCACATTTCTGCCTGGGGTACGCACCATGGGCGGTGCTGGCGTCGGCATGATGGCAGTGGGTGGGATGGCGTGAGGGAAAGGCGTGAAGGTGTGCTGGTGTGTGTGTTGGTGTGTGTGCTGGTGCTGGTGCTGGTGCTGGTGGAACTCAGTCCTCAGGTATGGTGGTGGGCCCAGGGAGGCCCCACGGTCAGCGCTCTGCGAGGCCAAAAATCGCGTGTTTAGTTCCTGACGGAGAAGATCTTGTTCTGAAACACAAAGAGGAAAAACAACCCCGCCGTGAGCTCAGGGATTTGGCCAGACTTTGTGGCACTTAGATTTGGGAGCAGTGTTGGATTTAAAACTTCCTGGTGGGAATTCAAAGAATTGTATGGGGTTAGAAAGCTACCTCAGGTCTTCCCCAAAGGCCCGAGACAGAAGAAGCCTCCATTTCCCCTCTTTCACCGAGTCTGTCTTCACTACAACATTCCTCTGAACGTTAACCTAAGGGTTATCCCATAATTTGTATGGACATAGTGCTAAAAACGTGAGGCAAAGGTAACCTGGGGTGTGTTTAAACATCAAGTGACTGCTGCTAACATGAGCCCCTTGCTTTGTGGTTACACAATGTTACTCAAATGGTGATAACTCTCCCATTTTCTTCCCCCAGCTCCCTCTCAGTGACCTGGAAGAACAGACACCGAACATCTCCCACAGGTAAAGTATCAAAGAGTACAATTCTCTCCACTGCTAAAAATCTCTGCAGGTACACGAGCTCAGGACCACAGTGTGTGCAGCCACTGGAGACCTTCCCTCTAGCCAGGGAAGCAATGCTGAGCAGACCTTGCTGCAGCAAGGACATTCACTAGCAGGGTCACAGACTCTGTGTGGGCACATTAAGAACTCTAGTGTGGTTTCACCAAAACAGCCTTCCAAAAAAAAAAAAATTCCCTCCCAGGACATAAAAAAAGCCATCTGGGTGTGTCTGTGGGGTTGGGTTTTTTTTTTGGCTCTGATATCACTCCAATTTGTTCAGTGATGAGTATGGCTTCTAGCCAACCAACAGCCATCATTAAATGGACCAAAAGGAATTCTTCTGACTAAAAATGGAGAATTTTCAGTTTATATACTCATGAGCAGCCTGCCTCTTACCTGAGTAGGTACTACCAGCTGGGTGTCCTGGAACCTGCAGTGTCCCTGACGTCAATGGAGGTGGAGGAGGCAAAGCCGTAGGAGGGGCAAACATATTGGGGTGATGGGGGTGTGCGGGGGGCTGGAGGGTGGGTGTGAAGGTGTGCAGGGGGCTGTGGCTGGGCAGAGAGAGGGGGAACGGGGAGGCCGAGGGGTGGTGAGAGATGTGTGGAGGTGGGGCCTGAGTCTTGGCAGGAGTGCTGCTTCTGCTGCTGCTGTTAATGAAAAGAAAAGCAATTAAACGTTGCAGAGAAGAGAGAAAAGCTGGGAACATACACACACAACCCCACAGCTCTTCATGAACACATTACTAATGCAACTACAAATGTTACAAGTTACTATTCTACTTTCCTAGCAATACTCCTTTCCCAACCCTCTGCTGTACTTTTGCTGCCATCTTTTACTTCCTGTGGTCCCTCCACACCAAAGCCCCAGCCACATTCTCCCTCTCTGTAAGCAGCTGAGATTCTGTCCTCCACCAGGAGGACACACAAAGGAGCAATCAGCCCTGTGCATTCATTACTTAATTATCAGGTCGTTTCTACATGACTGCCTCTGATTCATGTTTTCAGGCAAATGAAGCTCAAAAATCAGTGATCACTGCATTAATAAAAGTCTAAAGTTTTTTTCTGCTATGTCTTAATAAGAAGAAAGATTGCAGAAAACGTGAAATGAACTTGAGAAGGCAACAAGATACGTGCTCGTTACACAGTTAACACCTCACTCCCCACCACAAAGTAAGGACATAAGAGGAATCAGCAAAATAAACATTTCTGACAACACTGGTTGCAATTTTTCAGGCTTCATGTTCTACTAATGAGTATCTAAAGTGTATTCACATTGAGCCTCGTTGTACCCATCAGTATTTCAAGTAGTGACATGCTTCTGTTGCAGTGATTTTTAAATACAAGCAATACCAAATTTGTTAAAAACAAATCAAAGGCTTAAACACCTCCCAAACTATGAAGCAACCATAATGCTGGTTCAACAGGTCTTGAAGGACACCATCTGTCTGCTGGAAGCTCACATTTAGGGAAAGATGAGCCAGTGCTGACAGCATTAGCTTAGAGCAGGGGAAACTTGAGATCCCTGACTCACAGGCACATCACAGGTTCCTGTGAACATGCTGCTTCATCTCTGTTATCCCCTGGAAAAGGGGATATCTCACTGTAGCCAGTTGAGGAAAAGAACACTGAAGGCTGTAAGGTGACAGCAGTGCAGAAAAAAAGAAAAAAAAAGCTTTAAAGTCATTGGTGCAAGAGCTTTTGTGCTGGGTTGCCAGCAGGGCCAACAGCAGCTGCACCACACTTCTTGCTTTAGGGCATGTGAGTGGCTGGAAAAAGCAGGAGTAGAGGGATGGGAGGGTAAAAGACATGAACTTTCAGAGCACAACTCATCCTGCAAGAATGGGGATTTTCTTACTATGGTCTGTATTGCAGAAATCACCTCCAAAAAGCAGCTGAGAATACCTAACGTTTATGGGAGTGCTCGACCTTGGCTCCTTCCAGGGAAGGAATGAAGGTAAAAGACACAAAGGTGACCGCATTCCCCAGGGATGGGACAGGATGTGCAGCTGCTGCTGCTTCTCTCCTGCAATTCCCTCATCCCCAGGCACCATAAACCATCAGGAAGCCGCGGGGCTTCACACGCACGGCTCTTTGCCTACCTTAAGCTGTTGAGGCTCAAACTGCTGCTGTTGTAGGCCGAGAGCGGCTGCGAGAGGCTCTGCGAGGCGGGATGGGGCTGCACGGCGGGCAGGCTGGGGTGGGCGGGCTGCACCGGAGACTGCGGGCGGGGCGGGTGCTGGACCGGAGGCTGCGGGGCCGGCGGGCGCGGAGGCTCCTCCGGTGCGGGGGGAAGCGGCGGGGGAGGGGGAGGCGGCGGAGCGGGAGCCTCCGGCCGAGGGGCAAGAGCGGGGCTGGGGCAGGGACACGGCCCCTCCGGCTGCGGCTCCGGCTGGGCCAAAGGCTGAGTCGTCACCTGAGGACAAGGGTCTTTAGGCACCACGGGCTCAAGTATTGGGTCTTTACTGCTGTCCTGGCTCTTCTCTTGACTCCTTTCTAGTCCTGATATTTTGGGGACAGCTGGGCCCCTAGCACCAGAGTCGGCATTTTCAGCTAGCGTCCTGACTCCTAACTCTTTATCTGCAACGACAAAAGAAAGAGAAAAAAACCAAGAGTTAGGTGAGCAGCAAAACCCAAGTGATGTGCCAGAGTCATGCTCTGGGCACCTGTAGTTTGTATCCATCAAGGACGATGCGAAACTGAATCAAATCTGAATTTCCAGAACTATCCCTAACTCTCAAGTCTTCCTCCTAATCAGAGGAGTCAAACTCTTCCTATTTAATCAGAAAGAGTAAGTTTCTGCTTGTTTTCATTGCCATATACAAAAGGAGGGGAGGCCCCACTGTGTCCTCAGCTTGGACAACCATCACATCCCATTATCCTTAATTACCATTGTATGGTTACTACAACTTCTCTATTACCTGGGCTGCCAAATGAACAGAACAAAAAGGTTAAGGGGAATAACAAATTTTTGCCTATCTTTCAGTGATGTTAAATGTGGACATGACTTCAGAAGAACAGCCACAGAAGTTGGGAAGACAACACAGTCCTGATGACCTTTCCTTCAACGACACGAGCCTTGGACAACACACTCTGCATGTGAGAAGGTGCAGCTGCCCCTCACCTTTCTTTGCTATCTCTCCACAAACTAAACCACCTGGTGGAGAAGAGCCCCTGCTCAGCAGTACTATTTTCTATTATTGCTACTCTATCATCACTCCCTTACTGACCCACTGAGGCAATGAATCCAATGTGAGCTCCATTATAAGAGGTCTAAACCTTACAACACATCTTAGCAGGACCCCAGGCTTTTCATGAGATTACTTGGGTTTGTTTTCTAGCTCCTTGATAATGATGAGTTTTATCTCAATTTTAACATTTCCTACAGTGGATTTTTTCTCAATGGGGCTCTATGAGCCATTTCCCATTTGATTCATTGCCCAAAAGTTCTGCCAGGGGATATTTGACTCCTGGCACCCCTTTGGACAGAGCTGGGGGAATGCTGCTGGCTGGCAAAGGCAGGGGAAGGAACAGCACCACTTAGGGCAGCATCACACAGCAGCTCTGAAAAGCTTGGCTTACACCTTTGGCAATCACAGACACAAAGCAAAAGGGTTTCCACACATGGATTAATGTGTTTTGGGACAAGATGACAATTAAACAAAAGGGAAATACACATGGATTAATGTGGTTTGGGACAAGATGACAATTAAAACAGTACACAGGGTTCTAAATAATCTTAAGACAGGAAAACTTTACTCCTCCTGCCAATTTTAAGGTTAAAATGAATACATGCATAGTAAAATAATATTGTTGACAGCTATGTTGTTCCTGAAGTAAAAGGAGTGCAAAGAAGGATGATGGAGAGTGCCAGCCCCCAGCCTGGGCACAGGGATCAGGGTTTGCCAACCTTTGCATCCCTACAGCCTGGCAGGAATGTGTCAGACACAAACCATCACTTGCACTGATTTTTATGCAGATCCCAGCCAAACACATCAGCCCTGGTACTGAAGGTTACACAGGCCCTGTGCAATGGCAAGCAGGAAAGTGGAGTTCAGTTTGTGGACAGAAGATGTGGAAAACTCATTTGGGGGGCAAAAGGGTAAAGAGCTGAAGGAGAAAGAAAGAGAGAAAAAAGTAAACAGACTTATTTGATGAGGCCATACTTTAATCAGATCTGGAGGATGCAATCTGTAACAGGCAGAGAGGATCCTCCACAAATTTGGATCAGAGGACTATGGGGGCAGTAGCAGACTCCAGAGGAATAAAAATAATTACTCTGCTGTATGCCCAAGGTCTATCTCACTGCAATTAAATTGCAGGTTATAAATAAAGGAAGACCCATGTGCATTAATTCTTTGGATCAATCCTGTTTGATCAAACATTATTAAAAGTGAGACAGAGTGTGATCACCACATGTGTTGACAGGTCCCCAGGCAGGAAAGAAATGAGCAACAGTTTGTTCAGGAATAGGTGGATCTATGTTCCTAGTCCCTACAGGTGTAAGAGTTATGATATTTTGGTTTTTTTGACAGAAGGGCATAATCAATAATCTGACCTTTTGACAGAAGGCTCTTGTCATTAGAAACTCCCTGCAAGATTAATACACAGGAGGTGGTCTGAAAATCCTGCAGAGGGGAGACTTCCAAACCTATGGGGAACACCTTCCACTCAGTGCATTCATTAACTCTTTCCACTTGATATTTTTAGTGTCTCTTGTGTGTGTAACATTTATTCAGCACAGATCTCTGATGGGGAGTTTGTTCCTCATGCAGTCACTCCTCCTCCCCTGGAGAAAAGGGCCACGAATCCTACTGTCTCCTGGGTATTTTTTGCTGCTGCTTACATCTTCATTACACAGCCCCTTAAGTACCATTCCTGTTAGTTCACAGCTTAGAAGATGCTGAAGCTGGGAAGATAATGTTATCCCAAATGTCAGACACTGATCAGGTGCACAGCTTCTCTCTCTCTCTTACACCACAGCTCCTACACCAGAACCCCAAATGGTATCAGATGTCCAGGTGTCTCTCTGACCCCAGTGTGCCTGGTACCTGCAGCCCTGCATGGCTGACAATGAGGATACATAAATCAGAAAGGATTCTTCATCCCCCAGGATCTATTTAGGGAGCTGAAATCCCACAGGAGTGCTGAACACCATCAGTTATGTGTTTCCTAAGGAGGGATCAACTCTCCATCAACACTACTTCAAGGTCAGACATGAGGATTACTCTTTACCAGAACAGCTCTGCACATGACATTATTTCTGAATGACAACTGACTTGCTTGGTTTAAAAATACATGGAAAAAAAAATCCTTCATGTCACTAAGACAACCAACTACTCAGTTTTATATAGGAATTCATTTCCATCCAACAGCTACCAGAGCAAGCAACCTAACTTCATCTGATGGCAGTCTCCATGCTGTATTTTGGACAAAGTAAAACCACTGCATCAGTATTCAGAAGAACAGTAACTGGGATGTAACTGCTGTGCTGACCCAGCCTTCCCTTTCCCACTGGTTTGAATACAACATCCAGCAGCACTCAGCCTTTTTACCAAAAAAAAAAAAAAAAAAAAGGAATAAAGCAATAATTTGATGCTCTTTGAGGACTGAGGATAACCATTGGCTAAGCTTGTCCCACACCAATAGGACATGTAACTTCCCCTATCTTCCTTCTGTCTTTGCCCTTTGATGTGTCTGAACTCTCAAACTGCACTATTTTTCACTTAACTCTCTCAAGACAGAGGACTCAGAGTTCTCTCTGTGTAACACAAGTGCTGTTTGCTCTGGCTGCTTGATTAGTCCTTGGTTGGCTCCATAACACCAGAGCAGATAAGGCCCCACCAAGTGACTGCATGGGAACCAGGGAGACTCTGGAGCTGTGAATTTATTTCACATTTTAAACACATTCTGTGAATATTCACAGACACAGGAGCTCCTGTGTGTTTATGTGTATTATGTGTAATATATATGCATTTATATTTAAAACATATCCCTGTCTGTTAGATGTACACACATGGTAAAGAGAAATACACAGGGTGTGCAAACACTTCCCTTAAGGACTGGATAATGAACACAGATTATTTGCAGTGTTCAGCTGAAATGCCACCTTCCTAACATACAAATAAGTCCAATTGGATCTAAACTCTGTGTTCTGGCTCCTCTGTACCATCTGGGTGACCCAAAAGAACCAGAGTGTGGCTGGAGCTGGGTAGATGAGATCACAGAATCATAGAATCATAGAATAGGCTGGGTTGGAAGGGACCTCAGAGATCATCCAGTCCAACCCTTGATTAACTACCGCTGCAGTCACTAGACTATGGCACTGAGTGCCACATCCAGGCTCTTTTTAAATGTCTCCAGGGATGAAGAGTCCACTACCTCCCTGGGCAGCCCGTTCCAATGGCTGAGCACCCTTTCCGTGAAAAAATTCTTTCTAATGTCCAATCTGAACTTCCCCCCGGCACAATTTAAGACCATGCCCTCTTGTCTTGCTGAGAGTTGCCTGGGAAAAGAGCCCAACCCCCCCCGGCTCCAACCTCCTTTCAGGGAGTTGTAGAGAGTGATGAGGTCTCCTCTGAGCCTCCTCTTCTCCAGCCTCAACACCCCCAGCTCCCTCAGCCCTTCCTCACAGGACTTGTGCTGGATCCCTTCCCAGCCTCCTTGCTCTTCTCTGGACCTGCTCCAGCACCTCAATCTCCTTCCTGAGCTGAGGGGCCCAGAACTGGACACAGGACTCAAGCTGTGGCCTCCCCAGGGCTGAGCACAGGGGCAGAATCCCTTCCCTGGACCTGCTGGCCACGCTGTTCCTGAGCCAGCCCAGGATGCCCTTGGCCTTCTTGGCCACCTGGGCACACTGCTGCCTCCTCTTCAGCTTCCTGGCAATCCAGACTCCCAGGTCCCTTTCTGCCTGGCTGCTCTCCAACCACTCTGTCCCCAGACTGAGTGGCCCGACTATTTTGCTGTTGCCATTTGCCAAATTTGAAGTTCCCAGAGATTCACCAATTCTGCCCCCTCTGAGTTTGCCTGCTCAGCATTTGGTTGCATTGAAGATGAGAGCAGATGCCAGGAGCCAGCACAGGGTGTTCCAAAGTGAGACCTGGGGCACCACCAGCCAAGAACAAGCAAACTGAGCATCTCTGACCTGACCTGACAGTCTCTGGGGAATGAAATCTCCTTAGACAATGTCCTACGTGATGTTGTCCACTTCCAGTGGCCAAACCTTCTTTTTAAATACAAAATCATCCCCCATTGTCATGCCCAGGTCTGGAATAAGTGAGTTTGATTCAGACACAGGACTATACAATACCCTGTAACTCCTCCTCCTGCCCACATCAGGATTTAGCCCCTCTGTGTCTGGCCTGGCAGTGAGCAAGCAGCTTGAGAGCAATTCAGAATCAACACTACATTTTCCATTCTCTTGAGAGGGCTTTAGATTAAACTCAAAGTCCTTATTATAAGCACAAGCAGGAAAATTACAGAAGTTTTCAGTGTTTTGCAGCATTATCTAAGCATTCAGCCTACCAATTCAAATTATTTCGTTACAATTATTAAATTAGAATTATTTTATTTAAAAATAGCATCAATTTTCTTCCGTTACTTTGATAGGTTAAACCCTTCTCTTGATAATATTACCTCTGCCTAAGTAAAGTTTGCTGCAAACTTCTTAATATAGGATAAAAAATCAAGACCTTTTGAAAATATAAACCCAAGTTTTAACGTGGATAAGTGGGCAGTTGGTGCAAACTGTTCCAAACCAGTACAAACCACTAAAACTACTCTGAAGTCAGGGGAATCCAGAAAATGCACACCCTGCTCCCACTGGCCCTGGGAGTTATCCTTTGACAAGCATTTCACAAAGCTTGAAATAATTACTCAGATTTAAGAGCTGATTGTACATTTCATATTGATCAGACACTGGTCAATGAAACATTTGGATAAATAAAGGCAGATGACAGGAACTATCACTGCAAAGGCAGGAGGTTGGTGGGTACATCAGCCAACACAGATCATAAAGGCCCCAGAGCAATTCATCTGTTGTACTGGATACACTGAATTTGCTAAAAACCAATTTTTCATTTTTAGCACACAGTCATCTTTCATCCTAATTTCCAAGGACACTAACAAAATATTTGATTATGCAAATGAAAAGCAGTCTTTTGAAAGCATGCTTGCTAGCAGCTCTGTCATCTGCTAGTACCAATTATTCCACAGTAAGCAGGTATTTAGTACAGCTGAACAGTGAGACTTGTGACACACTTTGTACTTAATTATAAAACAGAGAAGAAAATCATTCAGGACAAAAGATTTGGCTACCTCCTGTTAAAAATGTTTATCTTCTCCACTGAAATGGATTTAATTGTCAACAATAAAGTTGCAGATCAATGAAAAGAAGCACTTAGGGGAACTGACAATTCTTCAGTCATCGAGCTGCTTCTGGCCTTGATTTGAGAAGAGTCTTCCAATATTTCACATGAAACCATTTATTTCATCCAGCTGTTAAGCAGAACATATGCCATAAATGTAACTCCTATATGGTCCCATATGATGGGAGTATAATATTGAAAGCACTGGATGGTATTTGGTTTTTTAAAGCACCTCTTTCATTATTAAAATGGAGAAAAGTGAAGTACAGAATGCCCTAACACCCCTCCTTCTCAGAAATAAATCCCATTTAACAGGAAATAGATGCATGCAATTGTAACATCCCAGCAGGGAAAGCAACACCACGATGCCTCTGCACTGCTCTCTGCACACACATGGACAGCCAAAGATTTATTTCCAACTGGGAAAATCTCTGGGCTTCCCAACATTTCTGGTTAGGAAGCAATAAATTACCTCATTAACTATGCAAGTCTTTGATAGCCAGGTGCCAGCACTGGGGGGCTCAGTGAAGGGGACTTCTCTCAAACAGGCTCCAAACTTGCCACGGGGGAAGTGACACCAAAAAAAGCCATTGGGGAAATAGTCCTTAATAATCATGAGTTTGAGCACAAACAGCTTTAGCTTCTTTTGTTTTAATGAAAGAATTCTAGGTCTTAATCACAGTATTTGTGAAGAAGCCCTAGTTTTTCAGAAACACACACAGTGCCTTATTAAACCCATCTGGAGGTCCCATGTGCCCTACCCCTGACTGCAGCCAGCACAGGGTTTTTCCAAAAGAGGGGTACAAACCTTGCAGCAAATAAATGTGAAACAACCTGTCCAAGCCTTGAGATCTCATCCTGTTCTCTGGTAAGACTGGCTTATACCCTCAGATTTTCTTCCAAGATTTTCTAGAACTGTGATAACAACCACAGGCTTGTTACGAACATAAATCTCAAAGCTCTTCTGAGTACTCACAAGTTCTTGCCCAGAGCAGTAAATTTCTTAGCATGTAATATGAAAATATCCCTTCCACAAGGTTTTCATTTCTCACCTTCATTTTTGTGAGTCTGGGAGAAAAAAAAAAGACTGCTCTGCAAACCATCAGGATCCCTCACTCCTTTACAAGATTAAGTTGCTTCCCCTTTTATCTCCCATGAGTAACTTCTTCAACACCTATCTTCCCATTCTTTCTCCCTACCAGACCCTTCCCACATTCCTGACTACCTGCCAGATTTTCCTGCTAGCCCAGAGGGGACAGAGAACTCAAGACCTCAGTTGCCCTTAAACCACTTTGCAAAGAGATCATGACAAAAGTCACTCAGTGCTCTGCTCTCCTGTCTTGAGCTACATTTTGCTGGTGGCAGTCCCTGGCTCCTTGCTTCAAAACAACTGAATTTCCACAGTAGCCTTGTCTTCAGGACTTTCTCAAAGGCCTTTTGCAAGCCTGGATCAATTATGGATTCAATGATCAATTTGATCAATTATCAATAATTGCTGCTTTGACACTTGAAAGGAATTAAAGCAGTCTGGTGAGACAATGTCCCTCTTGTGAAATTTTCCTAGATCCAGTCTCCTACTGCAACCCCTCGAGCACTCTTCAAACACATTTTTATCCATTCTCTTGTCCAAGGTGGTGCTGGGAAAAACAGGACAGGCTGCTGGTCCTTGCCCTCAAACCTCTCCCCAGCCCAGGAAACCAAACCAGCTCAGCTCTGGCACACAGTCCAAGGGAGCAGAATGAACCTGCTGAGAGCAGAGACCAAACCCCTGGAGAGTCAGGCCAAGGGGCAAGAGCAAAGCTCTCTGTCTCTCAGAGAGGAGGCAGCACTTGGAAAGGTCTCCAGTTTCAGAATTCAGATTCAGAAAATCCTTGCCCCCCTCCTCCTTCAGCTTTTACACAGCACCCAGAGAGCTGGCCATGGGCAGAGCAGAAGTGTGGTGAGAGCATTTCAAATGCACTGAGAGGAAAGGAGGTGACAGTGCTAGGCATGAGGCAGCTGAAAAAAGAAAACACTGCACAGCTTCATCATTTTCTCCAATTCTCAGTAAGGACTGGATAACCTAAGCACAGGGTTAACTCCATCACAGGGTAAGAGAGGAAGAAACACCTTGGGTTTACTGCTCACCCTCTGTGTGCCTTGGCCATGCAGCTGCAACATTCCCTCAAAAGCTCGTGGCACCACCTCATCCCACTCCTGTCTGACAGCATCACTTGCTCAAGCTTGAACACAACCACCTTTCAAAAGCAGCTTGAGAACTATCACATTATGAACACTGATCAGATTTAGCATGACAGCTCAGCTTGATCTATGAAGGACAGAGATCTATATGATATGCTTATACAGAAAAATAATACATTTATTCCCTCCTGAGGAGCCATACCCGGAACTCACCAGACACATTCCACCAGCTCCTTTGTGATATTTGTTCTTTAGAGCCAAGAATTTGGTAGTTTGTTTTTAAAAGCATGATGTCAACATAAATAGAGAGCTTAAAAACTCCATTGCCCCTTTTGCTAATGCTGGGATGAAGCTCAATAGGACCGTGGCAATACCCACTTTTAATTACAAATATTTTAGCTCGTTAGCAACTGCAGGAAAACTTCAGGGAGCTTACACAGTGCAACTCCAGTGATTGCTTTATGGTATTCTCACACATGGCACTACTTTGCTCATGTTTCCAGTGCAGCAGAGAAAAAGACTGGACATCACCCAACTGTTAGTCAGGATTTTTGTGGTCTGGGTCATATCAGTAAAAGCAGAGCTGAAATTTCCATTAATGAAAGTCTCATTAAACGTATCTTATATTTTTCAAGGAATGTCTGAAATTCTTGTTTTGAGCTAAAACATTCCATGAACTTGTTTTATTTTAAAAGGTGAGGAAAAGGTAGTTGGATACAAGACTGCAGAAATCCCATGTACAGGGAAGACACCAACATAGGGGTGGCAAAGCCTGATGCTGAAGACAACACCCACTGGTGTGGAGTACTTTTACAGTCTGAAATACCAGCATTTTCTACACAAACTGAAATCATTACCTTAAGTATGCTATCCAACACCACTTGAAATATGTCCTATGCTTCTACCTTATCTTTTGATTCATGTTGTGCCTTGTTGAGGCTTATTTTTGTTATTATTATTATTATTATTATCATCCAGCAACTGGTGCATCCGAAGACTCAAGCCTTACACGCGCAGGACTTTGTGGTGTTGGCACCCCCTTGCAAGGCACTGCAATTCTAAAAGGATTAAAAGTTTACCAGCACAGCCATATAAAGTAGAAAAGGAATTGTTCCCTCTTCTCATCTCTGTTTGGAAATTAGATTACAGGCTCCAAGTGAGCAGAAATACAGAATGAGGCAAATCCTTGTGATTAGCTCACAGGTGGCCACTGAGGCGCTTCTAAGGCTTCAAAGTCTGGCAGATTCCTATTAGCTGGAATAATAAAAGGAATGTGTACTTATCCTTCAGCCCAAACCCTGCCCTGTGCCAACACAGCTACCCGCTGGGCTAATCCTCAGAACCAATATAATCATCCTCAATTGTTATTTCATAAGTTTGCTCAGCTGTCATTTGGGACATGCAGGATGTGTGGAGCTCAGCCCCCCCCTTACTGACTGCACCCAGAGCTGGGTTCCAGCTCCCCATGAGCCTGGGAAGGGCTGGAAGGAATTGCAGAACCCCCTCCCCATGCTGCCAGCACCTGGTGTCCCAGCCCTAAGAGCAAAGACACTTTCTAAAAGCAATTTGCACCATTAATCACCGGGGTTTCTGCTAAATCAATGACACAGATCCACATTTATCTTCTCTCTCCAGAAGGCACCCATCTGAGTATCAGTGGAGCAAAATGCATCACACACGAGAGCAGAAAACAGAAGGGGCAGCTATGCCAGGCCAGGCAGAGGGGTCACACACTGTGCACGATGTCCATGGTCCATCTCACAGGGTATTTGCTTTCTGCCTCCCCCCAGCTGCAGATGCAGTGGAAGGAGTGACCCCAGCCCTTAGGCATAACCTGCACACAAGGAAAGCTCTTCAAGCCCTCTCAGCAAGAGGCCAGTTAATATAAAGAACATTGAGGGCTGCTCCTTCTATCAGGCTGATATCCCACCTAGTAGAACTGTGATAATATTTTTATTATTTCTATAAATGTCTAATAATCCTCTGAATCCTCCTAAGCTCTTTACCTTAACGTTATCTGGCACCGGGGAGATTTACAACTCACAATTTCCTTTTGTCACTTCTAAATGCTTTAGGCTGAGAAATGAGAAGCCATCTCCTTATTCCTACTTTGCAGGGGGAGCAAAAGTAGTATTTTTAAACTATATTTTCAAGTAACTTTATGAAAAATTTCTTTTAGACCCAAATTTAAACCAAATGTTGAACAAGTGATGCTCAGATTGAGGACAGAAAGTGCTGTGGGAAAGGAGGCAGTGCTGTGCTTTGCTCCAGACACATTCTTCCACCTCTGCTGCTCACCACAAAGCACACTCAAGATCCCACAAGTGCAGAGCACATCACAGCTCCACTCCTGGCAGGACAAGTGGAAGATTAACTCCCCCAGCATGGTCTTCAGGAGGTAAGCAGCTCCATGCATCCACCCCTGGCCTTGCCTTCCCTGGCACCTGTGGTCATTTTATCAGAATTCAAAGTAGCCACTGCTCTCCTCAGTTCCTTTTTTCTAAAACCACCCTTAACCTGAACAGGCAAAGCTTGCTTCAAGTGACACTGCAGCTGAAAGAAACCCCTGCAAAGCTCCCCCCATCCTCCAGCCCAACACAGCATCCTCCTCCTCCTCACCTCCCAAAACAAGCAGCAGCCTCAGCATTAAAGCCCTTGGCCTCCCCTCAAGTTCTGCACATATTTAAGTGGATGTGAAAAGAGTCAATTCTTGATCAAGCAGCAGCTGATTGTTTGATTTGTGGATTAAGGTGACAGAGACACCTGGGCTCACACTTACCAGCTGGCACAGCAGCAGTGGCCGTGCTCAGCTGCCAGCACCCTCGGGGTGGATCTTGGGGATCTTCATGTCCTCTAAAAGGTGTCATTGACTTTCCTGCTCTGTGGTAACAGCTGCATGCTGGCAGGTTCTCCTGGGTCTGGGTCACCCCTGTGTCCTACAAGCACAGGGGTGGTAGCAGAGCCTCCCCCCAGTCAGGGCTGCACTCCCTGCCCCTTGGTTCAACACCTCGTGCTCCAAACCTTTCCAGCAAGGAACCAGGAGCTCACCCTCAGAGCTGGCAGCCTCAACCCTGCAAAACTCCAAGAATTTCCATGTTATCTGAGTCCCTGGCTTGGAGCCCCAGAGCAGAAAACCCCTGTTCAACAGAGCCTCACTGGCAGACCCAGCCTGGGCTGCAGCATCTGAACATCCTCCATCCAGCACAGGTAAACCACTGAGAGAGGAGGTTTTACTATTCAAATTTCATTTTTATCTCACATTTTATTCAAATTTCATATTTATCTCACATTTTATCCTCCCCTCTCTTCCTTCTTGCAAAGATGAGGGAAAAACATTCCTCTCAGGCCAGCATCACAGCATGAGCTTAACTTCCAACATATGCTTTAAACTCTACCACTGATCAGGGTCAGGCTGGAAGGATGAGCTGGGTGGGGGGTGCAGAGTTGGAGACAAAGGGGTTTGGGGTCTGTTCCTCTCCCACTGCCCCCCCTGGCAGCCCCAGACCTCTCACAGGGCTCAACTCAGTGTTTTGGGCCCCATCACCACTGTGCCCCAGTGGGACCATGGCAAGCCCCTGCCTTCTGCTCACCATGCAGTGTGTGTGTTTTCATAACACTCCATTAGCAAACCAGCACGAGTGTGTTTGCAGCTGAATTCTAGTAATTTTAAAGCAAAATGTTTAAATCTTGGAAATTAACCAGCCATTGAATAGTCTTTAACCAGAAGGAGCCAATTGAGGTAATTAATGCTAGCTAAACAAATAGACAGATTTTTAACCAACTGGGTTGTAAATATTTTTACTCTTGTGGATAATCTTCCTGTCAAATTAATTCTACAAATACCCACAATAATCCCTTTTTTTTTTTGTCCTTTGAGATGTGTCTCAGGTAGAACATTGGAGATGCTCAGCAGCACAAAGTGAAGGCAGCTTCATGCTTGCAATTTGGGTACCACAGACCCAGGACTCAACAGAGCTGACCCTGATGCACTGCTACAGCCTCTAAATCTTCCACCTCACAGACTTTCCTTCTAAGCATCCTCCCAGTTTAGGCTTTCAGTTCAATCCCTTGCCATAATTTAGCAAGGTGGCAAAGTAGGTCTTGGCAGAGAGGCAGCAGGAAAAAAGGACATTTCCATAACTGGTTTTGTTTGCAAGGAGCAGAGGTTCAGCCCCACGAGCTGCCTGATGGAGACAGACTTGAGCCAAACATCCTAAAATCCACAGGGCTGCAGATGGCAGTGTAGAACAGAAGGTTCAGTGCCTTGCAAAGGAAATTAAGAATAGGCCCATCTGTGGCATGAAATACCCATCTTGGAGTGAGGGAAACCTCTACAAATACCATTTATTTAAGCTGGATAAAAATACTTTAAAATTAGGAGAGAAAATAACCCCCAAACTACTTTCAGTTTTATTGTATTTTCAATTCTTTTCACAAGGGGAGGTGAAACTAAAACCAAACCCTGGTGCCCTGGGTGCTGGGAGACCAAATGAAGTGCATATGATGTTTCAACAGCAGCCCAACAAAATAATCAATACCTTCCAATTCATATTATTGATTTTTCACATCCTTGCAGGCATGAGATTTCAGATGAAGGCATTAGAATTGCCAAAGTGTTCAATTTGCTCTAGTTCAAATATTTTACACTGTCATTTTTTATGATGGGAGCATGTTTAAGAGAAGCTCTTGAAAGCCAAGTGGACTTCACCTCCCCAGATTCCCTGTCTTGCTTCACTTCAGGATTCAGGGCTGCTTTATGCAAAACATAATGAAATTAAATACTAAATGTTTCTTTTTGTCTCTCGAACTCTGCTTCAGTTTAAAGGGACTTTAGGAAGAAAGAAAAACCACCTGCTACTGCCACTGCTTAATCCTATCAGAATTACAAAAGATTACACACCTATGAACTGCATTACCATGACCAAAAAAAAAAAAAAAAAAAAAAGAAAAAAAAAAGTACATTTCTATGCCACACAGCCCAGAGACACCCACACTTTCTGCAGAGTGGGATTGGCTTCCCTGACACCCCCCCCCTCTTGACTTTTTTATGAGGCAGTTTGGATAATCTAATTCTGCACCATATAACACTCACAATAACAAGTTGTTTGGACAACAGCAAGAGCTCAATAAGCTTTTAAGAATGTTTGCAGGTATTTTAGCACAGGTGTGATTTGTTAGGATGTAGAAAATCCTATTATTTCACCAGGTTTAATAGGTAAGAGATATGCCTGAACACTTGCTTCGTACAAGGCTATGAGAAGCTTTTAGCAATAACCCTTGAGAACTTATTGGACAAACTGATCTTACACCACCTCCAAATACATAGAGAAAATGATCTGAATTATAGAAAATCACCACAATTCAGGGACAGTGCACTAGAATAGAAGATTAAAGTTCTGCTCTGGCTCTCTCAGGATGCAGTTGGGTCAGTGCTTGTCCCTTTTTCCCAAGTTTTCAGATGATGAGCTTCTCAGAGCAGGGGCTGATGTAAAGCAAGAAGCAGCTCTTGCTTATGGCCTTTCTGTATTCCTTTCACAAGAATAATGACAAAGATTTAAAAAAGGTCAATCTCAAGTGTGGCAGAATGCCATCACTCTTCACTGCGACTCAACAGATGCATTTGAGTAAGTAAGTTAAGAAAATGTAATATATAATGATTTATTTCCTTGTACTACTCCTTGTTCTGCATTTGGATGTATGAAAAGCACCTGGCTGGGTTTTTTCACTTTTCAGTGATGCTGACAGCCGTGAGTATTTTATGATCATACCCTGAACTCATTTGTTTAGTTTTCCATTATGCTCTGACAACCACAAATACTTTATAGTCATATATAATCCTTATACAATACACAGAAGGTTGAAACTGTACTAATCTCCAGCACAACACAGAAAATACACAGAAAATTAAGTGGGCTCATTAAGGTTTAGAAAGGAACTATTAAGAGTGTCACTCAGCAGATCAAACCATTCTAAGACATATTTATCACACGTGTGTGTGCACATCCCTTTGCCTAGGAATCTACAGACACAAAGGTAGTCACGTGCCCTGTTCTGCTGCAAGTGAGGAGGATTTATTTTCATTATTATCACAGCAGAGCTGTTAAAACTTCTTCTGAGGGAAGGAGGGAGAGCAGCACATGCAAATTATTCTGGCTGCAGGTCAGGACCCACGCTCCTCACACCCCCCTTCTGGAGGGCTCCAACCCCTCCTGCTCCCAGGAGGTGCTAAGTGTGCCAGTTCTCTTGGAAGCTCTCCAGCATTCCCTTCAAGCTTACTTATGGTTTGCTTCTGACTAGTAGTGGGGAAAAAAAGACAGTTTAACATTTACCAACAGCCAGCAGTTTTACTGGAAACTGTTGAAAATGTTTAACAACTTATTCTTGGGAGGAACGAGGCGGTGTCACAGCGAACGCATGAAGTGTTTGCTCTAAATTTGTTCTTCAAGTAAGGCTGAAAACTGAATTTTAGATACAAAGCAAGTTTAGAGATGCACAGAAGGTTTTAAGAGAGACAAAGCTCTGTGGCCCAAGAAATAGGTCCAGGGGGAGAAGCTGTAAGGGAAGAACACACGGGCATTGCTCACATACAGCTCCAACAGCGTGAGACAGGGGTTGCTCCTTCCTTTTCCACATGACTCCTTTCATGTGCTCTTTTCTTCCTTAAGGAAACACACAGCCACTTAGAACAGAGCTACAGCCACCCACAGCTCCTGCATGGACTGAGAATCACTTGCAGCCTGGCAAAGGACCCTACTTGGCAAATGCTCTTCTTCCCCCCCTTCCAGCTCCAGCACATCCTCCATCTCCAGCTCCCCTCTCTGCAGCGTTTCCTTCATCAGTGCCATCAGTGGCACAAACCTGCCAGGCATGAAGAATTTAATGGTCTAATCCTCCAGCTTTCACAAAGACCAAAGATTAGCTTTAAGTTAAATTCTCTTGTTCCTTAAATTTCCTCCTTGTCAGAATGCCAAGGGAAGCTCTTAATCTCAGAAAAGAGCCCGCGGACATTCTGATACCTCCACACGAAGACAGAAGGGAGTCCACAGTGCCAAGATAAAGCTGAAGAATTAAACTAATCTCACAGCCCTGGAAATGTACGTGCAGCAGGGATGGCTGCTGTTTATCACTGGAGCTTCCAGGGGGGCTTATTAGCTGCAAATGAGGCTTTTGCCATGAGTGCCTTAACACCCCCTGCTTTACCTACACCAAACTGCAGCACAAACTTCTGCAAGTTACCAGCTGCAAATCAAACTTGTGATTTAGACACCTAACCAAACCCTTGCCAGGTCAAGATGCCTTTGCTGGGGTGGCCCAGGGCCATCTCAAATAGTTCTGCAGAGGGGATGCTGCACATCAAACCACGATGGATGGAAATGGCAATCAAATATTCAAGTGAGCTCCAGTTTGATGGTTTGAGAGTTAAAAGTCTCCCTTGCAAGTCATGATCCAGAAGTGCCTCTGGACTCAACACGTGCTGCCTGCAGCTGCCTCCTCATCAGGCTGGTCAGATGAAAGCCTCTTGGTTAGATGATAACACTAAGTCAAAATCTCCCTAGCCTTGACAGAAGACCACAGAGTCTTTACTCCCAGGTAAAGACCAGAGTACATTTATGAAGCTACTGATGCTTTTTTTTCACCCTTCTCATCCACAACATTCACGAGACCAAAGGCATTTTATTTGCAGGTGAATAAACCCCAGTGGGGCACATGCAGCTTGGCTGACCACTCCTCACTCCTCCGTTTGGCTGCCTGGGACTTAACTCCTGTCATAACTTCCCATCCTCTGCACAGCACCCCAAAAAATCCATGCCTGGACAAATGAGATCTGCTGGAGAAGGAGAGGCCATTCTGCTCTCTACAGAGTCAACCTCAAAGGTAATTTTTGCAAACCCAGGTTAAATATCAGTGAATTACATCAGTCAAGAGCTTCTTTTAATTTCAAGATCAGATAAAAAAAAAAAAGAACGGTTTTTACCCACACATCACTTTATAGACTTTCCAACAGCTTACAAAGCATTTAGACACTTTAATTTCCACTCTAATATAAATACTCTACCCCCAAATGAAACCTATTAAAAATTAAATTCTTATATTAAGTTAAAGATGTGTCTCTTTTCTCCCCAGGTCCCATTAAATACTCTCCCTACATGCAGTTTAGAAGACAGAAGAGATCCTAGAGAATATTTACAAAGAGAAGAAAAAGCCCCAAGGGTTTTTATGTTGCTACAACATTAATCTATTTTAATCACACAACAGATTAAAACCAAACAACATTAAATGATTTTGCAAACTACAGAGTGAAAGTCTTTGTTGCACAAAACAAACTCCCAAAAAACTAAGGAAAAAAAACCAAACATGCTTGGAAATTGGGTGATTATGTTGTTCCACATAGACAGAGCACAGCAAAATCAAGACTGGGCCACAGAGCCACTGCTGGCAAGAAGATAAAAACCAACCACTCAGAAGGATCTAATTTTACTTCCACACACTCCTATGGCTGTGTTTGCACATCAGATCTCAATGGGACATGTTAGGACACAAGTCTGAACAACAAACTGGGGGGAGGAAGGGAAAGTGAGGCTCAGCACTGCCTGGAGCCCCTCAGAACAAGGTGCTTGGAGTGGGTGTCCCACCCCATGGGGACATCCCCAGTGCTGGCCCAGCAGCCACGCTCTCATGGGTTTTGGATACCTCTCAATGTAGAAAAAAGTGCTAAAATATCTACCTTGCTCCTCTTCCCCATGGTTTTCCAGCCATGCTCTGAGGCCCATGGCCATGCTTCCCCAGCTATCTTGCACCACTGGGTGCCTCCAGTGCAATCAGACAGCATCTGGTGAGGATCTGACCTGCCCCAAATGGATGCCCTGGGCTTGTACCAAGTGGGAAGGAGAGGGATTATTCAGCTATTGCTTCCACATGAACCTGAGTAACTCCTCATGTCCTCTCTGCTTCCTCCATACCCAGTTCCAGGTTCTCCAGCCTTTTCTCCTATCATGGCCTCTCCTTATCATAGAATCATAGACCTGGCTGGGTTGGAAGGGACCTCAGAGCTCATCAAGTCCAACCCTTGCTCCACTCCCCCCGTGGTTCCCAGCCCATGGCACTGAGTGCCACATCCAGGCTCTTTTGAAATATCTCCAGGGATGGAGAATCCACCCCTTCCCTGGGCAGCCCATTCCAATGCCTGAGCACCCTCTCCCTAAAGAAATTCTTTCTAATGTCCAACCTAAACCTCCCCCTGACCACCCCCAAACCCTTGCTCAGCTCTGCCATTTGGTGGGCAGAATGCAAGGAAATCAGCAGGGCCTTCAAAAGCTGCCTTGAGCAGCTGCTTTCAGCAGTGTTCTCTGTTCCAGCCTTTATTATTTACATGGTTTTGTATTGTTTCAGTGCATCAAACAAAAATTACCTATTGAGCTGCCTGCAGGTCACTTCACTGAATCATTGCAGTTAATTCAGAGGTCAGGGCTGGTTATGAATAGTTAATTCTTCCAGGAGCCCCCACTTTGCAATATTTAATGCATCATCTCACCTGCCATTGCTGGGTCCACTCCCTGGCTTTGCTATCTCACTCTGCTGTTCAGTGTTGGTTTTTTCTCATCTTGAATAACCCAAATAATTGTGCTTTCATAATTGAGTTTGTCATCTCTGCTCACCAGACTTTTAACAAATACTGGCAGCGTTCTCAAAGCTATATTTTATTGCTGTCACATATCAGATGCATACAATGCTGCAAAGACAAGTTCTTCCAGGAGTTATGAGCCAATGGTTTTCACCACAATTTTATAACCACCTTTGCCCAGAAGACATTGGATTGGAGCATTTACAATTGAGCTTGAAATGATCTGAAGAAACCACAAAGAAAAAAAGTCCTCTTCTTCAAAGCTAAGTAGCTGTTAGATTGACTTAAATAAGTGTTTCACATGGATGGCTTGGGAAGATGGGGTGCTCTAGGCAGGCCTTTTATCTCAGCACTTACCAGCTCAGCTGCCAATGCAAAGTGAAACCTTCAAGAGAAGGATTTGTGTGGTTCCTCTGCTCCCAGTGCTCCAGATTTAATAGGAGACACATTGCACAGGTTTAGTACTAGTAGTAGCTGTGGTGAAGGCATTTCTGGCTGTATCACTACTGGTGTGATGGGGAAAAAAGCACAGTACAAGTATTACAATTGTTCACTTTGTTTACTCATTGGATGTCCTAACAACTTGGTGCCACTCTTGACAGAATTTGATTGCTTGATCTCAACATTTTTCCTTCCCAAACCAGTTGTTTGCAAGGGATAACCCATATTCAACCATGGAGGACAAAGAAGAGGAATATCTGACCAGGTTTTAGGAGAGGGAACAGCCCCTGCAGCCCAGCAGCCACAAGCACACCAGTCCCAGATGTGGTGGACAGAAAGGGTCCTACCCAGGACACAGGGACCCCACTGAATTAATGGCAAAGACACACCAGGTATAAAGCTGTGTCTATGGGAGATCCTTCACTGCTTCTTACAACTTCACACAACTTTGGAATAATTCCAGCCTCAAGTATACAAAAGCACCACGAGTCAATGTCTCCCTACTATGAAACTGCTTTAAAAAAAAAAATTGGCACATCTATTGAGGGTTTTCTTTATTTGCATTTCATTTTTTAGCCTCATGAAAGGGAGTGTCTTTCACACAATGATATTACTTCAGAATCTGAGATTACAAAAAAATTAAAAAATCATGAGACTCCTGATAAAATCATAAAAGGCATTAATGCTGCATCTTATTACCACTCCATGGTATTGCAGTTTTTCTTAAGAATGGCAAGGGCCTCTCTAATAGCAGCCAAGTCTGTTGTTGAGCTCTGCTAATAATATGGAAGATATAACCATAAAGCAGCTGAGACAATGATTCCTTCCAGGGCTACACACTCAGCAGGTAAAATTATCCTCAGCATTTTACAGGTTTGCACAGTAAAAAGTCGCTTTTGAAATAATATTTTGAATGAACTTTAAGCTGTTTAAGTAACCATAAACTCAGGAAAGAAAGAAATTATGTCCCTATGCCATGGTGAAGAGATGTTGAAAATGTACTTCAGATGTCGATTAAGTGCAACCATTGTCTGGGTGAAGCACTGAAGATTTTTCCCTTTTCAAGCACCACCTGCTTGAAACTACAGGGAGAAGTAAGGGAGGCATTTTACCCACACCTGATTCTGAACCTGCCACTATAGATAGCAAACACCAGCTTTAAAAAATACCTGTATTTTAAGATATATTTCAGGTATATGGGAGTCTGGATTGTCAGGAAGCTGAAGAGGAGCCAGCAGTGTGCCCAGGTGGCCAAGAAGGCCAATGGCATCCTGGGCTGGCTCAGGAACAGCGTGGCCAGCAGGTCCAGGGAAGGGATTCTGCCCCTGTGCTCAGCCCTGGGGAGGCCACAGCTTGAGTCCTGTGTCCAGTTCTGGGCCCCTCAGCTCAGGAAGGAGATTGAGGTGCTGGAGCAGGTCCAGAGAAGAGCAAGGAGGCTGGGAAGGGATCCAGCACAAGTCCTGTGAGGAGAGGCTGAGGGAGCTGGGGGTGTTGAGGCTGGAGAAGAGGAGGCTCAGGGGAGACCTCATCACTCTCTCCAACTCCCTGAAAGGAGGTTGGAGCCAGGGGGGGGTTGGGCTCTTTTCCCAGGCAACTCTCAGCAAGACAAGAGGGCACAAGAGGTCTCAAGTTGTGCCAGGGGAGGTTTAGGTTGGACATTAGAAAGAATTTCTTTACTGAGAGGGTGCTCAGCCATTGGAATGGGCTGCCCAGGGAAGGGGTGGATTCTCCATCCCTGGAGATATTTCAAAAGAGCCTGGATGTGGCACTCAGTGCCATGGGCTGGGAACCACAGGGGGAGTGGATCAAGGGTTGGACTTGATGAGCTCTGAGGTCCCTTCCAACCCAGCCAATTCCATGATTCTATGATTCATAAGGACAATAAACACTCAGCTTTCTGCTTATCCAGGATTCCTGGCACACCACCTTTGAAAAATGACTTTTGAAAGATCAGTTTCAAACATGACTTTTGGAGCACCAGTGTGCAGACAGGATTCACTTCACATCTGAGTCTCCTATCATACAAAATGTGCAAGGTTTTATTGTTCAGAAGGGGTCACACATCTGCCAAGGATCCCCAAACATCATGTGAGAGTGTGGATTAAATACTGACTCAAAAGTACCACTACCTGAAATATTAGTGCTGTCGAGTTGGTGTCATTTGGCACACACTTAAACCAAGTCAGATGTCTAAGAAAATGACATTTTCCCCAGTAATAACTGTAATAAGTTTCTCAGGATAGGTAGTAGCACAAATAATGCTTTCATTTCAACAAGTCTTTCTTCCATGGAGTGATCACATCTTGGCTGAGGAAAAACCTCATAATTGGAGCCATGCTATTTATTTGATACAAACAGGTATTTTGCCAGCAGTTGCTCAAGCTGAAGATATCTCCAGCTTCCTCTACTTAAAATATTTGATGGTTCCTCTTTTTTTATAGTCCACAGTGCCTCTGCAGAAAGGCAGCAATGGAAACACCTGAATTTGTACATCTCACAACGTGATGGTTCACAGCTTAGGACTACTCCAAACAGGTATTACAATCCTAATGGGTCTCAGAAACCCCAAGTGCTTTTTTTCCCTGAAAGCAAGCAATGCTGCTTCAGGCACTATCCACTGCTGCCTGGAAAGTTTAAGTGGTCACTCACAGAGTCAAGTGTTGCAGCAGAGAGGAAATCTCTCCTCCTGCTTCATGAGAAAGCTGCTCTTTTCCTTATATTACTTGGTAAATTCATTCAAGTAGGGTAAATACAGTTGACTTAGCCACATCTGCTGAGTAAAAATACATTGCTTGAAAGAGGTATCACTTCCAGTGCTGTTCTGCCCCATCACCAGCTGAAGCTCACATTGGGCAGCTACAGAAATTGATGCAGGCTGAGTGAGTACAGAACTGCAGGCAACAGAAACAGCTCTTCTCCCACCCCAAACCACCAGAGTTCTGCTGCTATATGGATGGGGAGGCTGGGAAAGGCAATGCCAGCACATTCACCAAGCCTGTGCCCAGGGCTAGGCAGCTACATGAAGGAATATACAAGCTCAAGTCTGAATACAATAAATATATAAAATACTTAATGGCAGCAGGTTGGGGATGCTTTCCTGCTTGAACACCAAAACCACTGTATTCCACTCCAGGTTTGCTTATTATAGAGTCTTCCAGGCTTTAATATATTCCCAAAGCTTGGTGGGGCCTTTGTGAGAGCAGCAAAAGGTAAAACCTCAGCAGCTCTCCCAGAGAAAGAATTTGAAAGAAAGTGTGGGGAAAGTCTTTAATAGTTATACCTCCAAAATAATCCTGGATATCAGTTCCAAAACTCCAGTTTTGGCTCTTAGGAATGACAAGAGAGCAGCTTGTTCAAGTAAAAACTGTTCAGAGAGTGTATCATGTAATACCCCCTATTTGATTGTAATACCCCTTGTTTGATGGATTAAAAAAACCCCAACAAAACAACACAGTAAAGAACAAACATCACCAAAACAAAACTATACTTTCTTCACCTGAAAGAATTTTCTTGAAATTAAATCTTCAAGGAATTCTTCTATGGCCTGATCTTTCCCACACCAGCTTCCAGTTAGACATGATTAAGGCTGGGAGTTGGGGTTGGGTTATCATGTATACCCCTCCTCTTTGCTAAACAACCCATGTAGTCACAAAAAATTATGTACTTTAACTATATGAACCCTTTATCTTTTTTTAATAAAGAATGTACTACTGTCTCCCAGATTTTAAACTCCAAGATAGTCGTCTAAATTAAAACAAAGTTTTAATATTTCCTAATGTTGTCATTAATGAGAGTAGAATCACCCTAGAGATTTAACAAGAGATAAACTTCCAGCTAAGAATATCACACAAACAAGAGGAGAGGATCTTGTGAGTAATCCTGAGATGAAGAATGATAAGGCAAGAAATAACCCCCAGTAGCTTACACTCACTTAATGTTCTCCTTCCTAGCTGATACTTTCATCATCAAGGGCTGCTCATTGATCCAGGGTCACAGTGCTTTTCCAAAATAATCCCCAGGAAGGAATGGGTCTAAAGGGTTATATTTAACACAGTATCACTTTCAGCCTAAAAAAAGTGCATTCAGCTACTTAATCCCTTTCTGAAAGGGGTTGTCTTGTGTTGGGTAATCAGCTACTTCTCCTGTTGTGTTCTGTTGCCATAACAGATGAGAGGAGCTTTAACTGCTGCCCTTTTTGCTCTGCTCTAACACATCACAGGTTGTTAATCCTGCCTCAGGACCAGGCTCACTCCATCTTTCATGTTTGCTTCTGGAGTCAGATGGCAGCTGGGGGAGCAGTCAGCAGGGAGATGGGGAATATGCAGGAATCAGAGAGCTTTGTTTAGGAAACAGGCTGGGGTGGAGAAAAGTTGCTGGTTTGGTTTGGGATCCCCACAGCTGTTGTGTTTTCCTTGCCACATGGCTGAAAATCCAAGAGAGAATCATTTCTGCCCAGCTCCTCAGTGGCTGAGCAAGCAGGGAAGGGTTTTCCTATCCCCCTGTGCTGGGTGGGAGGAACAAGCCCAGAACTCACTCCAGGAGGGGGAAATTGGGAAAATCAAACACCTGGGGCCTGTTCTGCTTCTGGAAGGAGGATTTGGCTTTCCTCAGTCTGCACCCCTTGTGCTAAGCTGTGGGCAAGCCCTGGAATGCTGACAGAGCTGGGAAAATAAAGCCTGGCACCAGGCAGCTCCTGAGACCTTGCACCCAACATTTCCATGGGTGGGCCTCTGGTTTCCACTCTCAGCTCAGAGAAGATACTTATCATTTAACTAGACTGTTGTGAAGCTTATTAAATTAAAACATCTTGATAGATCTTACAAATAAGACCCAAACTGAAATTAGTTTCATCAGCTCTTCTGCTGGGAGTGTAGGAAATTTAATTTTCAAGCCCAAGCATGAGTAGGATCTAAATAGGATCTAAAAAGCAAGAGGAATTCTAACCCCACCTCTCATCTGCTTCTTGGAAATCCATTTCTTAGATAACTATAAGACAGATAAACAATAAAAAAATGTTCTGTGCTAACTAGATGATTTGTTTTCAGGGATGTAAATGACAAGTGCTGACCTTTTTTTTTTAATCTTGCATTGAGTTTCAGCAAACTGTCACTCTTACACAGGCAGCAAGGGAAAAACATACACATTATTAGAAAACAATCACTGCCAGATCTGATAACAATCTGACATTAACCACTGTGGGGATTCTGCTGCCAAGGATGTCTTGTATTATTTAGAAAACATAAAGGAAAAGATTCCTGAGGGGGGAAAGCACACAAACAAATAATTGCTTTACATCCTATTAATAAACCTCTGCAGCTCATGTTTCCCTCAGAAAGTGCTCACAGTAGTGCTTCCAGCTTCTAGAGCAACTTTACCAAATGACATTTAATTAAAAAAAAAAAAGAAAAAAAAAAATCACAGCTATTCTAGAAACTGACCCAGATACAGGGTGGGGGTTTGTCTTTCACCATATCAGCACATCCATTTTACTGGGAGCCATAACCTTCTGTCTGTCTCCTCCTTTTTTTTTTTTTTTTTTTTTTTAAATAGTTCCTGCTACCTGTAATGGCTGGAAGTGTTCCCTCCCTTCTTTATTTTTCCAGCCTCAGTTCCTTTAACCACCATGGCAGAACCATTCCCACAACTGACCACAGCATAAACTTCAAGACCAGTTTTCAGATAACTCAGGATGGAGAAAACGTTCTCATCTTCCCATCCATCAACCTACCTACACCACCCAAACTCAGGTAGTTAAAGCCTAAATGGACCTCAGTGTGCAAAAGCTGAGGATAAAACAGGATAAAACAGTATTATGGAACCTGGTAAAATACCAGAGAGTTTTGGGAGTTCCTACCAAGGCTACAAGATTGTGTGACTTCTCTGCAAGAGGTTAGGGAAGTCACTTTGGTCAACATTCCACAAAAAAACAGACTTCATAGCAGAATTGGCCAAAAAACCATAACATGTATCAGTATGCACATCCACTTACATCTAAAATGGTGATGTAAGGATATATATGGTATGAAAATAAAATAAAAAAAATCTTTCATTGTAGTTTTTATGAATGTCTTGAAGGAATCAACTCAACCATGCACTGCAGGTGTTGCAGGAGTGACTGTGTTCATTGAGCCATTCTGACTTAACAGCAGGATTCTTTCTGCAGGGGAATTAAAACAGTTTGAGGGCTTTTTTTTCATGCTACAGCATGCACTATAGTTTCTTACACAGTGTGTAACTATTCTTAGATTTTACAGGATAAGGTTTTCTAGATACTGGTTGAGGGGACTTAGGTGCAGACTAAGTAGGGCTTTAAGTAGTGGAAACTGTATAAAACACTTTCCCATGGGAAAATGAAGTTGGTTTCTTCATTAGTGTTTTTGGGAGTTCAAGAGGAACCTTTGCACTCAGGATCATTCAGCATTACTCTTCTCACCCACTTGTAAGGGACCTCCTAGAAGCCAACCCCCTCAGCTGCCCCCATCCCAGAGAAGTCATCCCAATACTGAAAACAGCAAAAAAGCCACAACCAGGCCTGAAACACCCGATGGAAATTTCTCAGTCTTGACCAAAGTAACCATCTGCATATTTGCTGGAGTTTCAGCCCCCATACAGCTCTCTGCCACCCGTGTAACACGACAACAGCATGTCCTGAAACTGCCTGACACTGAGGCAAAGGACTGGGTTATGAAGTAACCCAGGCCATAGCCCACAGCTCAGCTCTTCCTCCCCAGCTGCATCACGGAGCTTTTGAAGAGCCATGGAGCAGTTTTCAAACAGCTTTCAAAAACCACAGCCCAAGCAGGGCTGAACAAAGGAACATCCCCATGCTGGGACACCACTGGAAACACTGAACTTCTTGAAGACACAGATGCTCCAAATGTGCTGATGAGGCCAACCCAACCGGGCCCGTTCTTTGTGAAAAGGCTTTGCAAAACCAACCCTGCAAACACAAAGCTCCCTGGTTAGGTTTCCCTTCCCCTCTCTGCTTTTTATTGTTGATGTTTTGTTCTGGTAGTTTGGGGTTTTTCTGTTTGTTTTGGGTTTTTTTTTTTTTCCTTAAGTTGTGGTCTGCATAATGTGGAGAGCACTTGAAAGTGCCTTCTGTCCAACCCCAGGCCTTCAGAGTGCACTGCAAGTTATTTTCCTCTCACTCATAAGTCAAAGATTTTCAAAGATGACCCAGGGACCAACTCTTTCCTGATGTGAGTGCAAATCACTTGCCAAGTTTAGTTTCCTTTGGATTCTGCCTACCAGGGAAGGGTCACTTTACAGACTCCATTGGTGCTTTCCTTGTCTCTAAATATTATAATTTGTCCATTGCATTTCACATCAGGATGCAATTTGGCAGGTAAGTTAGGAGTCTGGAGGCAATTATTTTTCTTCCTTTGGAGAAATGGATTATATTATTTCAGTTATTTTCAGTTATTTATTTTAGATGGAGTGCAAGGGGGGAGCTGAAAAGGAAAACAAGATGGGTTTAGACTTTCATGAAAGGATCAACTTTCCATGTTTTGACATTGTAGCAGGGTTCATCACACTGATCCCTGCCCCCAACGCAACAGAAGTATCTCAGCTCTTACACTCAGGTATTCCTATGCCAATGAAAACAACTCTTATTAGAAATCTTTAGGACTCCCCCCTCTCAACTTACACAGTTATTATTAGCAAGTGTAAATCAGTTCATTTACAACAGCTGATGCTTCTTGAGTACCAAGGAGTGATGTGCTGCTCTCAAATTACAGGAAACAAATTTTTTTTGTCCTGGTAATTTTCCTTGGAAAGACTGCCAACAACTAGGTTCAAACTGTGCTCAGACTTTTACAGCAGGACTGGTGATAGAGACCTTTCCACCCAGGACCTTTCCTTAGCTCCATGACATGAGCTGACACTGGTCTGACCCTTCTTGGGCTGCACCCAGACCAGTGGTCCCCGTGCCAGCTTCATCCCTTCTGCCTGGTCTGGACACACGACCACGAATGAGGTTTATGTCCAAATCTAAGGAATATCTGGAGCAATCAGAAAGCATTAAATACAGAGGAGAAGTACTAAATACCCACCACAGCCCTCTCCTTCAGCTTTAGTGGACTTGGGGGAAGGTCAAGACAGTTTCAGAGTTTCATTTTTGCCGACCTTACCATCTTTTCATTATCTTCCCACTCTATAAAGTACAGTTTCCACATGGCTGACAAAATAACCACCAGGTGTCTTCCTCTCTGTCTTTCATGATAACCAGATGTATTTGGAAAAGGGATTTCAGCTGAGCCCAGACCCTTCTGCAGGTCCCAGGGCCAGCTCAGCTGCACTCCTCCTATCCCTGTTTCCTTCCTCTAAACCACTTGACACATTTCCAAGGTAATTTCCATTTAAAAAAGCCATTTATAAAAAAAGTGTTTCTAGAACTAGCATTTATTGGATGAAGTGATTACATATTTCAACAGTTAAAACGAGGCATTAAGTTTCATTTTAGCTAATTAAAGAAATAAAGAAGCTACATGGACACTCCCCAGCAACCCCAACCAAACTGTGTGTGAGCTCAAGCCCATAAATGTGCAAACCCTTCACTGAACCAGTGCAGCCTGATCTTCAAACAACTTCACTGGACCAGACCTTGCCTTTGAAAAATGAATTTTAGGAAACTGCAGCTTTTTTGCAAATCTTTTCAGGCACTTATGCCTTGTAAAAAAAAGCCAGCATGATTCCTCTGACATTCCAGTGGAAGACTAAGCTTTATCAGAGCCTATAAAGATTTCAAGTCACAGTAGAATCTCACCACTGGGTTACTGGGCCCACTTCCCTTATCAATTAACCTGTCAGTTGACAGGTGGCTCTAATTAGTTAAATCCTTTTTTAATGACAAGAATTTGCCTTGAGCAAAGTCTTTCAGCTCCAGAATCATTTTACAATTGGGAGCATGCCTCAGCAAAATCCATTAAATACCTGCAGAGAACCAAACACCAGCAGCAAACTACAACTCTCTTTTGCTTCTGCAGACATCCATAGCTTTTTTTTTTTCCCCCCACATGGATCCCCCCGTAACACGAGGCTCTTTCCAACTTTTTATGAAAAAACACACCCTGATGCCTCTTTGTTTCAATTCCTTTAAGAAGAATTTGTAATTCCATAACCTGGCTGTGCCCTGAGAGCAGAGGCTTGTGGACAGAAACACTGACACCAGAGGTCTCTGAAAACATCTTTTGGGAGTATTCAGCATCTTGATATGGGGTTTTTTCAAAATGCACCTTTTGTGCACAAAAAAAGTCCAGAAAACTGTCCCTAAGAATAAGGAGAAATTTATAGACTACTACTTTTAAAATACACAGTGACAGATGTCCTGGACATTCAGACTTTGTGGATGCTCAAGCAGTTTTCAAGCCAAGTTTTCAGCCTCTGGAAAAGCCACATTTTAGAAAAAAACCAAACTCTGTAGTGTGCCTGCCCTGTGCATTCTTCATGCAGAGATGGGGAGGGATGGAGAAAGGAGGGGGAGCTTCTCCCAGCACGTCACACAAGTATTATATTAGAAAAACATGTACTAATTCCTATGCTAATGAGCCCATTACTCCCCTTTGCATCAAAGGCCTTCAGATCACATTTGTAATCTTTTTCAAGTGTTAGCAAACAAAATTACAAGTTTGACACTACAGGTTTCAACAAATTCCCCTCCCCATCAGTGCAGCAAGGTACTTAAAAATAGACGTAATGAGCAGCTTTGGATCTGCATAAATACCCTGTGGAGTTCATTAATGATTTCATTTTTGGCAAGACACCATGGCAAATGATGGTGTATTATTAAAAACATACCTAGATATATGTACTTGAAACTCCTGCAAACACTTAGGGAAGGAGAAAAAAAAAAAAAACCAAACCAAACAAACCACAGGCTGTGTAATTTTGGTTTGCCTTTTAAGTAACATGATTTTAATGATGCTTAACTGCAAAACTGTTTGCCCTGAAAACTAACTGCTGCTGTCCAAAGGATGCCTCAGTCTAACAATTCTTTTCACATATTTGTGAAACAATTTCTTTTCATAGATGAGAAAATGGGATCTGAAATTTTTACCATAGGACTTAACTCCGAGCACAGCTCCACAAAGCCACATAAGGTAATTTCCATCACTGTCCTCAAAATTAGAGAATTGGAGCAGAAAGCCCATTTTTTGTCCCAAACTCTCAGTGTTTCTGCCTGGGTCACACCCAGACCATCTGCTCTCCTTTCATTTGCTCACAGGGAGCAGTGGCAGCAGCATCCATTGTACAGCATTGATTAAAAAAGAAATTTAAGAGCAATAAATTGGTGAGAGAGGTGAGATGCAGCTCAGTCTGTGAAGATTTTAACACAGTAAATGATTTATTACAGCAGAGTCAAATAAACCACTGCAACAAGCACACCATGTCCTCAGGAGGGCTTGTGCCAGTTCAAGCTGGGCAAGTTCATACCAAGAAACAACACAAGCTGCATCAAACAGTGTTCCCTTGGTAGTTCATGGGCAAAACCAACCCCCCAAACTTCTAACTCAAGTAATACTTGGCCAAGGATTGAAGAATTTCCCTTGTAATTTGACAGTGATCATGTATCTGCATTGCTCTTCCAGTACTTCCAAGTACCTTGCTTGCTATTTAGGTTTTCTTAGCAATAGCTTTTACATCAAGAGGCTGCAGGACATCTAAAAAAAAAAATAAATTCACTTCTGCAGACTTCTTGTCTGAAACATTTGCTCCAGTCCATAGCTATGATACTCTGCATTTCCACAGCTATCACCACCTCATGTTCCTTATAGTTTTACACTTAAACCCAACCAGCTGAGATCCTGCTGCTGTTTGCTCCTGATCTTCCCAAGCCAGCAGGAATTATTACTTGGGGAAGCTCCTGTTTTGCACGACACTCACTGTTGCCCAAAATTCAGAGGAATGTTCCTGCTGCCAAGGCAAGGTTCAGCACGTCCCCCCCCACCAAACCACCCTCAGGAAAACTCACTTCTGGCCTAGATGTTGCTGTGATGAAAACTGAAATACACCGTGTCAAAAAGTCTGTGATGCCTACACCTCCCCTTGAGTCCTCAGGGGAAAAGGTAAATAGAGTCTAAGCAATTTATTTATTTAAATAATAATAAAAAAAAAAGCCTTAAGTGCCTGAGATCTAGGGAAATCATTTACCTTCTGCCTGTCAGAGCAGGTTATCTGTGTGCTTCTTATATATTAAAAACATAGCCTAAGAGAATACATTCAGTCTGTCTACAAAGGACAAAGTTGAAGTTGCAGAGAGAAAATGAACACCTCGTGATAAATGATGGATTTGAAGCTCAGGTCCTACAGTTAGCTAAAGGAAAGCTAACAAAAACTAGATTTTCAAACCAAAACTGCTGGAGTCTGTTTATCCCTTCCTGAAGAATCAGCTCAAAGACAGATTCGTATTCTTTGCCTCCTGTATTTGTCTTTGCAAATTATTTATCCCTATCTATTTACCAGAATAAACAACACAGACATGTTAAGTCTGAAAGCAAACTTTTACCTACAAATTAGGCCAGTCTTTTGCAGCTTTGAAGTTTTCTTAACTGCCTGAAATTTTTGGCCACTCCTAGTTCTAACTTCTAGCAGCACCAGCATCATAAAATATTGCAGAAGAATGCTACAGATTCTTTGCCAAAACAACTAATGTTTCCCCTCTAACACCTTTTTAACCACTTGAAATAACTTCTAAGGCTGCTCCTTCCTCTGCCCCACTATTCATTCACTAAATTTCATGAGGCCTGAAAAGCAAGTCCAAGATTTTTAGTAGGAAAATCCTAATTCCTGAATTTGGCTGTGTGAATGTGCTGAGGTGGCTGAAAATCCTGATCTGCAACTTGCTCTCCTGCACAGAAAAGGCAACATTAAGAAAAGGGGCAATTGCATGAAATTCCAGGTTATGTCTATCACACACTTCTGAATGCATCCACTCTGTTTTACCACATCCACTCAGTCCCACAGGACCAGTAACACAATCTAAACACCAGAATGCCCTAAAGGCCTCTCCCTGCAAAGACACCCAGGAGCACTGGGCTGCAGGAGCCCCAAAAATTTGGGGTTTGCCAAGGTGATGAGCTCCCCTATTTTTGAGCAGCCCTGGTGCAGGTTGTTCCTGCCTTCTCAGGATGCACTAACATGCTCCAAAGAAAGGCACGTTCATTGCTTTGTGTAAACTACCAGAGCAATAAAAACCATCATTAGAGACAATTTACTGGCTAATCTAATTTTTAAGTATGCACAGCTACTCGTAGCAATCAACTTTAAATTAATTATAGTACCAGATTAAAAGGGGAAGATGGATCGCTTCCTGGGCCACCCAAAAGCCCTCTCAGATGGCAGTAAGTGCATGGGTTGTGGGGTTTTTTTTTTCTTTTTAATTTTTTAATGCTATTGTTAAGCTTTTGTTCTGTCAGCCATTCACCTGGGGGAAAATGACAGTGACTTGTCACAGATGCTGAAGGGACCCTCCTTACCAGCTGCAACCACCAGCACGTTGCTTCCCAAGCTGTCACCCTCACAGCTCAGCAGGATCTGCTGCTCCAAGATCTGCTCTGACACCCACCAGGCAGAGCAGGAGCTGGTACTGTGAAGGGCTCTGCACCCAGTGCTCTGTGTCAGCTGCACCAGGCTTAAGGTTTGCTTCCCCCAATTATTTGTTTGTCATTTAGAGACCCGGGTATGGAGCAGATCTTGTCATTTTAGTTTTGTCAGTTATTTTTGGCCCCCGAAACAGAGGCAAAACATAAGGAGGCCTTTAGGTGAATAACTGTCTTGGCAGCAAGGTGCTAAGATGATGTGCTGTTGAAAGGCTGGATAGCAATTAAGTTATTTGAATAAGATGAAATGTTGGACAGGGCATGTGGAGACAGAGAAAACCAGCTTAACTATTCATATGCCACCCCCCCTTCAAGTTGTCAGCTAACTATTTGAGCAAGGTGCTAATTTACTACAGGCTGGATTGCCAACAAACTTCATTTTGTGTTAATTCAAAAGATGTACAGACTTGTCCCACATGCACACAGTACCCAGCCCTTTCCAGACAAGGGTAACAGTTTGCCAGATGATTATTATCTGCATTTAATTATATTACCATTCCCATAGGCTGTGGCAGGGACTGGGTCTGCACAGTGTGTGGGGCTGTGCAAACAGGACAAAAGTTGGTCTGAAAAGTCCACATAGAGATTCAGGGAGCAGATGTGGAAGCAGAGGACAGGGAAGCGCTTGAAAGAGTCCAGTGCAGAGCTACTGAGATGATTAAGGGAGTGGAACATCTCCCTTATGAGGAAAGGCTGAGGGAGCTGGGTCTCTTTAGTTTGGAGAAAAGGAGACTGAGGGGTGACCTCATCAATGTTTTCAAATATGTAAGGGGTGAGTGTCAGGGAGATGGAGTTAGGCTTTTCTCAGTGGTGACCAGTGATAGGACAAGGGGTAATGGGTGTAAATTGGAGCATAGGAGGTTCAAGTTGAATATCAGAAAAAATTTTTTTACTGTAAGGGTGACAGAGCCCTGGAACAGGCTGCCCAGGGGGGTTGTGGAGTCTCCTTCACTGGAGACATTCAAAACCCACCTGGACACGTTCCTAGGGGATGTACTCTAGGGGGCCCTGCTCTGGCAGGGGGGGTTGGACTAGATGATCTTTCGAGGTCCCTTCCAACCCCTAGGATTCTATGATTCTATGAAACACCTCACTTGAGACCCATCACCCAAAGAGAAAGGCTTGCACCATGCTCAAGGTACTGACTGACCTGAGGAGAAGGGCAAGGCAGAAGTCCTCTCCTGCTCTGTGGCTTTTCCCTGCTGTTTGGGAGACTGTTCCAGTCAGCTGGACTCACACCATGATGCCCACAACATGCCTAACATCTTGCAGGACCAGGCTCTGCACAGGAACCTTCAGAATAATTGTGCCAGTCTTTGCTACAGATGCTCTAGGAAGTGGTTCAGATTTGTCTGATGATCAAATTTGGTTTCATCTCCCCAAACCTCTCATCATATCCTCTCTGCACCAGAGGTATGCATATAGCATCTCATAACCTGACAGCACCTGGCAATGAACTTTTAAAGAGGGTCACTGGAAGAATGTACTTATTTTTGTAAAATACTTCTGCAGATGCACACATAGGAATCCACTCTACAGGATGAACACTGATAATTCCACCATGTTCAGAAGAGAGGAGCACTCTACTTGCTTCTCCCTCCAAGTGCCCATTCATAGGCTGCTTATTTGGTACATAATGTACCTAGAGAAACCACAGGGAAAACACAAGAGCAGGTAAAGCAGCCAATTTTTAGGAAGGAAAACAGTGCACGTCATGAAAAAAAATTCCAAGACAAGAAAAGTGACTTTGGCAGTGCAGAAACAAATGAGAGTTTTCTAATTCAATCCACTGAGCCACTTGGGTTTGTTTTAACCTTATAAATGCTCGAGTATGAGCTGCTGTACCAAAAGATTATGACTTCTCTTGAACCAAAATATAGTCAACAGGGACCTCTGTGTTCATGGGCAATGGGTCTGGCCTCAGATAACTCAGGACTTCTCCCTGGATGTACAGACAGCAGCAACAGGAGCAGCACCACACCAGTTACACAACTGGTACCAGCATGAGTTAATGGGTCCAAGCTGCTCACAGGCAATTCCTTGTGTACTCAGAGGGTTGTTCAACCTGTCTGCAATCACACAGGACTCTTCAAATATGAACTGGGTTATAATGAGCCAGTTACTCAAGAGCCACGGCCTTCAAAACAACTCTGTCCAGAGTAAGCTGCTTTAAACGTGCCTGACACAACCCTGGGGGTTCCTTTGGTGTGGTGAAAGAGGCTGGACATGGTGTTTCGTGTGGTGTTTCACTGTTTGTGAGTGTGCTCTCAGCCCTGCAGGATGTGTGTGCTCAGAGAACCAGCTCAGCACTACTCTTGCACGCTGCCCTTTCCAAAACGCTGACAGCATTCCAGTTTTTCCAGCTGTATGGTAACTTTCCCAGATTCCAAAGACACTGTAGGCTGTTTAATCACACAGCAAAAATCACATCGACACCCACTTAACTGGGTGTTAGAAACACAAGAATGAATTCTGGAAATGAGTTAAGACCAAAATGAAGACCAAGATCACTCCTCTGTCTTTCTTGATGAAGAAGTAAGGCGAGAGCCCTTGGATTAATTACATTTCTCCCAGTCAGCTAAATAAGACCTGAGGAAGACTGTCAGGAGTACCTAAAGAACAGTTTAGATATCTCATCTAGATGCAGGAAGATACAGGAAGAAAGAGTCAAGCAACTCTCCCCGAGAGGTATCAGAAACTCAGCATCCTTATCAGACTTTTCACCTAGCAATGTCTGCAGTGTTTTAGAGCCCCCTATAAGCAAAGGAACCGAGCTCCACCTTGGGAGAGTAATTCCCTGAGGAAAATGCTCTCTTTGTGCTCCCCCCAAAGTGCCAAGCAGTGCTGTTGTTCACATCTAGAGCAGACCTAGACTTGAGGTCAAGATTTCCAAGAGATCCTGTGCTCCCAGAACAGCTTCTCACCCCTCCTCAGACACAGCAGGACCTGCCCGGCACTGAAAACCCTACCAGTCACATCTTGATCATCATTTATCCCAGCAACAAAAGCAAGAATGAAAATAAATAAAGAATAAAATAAAAATTTTACTCTCACAGAACAGAACAAAATGGTGCAACAGGGTCTGCTGTACCCAAGCAGCAATCACACCTGCTGAAAGCTGCAGAGGCTCCAATTGCACAAACTGCCTCCCATAAAACCCAGCAAGCAAAAGTAAAAACCATGAGCTTTTGCTCATCTGCTTTTGATTTTTATAATGCTGTTCCTTTTAGCAAAATGAAGTTTAAGTGCTTATGGGACTAACAACCTAGTAAATGAACTAAGTATTAATTTGTGGTTTTATTACTCAGCAGACCGATTTTCATGAAGCTGTTTTTTTCTTAGGACACAGCTTGCTCTGCAGCAGCTGTTTTCTATTACAAGCCACTCAAATTCCTCTGCCTCCAATTTTCAAAAGTGCCCACACTAACTTGAAAGATTTGGAAATGAGACCCAATTGCTGTCTGCTTGGAAGAACTGCACCTCGTGGCTTTAATCCTAGCAAAAATCCCAGCCAATGCCTGCAGCAGCAAGGCTGCAGGTTCCCCCCCACCTCCCTCACCATGGGCCAAGCACCCAGGTGGCCCAAATCCTCCAGATCCACCTCCCCTCTGGACCTCACAACATTTTGGGAAACCCCCATGGAGGAACCATGGAGCAGGAGGTGAACCCAGTGATACGGCTGAAGAATGCTGGGCCCAGGGTCCAAAGACTGAGTGTGGCTTTGAGACAACCTTAGGTGAGGAGGTGACAGGGGGTTGAGGAGTGATTCTGGCTGTGAAAAAGAGACAGGAATGAGCCAGGCAGCCCTGGTGAGCTCAGGATTTCAGAAGCCCATGCCATAAGCCAGGATTTCAAGTGCCCATTGCAGTAAACACAGGTTCTAGCAGTCTGGTGGAGTTGGAGTCTTGTGTTTCTAGCACTTGGGAATACTCTCCCCTGGCCACACTTTCAACATCCTTCTGTGAGCCTGGGTCTTAAGCCCAAAAATTAAAAATTGGTGGCTTGTTTGGTTTTGTTAAGAATGGTATTTTCTGGATAAGTACAGAAGGAGTTCCTGCTCCCAGCTCCTACTGTATGTAAGTCAAGGCCATTAACTGCTCTAAAAGGGCACTTAAATCAGTTTATCTGCTCTTCTGTTTGCCACTTTTAAAGTATACATTTACACTGGCTTTTTTTAAACAGCTTGTGAAGGCTGCACAATGTCCCTCTCAGACACACACTCACTACTTGAAGCATTTCTCAGCATGCTCCTGGCAGCTGTACTGGTCACAACTGGCTTGGAAAATAGTTTATTATTAATTGCATGCACTGAACAGTACCAGGGCAAGTTGGGCTTGCAGGGTGAAGCCATGCTGGGGCTGTGCTGACCCTGCCAGCTTTAAAAGTGGGGACAGCCACTCTGTCCTCTGCCTGAGCATCTCTGCCCCCACACCAGACCCTTCACCTGGGCAGTTCAGCTGCCAAATCATCCCCCTTTTCTTGCTGCCTTTGGATTTCTGCTGAGAAATCACTCAGCTCAGATTCCAACCAAAGCCAGAGAAGCAGCAAAGTAGGGGAAGAGAGCAGGGGACAGGGAAAGGGCCCAGAGCCACCCTGTGCAGTGTCCCCTCAGCCTTAGGGACAGAAGAAAAAGGCAAAGCAAGTGATGCCCTGGGTGACTGAAAGGCTCAAGGGTGTCACAGGATTTACTCCTGTGCTCCTCACCCAGTAAAGCACCTAAGTGAGTGCTCAGTGTTAAATGTTTCCAAGTCAGTCAAGAATCAAAGCACAACAAGGAACTGAAGCCTTAAGGAGGACAAATCAGGGGCTAAAAATGCCCTCCTACAACTCTCTGTATCTTGAGGAATGGCAATTTGTCACTTCATGGCAAGGCCCTGCCTCTTCTTTTAGACAAATCATGCTGAGTCACAAGAAGGTTAAAAATTCACCCATTTAAAGTATCACCCTTCACCAGGTCTTTGTTGCCACCAGAATGGATGCAGAAGTTCCCACTTGGAAGCTCAATTTCAATATTTCTGCTTACTCAGACAAATACTATTGCACTTCAGTCACACACTGAAGGGTTTTTTTCACATGTTCAGACTTTGTAAAGCAATGGCCAGAACTGCCTGTGGTTCTCCACTTGCATTCCTGCACTTTGGAAAACAATGACTAATTCTAACAACCTCATGGACTTTTTTGGGCAGTCTGCATGATAAAATAAGACCTTACTTTGTGGGGTCAGGTCACGTGGAGAAATATTTAGAATACACTGCAGAATCATAGAATGGTTTGGGTTGGAAAGGACCATCCAGTTCCAACCATCCTGTGAGGTCAGGGACACCTCCCACCAGCCCAGGATGCTCCAAGCCCCATCCAGCCTGGCCTGGAACACTGCCAGGGATGGGACAGCCACAAATTCCTTGGGCAACCTATTCCAGTGTCTCACCAACTTCAAATTAAAGATTTCCTTCCTAACCTAAATCTCCCCTCTTCAAATTAGAAACCATTTCCCCTGGTCCCCTCACTACACACCCGTGTAAAAAGACCTGCCCCAGCTTTCTTGTAGGCAAAAAGCAATTCTTGTTTGGGAGACAGTTGAGAACAGGAAGGAAAAAATCTCTTTACTTTGGTTTTCAAGCAGCTATGAAGACTTTATAAAGAACAGGGAAAAACAAGGAAAAAAGTGCAATTCATACATATGCCCCTGAGAAACTTCTACTGTTATTCTGCATGTAGGGACTGATCACTGCAGGATGTGAGATACACTGTAGTGAATTTTTATTCAATTAAGTGGATGGCAGACAGTCTGAGCAAGGAGTTAGGTTGTACCAAGCAAGAAGACATCAGCTCTTAGAGAAGAAGGGGCTATGGAGGTAAAGGTGTGGGTGAGTGGTACAGGTGGTGTGGGGTATGGTGCACACCACGTTTCCAACAGAGCTGGAAATAGAGGCCTGCAACACACTTTGGATGGAAGCTGGAAAGGAATGATTTCTTTCTGAAAGTTAAATTTATGGCAGGAGCCTTCAGATAGTAGCAGGCCATGGAAATACCCAGGGCAGGTTGGTCCCTGGGCTGGGACACATCCTTTGAGGAAGCCCTTTTGACCTCTTGCAACTGAAGCAAGTTGTTGCAGGGCCCGACTCAAGATCAACATTAAACACAGGGAGAAATCAGAGGAAGGAACCAATTACTGTTGTTCAGTGCTATCTAACCCATTGTATCCACTGTGTAAGCATGTTGGTGTTTGCCTGCTCATTGGTTTAACTGGTAGGTGAAAACTCCTCCTGGGAGTAGCTTTGCTGAGGTGACAGTTCTACCTGATGTAAACAGTTGCCTCTCCACTACAAATAACATCACTGTGCTTTTCCAATTGGAAAGAAATGTATTTGATAAGATAACAAATGCCTGGCAAAGCCCATTTAAGTTAGGGAAAGAAGAGGAGGGGAAAAATCTTGTATAAACAGCAAAACAATACAGCTTTATCTAATCTCAGCCATTTATTGCTGCTTGTCTGTGTGTGTGTGTTTTACTGACAAAATAAAATAAATTGAATCAGCTTACACATGATAACATGCTCTTTCCTACCTCATACTAATTGCTTGGCTAATTGATGTTTGTTGAACTTTCTCCATTTCATTGAGTGATTAGGTACAAAGCTAACAGTTGACATCTGTAGGCGCTTAACTGGCGTCTGTAATTACTGTTAATGTTAAATAATTGTTAGTTAATTGGAGTGGTAACTGACTGAATGGAATCCAGATTGTGAAGCAAAAAGAGACCTAGTTAAATAAACATACATTTTTCAGAGAAAACAACATTTTATTACAAGGGAGAGATTAACAGCAGGCCAGATATGGGAGGTCTGCAGGATGCTCCATTTAGGAAATCTCACTCCAGTGTGGGCTCCACTAACTGGAGATGTGTCAAGGAAGGATCTTTGTCATCAAAACACTCCTAGCTCAAGAATTTTTCCACCTGATTTTGAACCAATTATCACATTTTGTTATTTCACAGCGCAATGCTCCTAAGTTTTGGGGGGTTTTTTTGTTTTTTGTTTTTTTTTTTTTTTAGAAAATCAAAGGTAGTTTAAACTATAAAACAAATACTCTCTCCAAAATAGATACAATTATGTTAGTAAACATTTCTGGTCTCCTTATTACAATTCCAGAAGTTTGACTTTGCTGAAATCAACAGTTTTAAATGAACTCTTAGGGGAATATGATCACCAGCTGATACTAAAGGCTTTCTGATACTGGGCCAACCAGGGAAGGATGCCCAGACCAACACTTAACTCTTTCCCTCCACTATTTTGGTCAGGAAAAGCCAATGCCTATAGGTTCTTGTACCATGCTGCCCAGTTTACAGATTTACTTTGAATTAGCATCTTAAAAAATACCAGTGAAGTCTTGGAAGACTGTTTTGTAATATCTTTAAGTTTTAGGATTTAAGAATCTGCAAGGTTTTGGAAGAGGCTTTGACTTCCACCTGTCCCTCTGGGTACATCCCATTATCCAGAGACCTTTCCCTGCAGCTACAGAGGAGCTCTGGTATCTCCTGACATTGGCAATTCCCCCCTGGCTGCCATCTCCCAGCCAAAAATCCAGCAGCATGGAGAGAGCACTGGAAGCACAGGGCTGGAGAGGAGTGGTTTGTGCTCAGGAGATGCAGCCATAAGGACATGTTACAGAAAGAATTTCTTGCTCAAAGCCTTCAAGGCACAGAAAAAACCTGCCTTGCTCTTTGTGTGCCAGAACAAAGGACCATCACAAGACACAGATTGACTTTTTTGTCTGCTTGACTTGGAAGTTAAAGTAAAGAGATGCAGCACTTCTTGTAATCTAACACACAGGGACAAGAAACCTGGGGTCCTCAAAACCCGAGGCTTTTTCCAGTGCTCAGTCCCTCCTCTAATGAGACACTGAACTTCCACATGGAAAATATTGCAAAGCCATTTGAAATCCACAAAACACGGGCAAACCAAGTGACCCAAAGCCACCAGGAAGGTCTCCACCAGAAAGGCAAGGAGACACCATCACCTGAGGATCACTTTGGGAGGGTGAGCCAACAGAACAACCACAGGAAAAGAAATCTGCAGAACTGATTCATCAGTCCATGAGGTTTTACTGGCCAAGAGGTGGGTTTCCTGCAGGGCTGGGATTGCTCCAGAGCCCTCCCAGCAAGCAAGGATGAAGCATCAGCATCAAAAGGCAACATCCACAGGCAGCAGGATCCAAAGAAATGGAAAGCAACACAAACAACATATTCCAAATGAGTAAGGATGTCAGAAAGGTTACTACAACCTCTTGGAGAAGAGGCTGGCAGCAGCAGCCACTCTCTGGCATTCTGACTATGTTGATATTGCTGTCTGTGCAGCAGTCTATCCACTGATATTCAACACTGGATGCTGTGGGGATGGTTTACTCCAAGTGAAAGCACTTCTCTACAACCAAGCATCTCCTGTGAATGGGATCTGCAGAGAGGGATTTGTTGATTTTAGCTCCCTACATGTTTACAGAACCAGGTCCTGAAGAAACGCTTCACCACAGACAGACAAGGGGAGAAACAACAACAGGCCTGTTTTTCTCTAGAGAGATATTGCAGTGGAACCACCTAAAAAGCCTGATCTGTATTTTAGCCACCAGTGAGGAAAAGTCACCCAGATGCCTTCACCTACCTCCAGCAGAGAGAATAAATATTTCCCTGACAGCTGGTGGTGCCACAAAGCAGAAGGATTCATAAAGTTTACATGAACATCCTGTCAACAATATGAACATAAAAAGCTGGAACAGCCCAGTTGTGTTTCTGATCAAAGGCAAACTTTAGCATACAGCACAAATGAAAACTTCATCACTTTGGGACTCATTTCTCCCTTCAGCAAAAACTGTTTTCCAAGGGTATGGAGGAGGGAGTTAACAAAGGAAATGCATGGTAGTAGTAGGAGCTGCAGGCTCTGCAGCTTCAGCTGGGTCTATTTAAATTATTAGGAGATAATGGAATGTAATTATGCTGCAAAAGTCATCTTACAAAAATTCATGAACAAAACTTGTACTCTGGCCAGGATTAATGGTGCCACTGTTGATCTTCTCAGAGGGTAAGGAAAAAATAGTGTTTGGTCAAAGCCCCTCAGCAGCAATCCCAAACTGGAAGGCCCAGAGGAGTGGACAGGGAGCTGCAGGTGGGTGATGTTTTCCTCTTCCACTCCTTGTCCATCCCATTTATTCAGATGTTAACAGCTCCTTTTTCAAGCAGTACCAAGGGCCCAGACCCTTGGGTAGTCACCTCCCAATACAGCCACCTGGATTTCCATGGGAATTATTTCTCATTTTAAGCACCTCAAGGTAAAGTGCTCCTGCCTGAGGGATGGAGTGCAGGGCTCTATTCACAACCAGGAACAAATAATTTCTATTCCTGCCCTGGGGACCAAGCCACATCCCTCCCAAATTGTCAGCCCTGCTGCAGACATGGTACAGGGCTGGGAATCTTTGGGAACAGTGGCAGTACAGAGCTGATTTGGGGACCCCACAGCCCTCTCCAATGCTCTGCTATGACACAACGAGTCCTGAGGGGTCCCAACATCTACATGCAGCCCCCAAAATTAACAGGGCCCAACCAGATTTAAGGATCTATCTTCCCACTCAGCTTGAAGGGCAGCTAACTCCTCAAGGGAAACTGAAAGATTTCTCAAGGGATTTTACCACCTCCTTTAAGGGATATCTCGGGGGAATTTCCCTTTCTTCTCCATTTTTAATTATTAGTATTTCTGAGGAAGGGTCTGTTCCACAGGGCACATTGATACTAATCCCTCCCACTTTGAGCTTGATCTCCTCTTCAACCTTTAAGTCCTGCCCTAAATGGCAGAAAGGGGACAAAATGTATCTACAAAACCTAAAAAGGTTTTGTATCTTGTTGTGTATCTTATATACACTGCTTCATACATACGTTACTTCAGTAATTTCTACTACCTCAGCTATAAATAATTCCATAAAATAAAAGTAGCATGAGAAAAAAAAAAAAAAAAAAAGTGTGAGCCATGGGTAGCTGTGGGACATCTGAGAGGAATGGCTGTGGCCACGAAGGGCTGTACACTTGTCAGCCTGCCCAGCCCTCCCAGCCTGCTCCATCAGCCAAGAGCTTTGAAGGTTTCATCCTGATTTACCCGATGCAAATCTGACCTTTCTTACAAGTGACTTTTATTGCTTTTGGCAAAAGCAGCCAGGGAGGACACAGGGGGGGGAGAATTGGCTTGGAAGCAAACAGACTGAATGGCAGGGAGAGAACTTGAACTCAGAATCTATCAAACTGACAGCACCCGGGCAGTCCTCAGCCCTCCCCAGGGCAGACTCTCAGAGAAGGGAACAGCCTCCCAGCCACCAGGAGAGCCCCTGCACCTGGCTGCAGGCAATTATTGACATTATCTCTTTTTGGAGGCTCTTTTCCTGATATTTAGTAGTTTGAATGCTAATCCCTTTAACAAAACTGTCCTCCCTGCTTTTTCTGCCCTCTTTCCCCTTAATCTCTTTCTCCCAGTGGAAGGAAAAAAAAAAAATACACACAAAAAAAAAATACCAGTCAGCCTAGTTTGGCCGCACCTGGATTTGCATTGATTCTTCCCTTGTCATTCATGTTACCAACAGGAATTAGCATATGGCTTTAAGGGGAAACTCAGAAGGAGAAAAGAAAGATGCCATTTTGATGGAAATAAGGGGCAAAGGAATAATCTACAATCGACTAAAAAGCTTATTTGTGTACGGTTTCCCAAGCAAAGCTTCCAAAAGCCCATGTTGATTTTAGGCTACACAAAGAAACCCTAATCCTTTCAAGGGAACTAAATCACCAAAGAAAAGTACCTCAGAAGAAAAGGCTCCCTGTCAAGCATGGGTATTCACATCCAAAGAGATGCCACGAATCAAGCTCAGTAAGTAAACAAAAAATAATAATGTGGGAAATGTGTTTGATTCAAAGAAAAAAAAAAAGAAGAAAAAAGAAAAAAAATAAAAGAAAAGAAAACGAAAGGAAGAGGAAGAGGGGCCTACTCTTCATCAATCACCTCCCGGGGAGGAGAGCCCCTCACCCTGGTTACAGGATTCTCCCAGGAATGTGGATTCACCACTGGCTTCTCCTCAGCCCTGGCCCAGCCCCAAGGAAGGGCTGCTCAAAAGCCAAAGCTTTTTACAGCAAATTAGCAAAATAATGATGCAGTCACATGTAGTTTGGGGGCCTGGGGTCACTCCAAACACACAACTTTTCCTTTCTCCTTGTCTAGGCCACCTATTCTCTGCCTACTGGAGGGGAAAGCTGGAAATGCAATTAATCAGAGAGGTGAGATAAGCCTGGCAAGTGAGATAACCAGGCTCAGACCACAGAAATCATCCAGGCTGTACTTCCAAAGGATGCTAACCCACAAAACACAGGGATATGGATCAGCAATGCAATTACACAAAAGTATCACTCAATATGCAGCAAAAGACTTCAGAAGAACCAGCATGTCAGCATGGGAATCCCAAACACAACAGGGTCACACCCTGTCCCCAGTTAAACCACCACAGCTTCGTGGAATTAAAAGACACAGGAGTAACAAATGCAAACCTGGTGAGGAGCACAAATGGCAATTACTGAGCAAATCCACAAATATTCAACAAAAAAGACCTATATTTCAAGCTAATAAATACCATCTCTTCTAATGCAAACTGACTCAGATGCTCCAAAAAACAAATTATAATACCATGGGTTTACACTTTCTATTAAGCAGGTGGCATTAAGAAGCAGAACAGTGGGGTGAAAACCAGATGCATTTTGAAGGCTTGGAATTATCCTCATCTGTATAACTCCATGCCTGGAGCTGCTCCTCACAAAAGCCACAGCAAACGAAAAATAAGAATTTAAAATTAAAAAAAACCCACCAATACAAATACTTTCTAATAACACTGTTTCAGGACCAACTCAAAGCAGCTCCCTGCCACTGATTTAGGGTTAAGTTTTTCCTTAATGTACTGTTATATCATTAGCCACTCTCTCTTTAGATCGCTGTTTGGAAGAAATTAATGGGATCCTGAATATTTAAATGTGGCCCTCTATATCATTTATTAACTCTACAGAAAGCACACAGCACAGTAAGCCATGGTTTATGACTATTATCCTGTGAATACTAAACGGTGGCTGGTTATTACTGTCAGCAGTGCAAATTGGCTATTCATAATTCCATGTCTATCATGTAGCTGATGAGTAACAATCAAGTTAAAACATTTTGAAAACTCTTACAGTTATTTAAATGAGCTTAAATTAAAGCCATTTGTAAAATAAACTATTCCCTAATATTGTTATTTAAATTAATCCTGACCTGGCAGGCAATGCATTATTTAAAGCCTTTATTTTATATTGCTTAAGCAAAGCAATTACCAAGCATACAGAACATGTCTGAAACCCAGAGAAACATAAAAAGCACTAACAAGCTGATTGCAACACTTCTGCAAAACAAGTTACATTTCATCTCCCATTGAAATTGCCATGAAAAGAAATGTGTGGGGGAAAAAAAAAAAAAAACAACCAAAATATGTTTGTGATGTGAATTGCAGTCTTACCTTTATTTGTGACAGCGTTGAACAGTTTCTCAGAGCTGGCATCAGATGCCTGGAAGACCAAGAAAAAAAGAAAACAAGTTATATTTTCTACAAGTGATCAGTTTCAAAAGGCAGGGTGGTATATTTATGCAGACACACATATGAATGGATATTTTAGAGAAGCAAATCAGGTGGCAAAACCCTGAGAGCTCATGGCAGCTGCAGCCTGGGAAGCAGATGGCCATGCGGTGGTGCTGTCTGGCTGTGCTTCACCACCCTGCAGTGCAGATCCTTGCTTGGAAAAGAGTCTGTTTAATAAAGAAAGAAATTATTTTTTTTAAATTATTTTTTTTGTTCAGCGTATTAGCTGCACAGAAACTGTATTTTGGTACTGGAATTATCCACTGCATTCTGATGTTGATTTTTCCGATGGGGAAGAGTCAGGATTTTGAAGCAGACAGCCCAGCTTCAGGAATTTGCAGAACTGTGGATTGCTTAATTCATTTTTTTAAGTATTTTTGGAGACCTGTGCAGTGTCAAGCATTTGATTTTTACCATCTTTAAAGCAGTGCTGATAGCCTAGGTTAGTGATTCTATAAATTGCTGTTATATATTCCTTGAAAAAGAAAGAGTATGTTTCTATTTAGTATTGGTATGCATTTCCACCCAAGATTTGCCTTCGTCAGGGTAACTGATTCTTGACACCTTGCTCTGTATAAACTAATAACCCATTTTATTCTTTTCATCAAGACACCTTTATCTGTGGGAGGTTTTTCCTCCTAAGATTGTATTGTGCCTTATCTACCACTGCTGTTTGTGAGCCAGTACACTACTGTTATTAAAAAGCCTTTCTTAAGTTTCACACAAAACACTGAGCTCCCCCTTTCACAAACTGTTAACAGCAAGAAACCAGAGCAGGGAAGATAATACAGCAAATGTTCATTTTACAAACAACCTGAGCCCCAAAGCAGAAAGCATTAAGTTGGTGCAGCTGTGGGTGCACACACAGACACAATACACACAGATCCCCAGCTTAAACTTACACCACTTCCACATCCACAAACCCCAATTTTGCTCAAACTGTATCTTGGCCCCAGCCCTGCTCTCTGAAAATACCTCGGAAGAAATGTGCTCAGTACCAAAATATTGCAAACAGGGAGAAAATGCAACACTTGAGAAAAATTTTAGTCTTTTCCTAGGAACCATTTGCTCACCAGACTCGGGGAAAATAATTAAAAATACTGTCTATTTGGAAAGCAGGCTGTGGGGTTTTTCTGTTAAAGAATTTCCCAATTCAAAACCATATAAAACTGTCAGACAAGCAGCATTTATTAGATACCTCAACTGCACTGGAAACTTAGGTGTGAAATTGCTGATAAGTAAGTGCATACAGTTCAGGCTGCATATCATGGTGTAGTAGTAGCACTGAAATTATTTGTTTGCCCTCCAGTTAACAACATACAGGATTTCTATTACAGATTATTAAAACCAGCCTTGTTATTTTTCAGATTTTTTGACAGATAACTGCATTACTACTTAAAAGCTGAGCTAGTGTGTTTCTTCTCAATTAAATACCTTGTAAACACTAGATTTATTACCCAGTGATGGATTTAATATTCAGTACCAACTTTCTCTACATTAATGAAAATAGGTGAAAAAGGCACAAATTGAAGAGATGAAGAAGGCCATGTGCTTCAAAGAACAGTAGTCCAACAAATTAAGAGATGCTCAATACCTTCCTAACCTTGCTAGTCAGCCTGTGCTCTGATAAAAAATAGTAGCCTTTTCCAGTGAATTTCATCTGTTCTTGTCTTGCTAAATGCAGCTTCTCTCAGAATCATTCATTCTTATTAGATATAAAATCCAATATGGGAAAAAAAAATAAAATTAACTTCTTACAGTTTGGGGTCTTTATTTTATCATTTTAAAGCAAAACAGCATGTGGAAGCTGTAAGTTTCCTCTTTGCTTCATTTTTCCAAACGTTAGAACAAGGAAACTATTTATTATTTCTAAAGAAGTTTGTTCTAATGCCAAGCAAAACCTTACAGATTGCTTGTAAGCTCTGGGTTTTCAGGTGAAATCTTTTTTTGTGCTATTGCATAAAGCAGTCAGAAACACACATGAAATCTGGAAGGGGCACTTCTCAGACACAGAACCACCACTGAGCAAACCGGGAGATGAACAACAATACCATATGTATATAAAACAAATATTTTTACAAAAATAAAGCTTGTCCAAGGGGGAATCTCATTTTGCCTTGCTGACCGCACTGAATGGAAAAAGCAACTTGAAAAAAAAAACCAAACGTTGCCTGGCTTACTATAAAAATAAACTCAAACCCACTACCCCAGAATGAACCATGAGATAGAACTTTGCCTGCCTGTTTCATTACTTTAAAATCTAGTTTAAAATATAAAACGGCAATTAGAGTAATGCATAAGTGATACAGTAGCCAATACTCTGCCAATAGGTAAGATACCGTATCAATTTCCACCCAACCATTATTTTTTTCACAGTTACTTACATCATACAGCAGCAATAAAGGATTAAGAAGGCAAATTAATTATGAAAGCCTCAACAACTCAGCTCTAAGGCAGAAGGATACAAATACAATGCCGCTGCAGTGCTGACTTAAAATCTCCTTTCCAGCGACAGGAATCTGTGCAGACAACAAAGTGCCTTTATCCTCATGCTCGGAGGCAAAGTGGGCAACCCTGGATGTTCAAAGCAAGGCAGAGACGCTCGGCAATCCCTTTCACAGCAGACAAGTCAAGCTCTCTCTTCGTTCCCCTTCACCCTGACCATTTCCCAGCCTTACTCGAGCGAAAGGCGCTATCTCTTGGCCAGGGTACATTTGGGAAGCCGCACGGCCCCCGCACACCCGAGCCAGCCCTGCAGCCCCTCCGGGTGAGGGGCTCGCCCGCCCCCGGCCCCTGCACCGCCTGGAGCCGCTTCCGAACACTTCCCTTCCCCGCACTTCGGCCCTTTTCCCTCATCAATCCCCTTCTTCCCAGCGCGGCTCAAGCCTTTTCAGCACGAAATGAAACAAGGCAGAAATCCCTGGACTAAAAAAAAAACCCAAAAGCAACAACTAAGGAGTGTTTTCCCCTCATCAAGGAACGCGCTGTCATTCAACGGATGCTCCACTAAAATATTTCCTTTCCAGACACCGCGGCTCGACTCACTCTTGGCACGGCCGCGATCGCGACGCACCTGCCCGCGCCCGCGGAGCTTCCGCGGAACCCGCCGCCCTCCGCTCCGCTCCGGAGTGGTCCGGGCTGCGCTGCCAGACCCAACACCCCCTGGTACTCTCCTTCCCCCCGGTACTCTCCTTCCCGCCGCTGCCCTCCGCCGCCGGGGGGTCCCGCACCACGCCGGTCCCGCACCCCTGCCCGGCCCCGGGGGGGAGAAGCGTGTTACCTGCTGGCGGGGGGCTCAGCGCGGGGCTCATGGCGCTGCGGGAGGGTGCGCGGCAGCGCCGGGAAAACTCCGATCCAGCGCGGCTCAAAGTCCCGCAGCCAAAGCCCAACTAATCCTTCGGGGAACAACTCCTCGGGCCGGGCGCGCAGGCCGGCCGGCGGACATCCTTCCCGGGCAGCCGCCCCCCCCCTCCCCTCTCCCCGCAAGATGGTTTCCCTGGGAGGAGAGAGAAAGAGAGAGGGGTGTGCGTGTGTGCGAGCGGGCGTGGGGAGAGCGGCGGCCGCGGAACGCTAATAAAGCAGCAGCAGGACAAAGAAAACCATGTGCGGCGGCAGCGGCAGCCAGGGGCAGCGGCTCGGCGGAACTCCGGGTCCCGGGCGGTTCGGTCCCGCTGCCACGCAGCTCCCTTCGAGGGTCCAGCTGCGGCTGGCAGCGCGTCCCTTCCTTCGGGCGGCTGTCTTTCTCTCTTATTTTTTTTTTCTTCTTTTTGGTGGTTTGTTTGTTTGATTTTTTTTTTTTTCGGGGGGTGGGGAGTGGGGGGCTGATTTTGTTTGTTTGTTATTGTTTAAAAAGTCATTCCCGTTCTCTCCCGAGACAAAGCGGGTCCCGCCGGGGCACTGTCCCTCCCGCCGTCCAGGGCTCTCCGCGGTCGCGCTCAGGTGAATTCCATCGGGGAGAGGCAGCGGCCCGGCCCCAGCTCCTCCGGCCCCGCCGAAACAATCTCGCAAGCCTGTAAAATCCCCGAGGGGGGGAAGGGGGGCGGCCGCTCCGCTTCTCTCCGCGCCGCTCCTCCCGGCCCGGCTCTGGGCTGCCCGCCGGACCCCGCACCGCCGCCCGGGCGCTCCGCTCCGCACTGCGCGGCGCTCCGAGAGCCGCTGCCCAGCGCCCGCCGACGGCTCCGCCCCTCGCCCCGCCCCGCCGGGCCCCGCCGGTGCTCCCGGGGCTGGGAAGGGGGGGAATGGGGGGAGGCAGCGGCGGGAGGCGAATTCCCCGCGCCCCGGCCCGGCCCGGCTCGGCTCGGCTGGCGCTGGAGCTGCCGCCTCGGGGGATGCGCGGAGGAGGGACGCGACCTCTCTGCGGAGCCGAACACTGTCCCCGGAGAAAAGTCGGCGGGAGGTAACAATTAAGAGCGTATTGCATCGAGCTATTTTTTTTAAATGGAAATTAAAAATTTTTTTGTTTGTTTTCAATTTAAAAGCCCCCAAAACGTCCCCAACTTCAGCTGGGTGGCCGCATGGAGACCCCCCCCCCCCCCCCCACCCAACACAGTGCTGCACACCCGGAGTCACAGGGGGGTCCTCGGGTGGCAGGGTGGGCTGGGGGAGCCCCAAGCTTGCAAAGACTCACTCGGCTGCCAGCACCACCGGGCAGAGGGTTTCTCAGTCACTGTAGGTTTTCCCTAAGCACCGAACCCCATCAGGAACAGCCACCAGGACAGAAATGCACAGCCACGTTACTGTGGCAGGGATCATTCAGGGAGGGACGGCGGCGGGAGCCAAACGATGCCTCCTATAAACCAAGCTGCAGCGGAGAGGAGAGGCAGTTCTGCTCACAGGCACAATATCCTCACACAACGAGCTGTTTTTTCTGAGAAATGCAGAGGTGCTAAGGTAGGTCTTAAGGGCTCCCGAGGCCTTTGCCCAGGGAGTGTTTTCAGGATTTCGAATCTTGAAATTGTTTTGAAATCAATACTGGGCTAAGAGTGTTAATGGAATTAAACTCCGGTGGCCTCCGCTTGGATTTGAACTAAATCCTCAGAAACAGCATTGACAAACTCGACTCACTCCAATCCCTGTGGCAGAGCTCAGCCTGGAGGAGGTGGCTGTCCTAAGGGAAAGACGGGAGCTACCCAGCCAGAAATGAAAAGCAGAGAAATTGCTCTGAGCCTGTGGTTGGCCACACTGAGCCAGGAGAGGCAACACCCCCCCAAATCCACAGGGAGCCTGGAAAAACACGTTCACACCCTGGGCCAGCTCCGAGCTTGCCTCGGGAATAGGGTGCAGAGGATGGGGGATGGAGAGGGACTCATCCTGCTTCTGGGTGCAGCCACCCACCAGTGGCTGCAATGCCTCTGAAGAAAAAAGAAAACCCCTAATAAAACCTTCCTGCCAGTTACTGATGGCTCACTACAGGATTTGATGAAAATATTTCTCATTTGCTCCTCATCCCATCGCCTTATGACCCATTTCTGAACACTTTTCCTTCACAACATGACACCATGGCTTTTTCAAGATTCCCACTGGAGGCAGAGCTGCACTGACTGGTTTCCACTGGGACAGCCATGTGGGGAAGATGCTTGAAAGGAATGACTGCGATAAGCAGGAGACAAACACATCCACACCAGCCCCAACTTCAGACCAAGGCTGCAAACACTGCAGTGCTTTTCACTGTATATTTGATCAGGAGAGGAAATACTTGGGTAAAACTGTGACAAATCCTCTTTGTCAGAATATTTAAAATGGTGGCCAACTTCAGATCCTTGTTATAGCAATGGAAATAAAAGCTCTCTTTAGACCTGTCCACCTTAGCAGGGTTATCCCTAGATTTCTACAACGGATCTGAGTGTGGACTTTGGCTGTAAGATTTCACAGGTTTTTGCACCTCCTAATGTATATTGCAAAAAATCATCTTGTGCTGTTGCAGAGGTGGTTTCCATCTCCTCCTCCTCCTCCTCTAGAAACCCATCAGAGACAGCTTCACCTCTGGTTTCTAGAATAAACAGTGGAGAGTGGCCAAAAAGCCATCGCAGTCCATCAGTTATTTCATGAGCTCAGCAAAGGAAATGGATGGCTTGAGTGCAGTTTGCAGTCTCCACCAAAAAAATAAAATAAATAAATGCCTTAAAATGGCCGAGTTTCCCTGCACAACAACCAGAGAAGACAGGGACTGCATGGATGGTGAGGCAGTACCTGACTGGGGAATTAAATGCACAATATTAAGGTGTGGCAGCTCATTTCTTCTATGAGCACTTTGGTCAAGACTTTCTGCACCTCAGCATGGTAAGAACAGGTCTAATTAAAGCCTAGACTCCTCACAAGACTTTAATTTGATAAATTTAGCCTGGATTAAACTACTGGCTTGTCTGTACTGGATTTTTCAAATGTTAACCACATGCCACACCTGAAATCTCAGCATGCAAAAAATCAGAAATGCACTTACCTACTCATCTCCCTAGGGCTGTTAAGGTTTATTGGCAGGGCTGTGGGCCTCATTATGTTCATTATTTGTGCCTTAGAGTTAAGTAGAGGACCTCTGTTTTCCTAGTAGAACATTATACATGCACAAAATGTGTTTAATAATTCTGAATGAGAAGTTTGCAGCTTAGGAATTCACCCAAAGCCAAATTAAATCACAGGAAAAAAACACAACCCACCATCACCTCCTAATGATTTCAATGGCCTCTGGATCAAGCTTCCCCCTCTCCTGACAGCAATACTTTCCTGTGCTTTAGGATATGCCTGGATGGGTTTTTGAAACCTTCTCTCTCTTATCTGTGTGGGACCTTGCCAGACTTTTTTTTCATCTGTCTGTGGTCTCTGTGTCAGCGCTGACATTTGTTTCTGCCACAACAGCAGCCAAATGAAGTGCATTGAACTTGGATCAAAAGTGATTTCAAGATCTTTCAGTCTCTGAAAAGAGGTTTTCAGATCCAACCATTTTATAAAAATGACCTAAAGCTGCCTAGACAGCAGGCAGAGAAGCAGACACAGACATTTGTTTCCAAGTCACAGAGTCATTCCAAAGAAGAATTACCCATCTCTGGCACAAAGAGGAAATGAGTATTGAAATTACAGCAGATTATATTGGATTAAATTATTGATGGCAAACCTCAGCTCACCTGGAAGATTCTGCAGCTTTTTCCTGGCAACAGGAAAACTGGATATTCCAATTCTTTGTTACTCTGTGAAAGACTGGAAACGTTTATGTTTCCATTAAGCTGCTAATCTTTCCAGAAGACACAGCAGTGTCCAAGTTCAGAGTGATTACGATGCCTTATAAAATCCTCCCTGTTGCTTTGAAAACATACATAATTTTGTCCATTTTTGGATAGGAGGTGCAGGTTCCTTTTTCACAAGGAAAAAAAAAATAAATTGAAGCTATCAGTGGAGTTTTATGACTTTGAACAGCACGGCATAATGTCCCAACCTGAAAGTACTCAAACTTGAATGCTATGAAGAGGTTTAAGAAAAGGACCTGTTGTAAGAGTGAGCTAAACAATGGCACAATCACCACTGGTTTATGCTGTAAAAAGGGAGCAACAAATGTCACTAAAACAAATCGTGGGGTTTAGGCTGGAGGCCAGACTGGGTGCTGCCAGGTGTGTGCAGCATCAGCCCTGAGCTGAGCACCCAGCAGGAGGTGAGAGCAAAGCCCCCTCCACAGCCCTTCTGGCAGAGCCAGAGTTCTCCTGTGTTCCTGCCAAGGGGAAAAGGGGACAAAAAAGGTTACTGCACCCTTTAGAAGGAAACAGAACTACTGGACTAGCAACAGCCCCTGGGTAAGTTCTCGAGGCAGGTAAAGCTTTTCATTTGACAAAGCAGAAAACTTTTTGTGAGAGCATATTAATGACAGTGCAACTTTTTTATTATTTTTATTTTTCTGCAGCATTCGCAAAACCAAACCACTTTGTAATCCCTTCTTTTATGCAGAACAGATTGCAGTTTTAAGCAGAGGCCCATAAACTGCAGGTTCAAAGAAACCTGAAACTGAATTAGCATAAAAGCTGGAATTCTCATTTAGAGGAACAGCAAGGCAACAGCTCTGCAGGCAGTTTTATGATTCTGGTTTCAAATGGAAACAAAGATAAAAAGTGGGGCTCAGGGAACAATAGGGCTGTTCTCTCTTCCCTATCCCTACAGGCCTGGACTTATAAAACATACATAAAAAGTGCTCTCTACTCCTTCTAAGGACATAATTTAGCCCAGTTTTGCAGGACTAGAAGAGGTTGGATAATACTCTGAACCAATGCAGTTTACCAAAGAGAAATCATCACTGTCCTTCAAGACTGAGGAAATTTCTTACCCAAGCTTCTCTGAAAAGTCTTTGAGGTGACCACCACAGTTTTCTTGCCTTCCCTCTGCCAGTGATGAAGAGGAAGAATCCCCACCCCAAATCCTGGCTACAACTTTTCAGTCACAAAATACATGCATTTATTTCTTCTGTACACCTTCCTATGGTTTGTATTCTGAGTTACTAAATCTAGGACAGGACACAGGTGAGATGCTTTTAGCTCAGAGAGACCTTCCTGGGCTCTGAACTGCTCCCTACACTACTGTCTAACCAGAAAGATTTGTAAGATCCTGTCATGGAGTAAAAGGAGAAAATATAAATTCTTCCCTATCCACCACCACTCCTGTGAGCACATTTCATAAATGCACCACTTTTAAGCTCTGCCCATTATCTTTCCCTAATTTCTGCCTGCTAGCAGGTCCTGCAGCTGAAGAAGTATTTCAAATTAATTTGTCTGTCAATATCTGGCTACTGAATCAACTAATAAGAGATAAATAATTTTCATTCCCTTCTTCTTAGTCAGAAGAAGAGACTTTCTTATCACTGAATAAAGCATCCATCACTGCGTGCTGTAATCCGAGTCTGTCTTTCAGGTCATTCTGAGCCCAGAAAATGCTGAATCAGCACCATAAACCAATCAAGTAATTTCTTTCATTTTCTAACATTCAAGCAAAATAATGAAAATCACAGCTCATTTGGTGGGGAAAATATACTACAGAAATCTATTCTTCCAAGGATAATTTTAAAAGAGGTTTGCCAAGTAAAGGAACACTATTGTAAAAAGACTTAGTTAATGTAGGGGCTCTTCTGCTGAACTGATAAATTCCATTTCTTTCTGTCATCTCATATTTAGATAGTACATTATGAACAATAAATCTATATGTTTAGCCAGCTTCTCAACAGTGCAAAGACATTAACTTGGCAAAAGAATGACTGTTACTTTGATGAATGAAACATTCACCTAAAATATTCATGTACAATATGATAATATCCAATTGATAACAAAAAAACAAAAAGCCACCCCACTACAGATCTAAATAACTGAGATGTATACGAGACAAACTGAGCAACATACATAAGAGGAGTTATTATGGCACTGTTAGGAGAACCAACAAATGAAAAAAAAAGCTTGATAAATATTTTCCATAACAAAACACAATTGGTTTCAGTGGGATCCAGCTCTGTTTCTCATTAGTTATCCTTCACTTGTCAGACAAGTTCCATATTTCACTGAAACCCGCTGAGTATTCTTTATAGTTTGCTGGGGAAAGTGGCTGCACATTTAGCACGTTCCCTTTATGTGTGTGTTTTCACAGGTCTTTCTTTAAAACACACCGTACAAGCTTTTGCTCCTTTCCCTTAGGATAGTGGGTTTCCACATCCAAGAGGAGTTTAAAAGCAGGTAACAAGTCATCACTTTTGAAGCTGCAGAGCAACTGAAGAGGTGCAATAGCCCCAGCAGCCATTATCAGGGCCTGCCAGGGTGCCGCCGTATCAAGTTCTATGATAAAGCACTCAGCTGACACCAGAAAAATAATCATCCTCTCTCTCCTGCACCACCCCCTTTTTCACAAGGAGGCTTTTTACACTCATTAAATGCAACCTTATCTCTGAAAGACTGCAATCCTCAGCAAATGACAAGTGTGCCTAATCTCATTTTCTGACAAGCGATTCTGACAGCACCTTCCTTTTGATTTCTAAGACACGTAGCTAGACATATATTAATCTGTCAGTCATTGCCCCTAGGAAGGATGGAAAAAAAAAAAAGGAGACAGATGAACATTTGTGAATGTGAAGGGAACAAGGCAAGAGAGGACTAAGGGTCCTTTCCTGGCTATTTTAAGCAACACAACCCTGTTTCTCCACGCTGCCCAACTGAGGTGGCACCCAGGACCCACCTGTCTGCAAGGGGCACTGAGCCACGTTTGGTGTGAGGTCTGAGAGTGACCCAGCAGTATTTTCAGGTTTTCCTTGGTCTGGAAAGCAGTGGGATTCTCATCTCACTGCTCTGCACCTTGGTTTTTACCACTGGATATAAAAGCATTGCATAAAATCCAAGTGTTATTGTGACCAAGGTGCATATTTTAGTTACAGACATGGGACTTGCCAGTATTGGTTCTACAAAAAGTTGAGCTTTGATTCCAAATTTCCAGATTATCAAGTGTCCTGCAATAATACCTCTTTTGCAGCTAGAAAAGCTTAGTGGTTCCAGTCCCCCTAAACTCCACTTGGCTTTGGTAGCCAGCTGGTCCAGGCTAAGACAGGTTTGATAAAAGCATGAAGATGGAAAACATGAAATTGTTGTCAGGTCTCCTGCACGAACGTTCAAAGTGCTCTAAAGCAGAAGTGGTCAGGGTGACATGGTGTGGTCTGGCAAGGCTCTCACTGCAGAGACTCATCAAGGCTGAGTCAAGTTGCATTTTGAGGCCACGAAAAGGCAGGATGTCCAAGAACTCCCAGCCATAATACATATTTCAAAACTGAGAGGGCTACAAGGCCCTAAGAGGAATTGGTAAATTTGCTACTCAGCAAGTGTGAGAAATAAGAAGACTTTATGCATGAGGTATGATACACATTGGTGGGCACACGGATGTGGGTGGGAGGAGGTGGGCTGTATGTAGCTACTAAAGGGTGTAAAAGAAGTGAGATGCTACAAATGGGACCCAAAGGAGTAAAGCTGATTAAATGAGGTGGGAGGCAGTATTCTTTATCTTACACAGACCTACCTATTAGTTATGTTCCTCATAAACACACCTTCTCCCTCTTAGCATGTGAGTCATATTAATATTCCTACCCACCAAATGCTAAATGAGAGAAAATTATACAGCTTTACCACCTAACATTCACCCCATGACCAGTTTGCACTTGCAGAGAGCCTCCCCAGCTGGCAGCACATCCCTCTGCCTGGGGATGTCTCAGCTTGGCCAAGTTGGGTACCCTCAACTAAGAGCTACTCACCACCTGCTTTCTCTTCTGCTGGATAATATTCAAGTACAGGAGAAACTTTATTGTTCATAATGGGATAAGGAAAAAAAAAATCAAATGAAAGCGAAGTACAAAGCAGCTCAAATTCAGTGCTTTAAAGTGATGCCATTTTCATAGTAATACAGTCATTAAGTACTTGTTTGATGGTGCAAAAAGTAGGCCAAGATCTTTGCTAATACATTTTATTAATCAATACCTCCACTAGAGGATGGGAACAATTAAAGTTTTCCTCCTCACTCAGACAAAGCAGCATAAAGCTTATGATCTACTTAAGGAGCCCGCCACTCAATGGCAAGATGAAAAGACTTCTTTAGTTTTACTTAAGAGCTGAAATGATGTTAATACTTCAAATGTTTAGGATCCAGTTCTCAGAAAGACAGTAAATCAGCAGTGGCAGGAAAGCTGCCTGCTGTCACAGAGTCCCCTTCCTTGCATTTCCACACTGATGTCATCAGAACTGGGAAACTCACATTCTGGAGTTCATTGAGCCTGAAAATAACACTGAAGATATTTCCTTTGCCAGGCAGAACTCTTTAATACATACACCTAGCAGAAAATCACATCTCCTACTGCTGATGGGCCTCAGAAGGATGACTGTAAACCTGACACTTGCATCATTTACATTTATGTTGGCTTTTTTTTTTATATTAACAAAAGAAAAAAAGGATTTTCTACTTGAATCTGAGCTTCAGGATGTAGAAAAGAAGACATAGAAAAAAGTCTCTTCCTTTGAGAAAAAATGATGGGGCAAACCAGGCAGTTCACTGTGCAGACCTGTAGCTTCTCATCTCACAGTGGAGGTTGCTGATATGGGCATCAAATAAAGAGAAAACTGCCTAAAATGTGCCCTCCTTGGCAGACTCCACCTCTGGCCCTGCAGCAGGGGCCACCATCACCTAAAGGACAATCCTTATCTCTCTTCCATCTCTGGGGAACCTCCAGAGACACCCATCAGTCATTATCCTGGAGGGCCACGGGCCACAAGTGTTGGCACACCTGCCCTGCACTGCCTGACTCAACTGTTTGGGCTCCAGCAAAACCTCTTGATAGGGGTTTCATGGCACAAGCACATGGGAGGAGAGACTCCTGGTAACCCAACAGGCAAAACAATCCCCAGGAGACAAAGGATATGGTTATTTCCTACTCCTCAGGGGAGGGACATCAAATGAGACAAATGCAGGTGCCACAGAAAATACTGCCCAGTTTCATCTATTACTTGGTCCTGCCAGGAGAGCAGGCAGGATCCAGGCAGGATTCAGAGCCTCATCCAGGAATTCACAGCTTTCTGCTGTGGAATGAAAGGATCCATCACTGTGTTAAGCTCTGAAGCCCTCAACACAAGAAGGGCATGGACATGTTGAAGAAAGTCCAGAGGAGGACCACAGAAACTATCAGTGGGCTGGAACACCTCTGCTACAAAGACAGGCTGAGAGTTGGGGTTGTTCAGCCTAGAGAGGAGAAGACTGGGGAGACCTCAGAGTGGTCTTCCAGTAACTGAAGAAGAAAAGCTACAAGAAAGCTGGGGAGGGACTGTTTACAAGGGTCTATATTGACAGGATGAGGGGCAAACTTAAATTACAGCAGAGTAGACTTAGATTGGATATTAAGAAGTTGCTCTTTGCTGTGAAGGTGGTGAGAAACTGGAAGAAGTTGACCAAAGAGGTGGTGGAGGCCTCATCCCTGGAGACATTCAAGACAAGCTGGACAGGGCTTTGAGCAACTTGATCTGGTTAAAGATGTCCCTGCTCACTGCAGGGGGTTTGGACCTGATGACCTCTAAAGGTCCCTTCCAACCCAATGTATTCTGCAATTCTAGGATCATGCAGACTTGCTGACCTTACAGCATGAGAGAAAGCATGGACACAGTGATGTGTTTAAAACAAGGACTTTTTTCATATGATCATGAACAGAAACTTAAACGCAAATCATCTTTTATTTTTTTTAATGAGAACTAATCATGCTTAAGTTGCAGCAAAAAAGAGAAAAGTTCTCCCTGTTAATCACTGTAATAATTTTGGAAATGTTGGAGATGGATTCATGTCAGACAGCTGACCTCCCATTGTAAATTTGCTGTCTGGCTTCACTTAGTAATGAGCCTAACAGGCACCTTGCTGTTTCTAACCCACTTGTCAAAATTATACAAGAGCCTCACTAATACTTTCTTCAAGGCTCCCAGGTCTTCTCTGCATCTTCATCTGGGATTGCTCAAAATGATGCAAAGGTCATGGTACTCACAACAAAAAGGTCAACAAGAAAATAAGCAGGTGGATTCTGCTCTAGTACAGCCTCCATCCACACATCCAAATCTCTCAAAAAGTCTTGCTTTAAAATCCTCTGAAAATAAAACCCTTCAAACACAAGGAACAATTTTTACTAGCTCTCAAAGCACTATTTTTCTTTCATTTAAGATTCTAACAAAACTGAACTCCTTTGTCTCTCAAGCTCCCTTGATCTCCTTCACTTTTAGCTGTCACATAAAGTCAATTGGCTGCACCTCTCTGCTTGATAAAGACATGCCAAATGTTCTGAAGTATCTTTAATGAGGAGGTAGATAAGACATAGTCCAACAAGGTGCTGAACACTTTGACCCTAAGCTAGCAAAGCACTTAAATATCTGCTTAACTTTAACCAAAAAGAAGTCCTTTTGAAGCTAACAGGGCTGTTCTGGCATTCAGACTTAAGCCCTGTTTTATAAATTCCACTGGATTAGGGAAAAAGTGGTTGCAAGGTAGAACCACAGTTATAGAGAGAGCAAAAAAACCTTAAAAATACACAGCTAACCTAGTGAGAGCCAGGATGGCAGCGTCTCAAGAAAAATTATGGAAGTCCCTCTATTATTAATTAATGTGTCAGTCATGTTACATGCAGTACTGTGGGTATTATTGTGTTAGAGGGAGTAGGCAGGTTTATTTTTGATTGCAAGGTAACTTTTCATAAATGTGATGAAACACCTAAATGACCTGCAAGGATGAAAGCTTGGTTTGTCCTTCAAAATATGTCTAGAAAAGGGACAACCAAAAATAATACAAATAAAAATTTTTGATAGGAATGCCATGGAGAAGCAGCTGAAAGAGGAAAACTGATACCAAAGCTGAGCTATTGTTCCTGAGACTCAGTTAATCAGTTGATCTACATCCAGTCTGGATTATTCCAGGCATTATAGAAGGTGTGCTTTGAGAATCTCACATAATACATGAGAGTCATGATAAAACTGAAACCTGTTTTGATAATACAGCTGCACGTTCTACTCCACTCACACCTCTAAGAAAGGCTGCCAGATCTTATCATGGTGAGTTGTTCATCTATTTGTTCCTATAAAATCTTTTTGCTGCTTCCCCCCTTTTTTAATAATTCACTTTTTCTAAAGGGGAACTGATTTAATGTAGGGAAAAAGCTGCAGCATATCAAAGTGTGAATGGAAAAATGGGTAAGGAGATAATGTTTGTTTAACTGGGATGGAAGAGTTGTTTTAGAAAGATTTTATATCACTTAAAAAGCACTGAGTACTATTTCACGCTTCTACCTGAGGAATAAAAGTCACAGTTATGAGTCCAGCTGCACATATTTCACTAGCAAAGTGAGATTGCAGCATAGACATAAACATTTCTTTAAAAAAAGTAGCTCAAGTAGATTTTTCATAAGTAAAACACTGGCAACCTGCATTTTAACGTGATTCTCAGCATTTCAGTGGAGCATTCTGCTCATCTGTAAAATACTGCAGATGAAAATCTGTAAAATACAGATGAAAATCAGAGTGTAAATCAGTCCAGCTCAGCCCTGTGTCCTTCCCATCCTGGGAAGAAGGAGGGAGGTGGCTGCTCCAGGGCTCGGCAAGGCTGCTGCCAGCACCAGGGCCAGACTCAGGTCCCTACGTTTCTATGTTTTGCAAAATTTACATCATGTGTCTGATGTCTGGGGCTTAGGGCTATTTATTTAAGGAGTTGTAGTTGTTTTGTAAATTGCTCCTATGCAAACAACAAAAAAATAAGATCTTAATCATTCCCGCACTGAGCTTCTCGGTCTACAGAATATTGCACATAACATCATAATTAAGTCTTTCTACTTAGCAGCATGTTGCAATATTATGGCATCAGCCTCTTTATATCACCCAGGACGTATGCAGAGGAGAAGGCTGTAAAAAGCTGTGTGAGCTGGGTTTATTTTAAGAGGCCGTCAGACCAAAAGCCTCATCTCTGCCTTGGACCTGGCAGGAAAGCTTGCAAGAAGTCACCTGGGCTCCCTATTAAAATACTGTTAGCACATAGGAGAGTTTTCTTCTTCTTTTTAGTTCAAACAGTCGTCTGGGAGAGACAAAGAAACAAAGTGCTTGGGTCAGTGGAAATTTCTGACAAAGACTTTTCTTGCCAGCACACACAGGGACAACCCCACCAACTGTGTAAGGTTTTTTTTCCCCCTCGAATGACAAGGGAATGGTCCTGATTAAAGGCCCTCCTGGGAGGGGGACAAAAGATGGCCCAGGACTTCAAAGTCAACACACTGCTGGAAATGGGGAGGTCCCTTTTTCCCCCCTCTCTCCTTTTAACTTCATCTCCTGCTGCCTGTGGAGGGGCTTCTAATTGCATTTCACAGAGCCTGAACAAAACATGGTCTTGTTTTCCACCCAGCAGTGACCCTGGAGGATGCAGGACATGATGTGATGTTTTAGAGCAGGAACAAAAAGAAGTTGATCATGTCAGCAAGCTGCGTTGAGGTAATGGTGAAATAATCTTTTTCAAGATTATTTGCATCTTTGCCACATTTTTAGATCTGAATCAACAGTGTGGGGTTTTCACAGAAGTGGTGTAACTGGCTCCCACCTCATGGCTTTGAACATGGGGCATTGGCAAACTCACTCCCTGCAAATGGGCCAGGGTTTGGTCTCCTCCGTGGCACCAGGGGAAAGCTGGACACAACTGAAGGTGCTTGCCTTGACCAGCATTGTGAACATCTCCTTTTGTGCTGGTGAAGAGGAACCTTTGCTCACCAATCCAGGTCTGGATGTAGAGACACTTCTTTGGCAAGCTATAAACTTGATCAAATGACACCAAGGATGATCTAAGCTGCCTCATTCGAATTTTCCAGTGGGTCTGGAGCTATGGAACTGTAGAAAGAAAAGGCTTGGCTCCATGTAGCCTGCTGGATTTACTGGAAGTAGAGGAGAGTGGGTTTAGGGGATATGGGATGGACAGAAAGGCTCATGCCAGGTGTAATATATTTGGCAATGTCTTGCCAGTGGAGACATGGGGCATGATTTAAATCAAACACAAGAAGTCTACTAGGAACCAGCAGAGGTAGTGCTTGGCCATCTTACCTTCCATTTTTAATGACAAAAAAGGTCTGCATTAGCATGCATGAATGAAACACTATCTCATCCAAACCTAAAACAAGTCAATAAAGTGCTATCCCTTTAACATTTGATAGTCCCTCTTTTCCGCTGCCCTAATGAGATTTGCTTTCTCATTCTTTTCCTTTCGCATTCAAATTTTCAATCTGCAACAAATTTTCCACCTTACAGGATGAGCCACATATCTATTTTCCCACATTGCACAACACCAGCCCCAGCACAATGCATAAAAATCCTGACAAGTAAGAGTTTATCCTGTGTTCCCTTTGCCCGGGGTAGACAGACAATGAAACCCAACGCTGCTGAGCCCTGAGCTTTCTGTAAGAGAATTAGGCCCTAAATGAGGTTAGGCACTCACTGCTGATTCATCACATGGCTGAGATTTGGATTAACCAACCATTCATCCCTGATTCCTTGTCTACAATCCCATGTTTCCAACAGGAGTAGGTTGTGTTTTTTTTCTTATTTACTAACTGACAATAGCAGAAAGCCTCATATTCACATCTGTATTATAATAAATGCATTATAAATGAGTAAGTGGGAAACAGTAAGGAAATGATGTTTTACTTTTAAATGCTAATTATGGAGCCCTGGTGCAGTTAATGTGTAGGGTGTTCTGTCAATTTTTAATGTTTATGCCAAGTGTAGTCTTCAATTTAACATGAGCTTTTAATCCTTTGAGTACTAAATTGCCTTTTAATGCTTGCAGCACAACATTGTGTTTGCACAAAGTCAGGACTGAAAAATGAATTTACTACAAGATATGTGCATGTATGGAGGGGGGAGGAAGTATAAAGGACAGATTTTTTTTTTTTTTGATTTTTTTTTTTTTTTTAAATGATGTTGTTGGAACTGTACAAGAGGAAGGAACTGCTTTCAGGATATACCTGGCAATTGTTTGCAAGGGCAAGAGGCTGCTGTTGATTTAGCATCTCTGTTGAAACATTTTTAGAGAGAGCCCTTTCGGAGTCAAACAGTTCATCCAACAGCTATACAAAAAATTCATGGTTCACACCCATAAAGGAAACTTTGAGAAAAAGATGGTGAAAGGAATTACCATAAATAGGTATCTACGTGTTCAATATGGTAGAAATGCCTTCAAATAGTAGCAGAGTTTTTCTAGAACAGCATTACTATTTGCAAACACTTTTCAGTATTTGCCAACTGACAGTAATTAAATGCAAATAGTAATGCTGTTCTAGAAAAACTGTTCTAGAAAATTTCAGCTGGTGTATGATAATGGGGAAAAGGCAGTTCCTAGTTCCCAGCCTGCTGAAATTACTAACAGGGCTATGGCACAAAACCCCTGGACCTAGAGATGCTTTCAGCCAGCCCAACACAACTTTTCTTTCCCAGTCTGCCCAGTAAAACAGTCAGTGATCAGATACAGGAAAACACCCCAGGGGGCCACACTGAGGACAGTACAACTTCACAGCAAAAAGATAACCACAGCCACTCCCTGTTACCAGGGTTTCTCTGCCAGCAGACAGTGTCCTCACGGGCTGCCAGGGCTTGGCCAAGGGGACAAACCCTGATGCCAGCCCTGTCCTCCTGTCACTGGTGCCTCTCACCTTCCCTCCCTCACACACACACCAGGATGTAGGGGAGTTAAAGCAGCTTGTAAGGCTAATCCCTATTTATCTCCTTGGTGAACAGACTTTTTAAAATGACACTATTCGCATGCTTAAAGCTCCAAATTTGACTTTCCTTGACAGCAGCCATCTCAGGAATCCCAATGAGGTTTATTTTTGGCAGCTGAGCCTTCACAGAATAAGCTTTGCTGCATGCATGGGTTTTGGCACCCCAGTGCCACTCTGCAGAGGAGCAGAACTGGGGACCTGAGGATGTTTTTACATCCTGATAATGTATCCATAGCTTTGCTCCCAGGCTGAACACAGAAGGCAAGTACTAATTGATTAAAATCTCTCTTCCCCCACACCTCCACCACTCACAAGAATTTTAGCTGATATTCCAAGTATTTGAAAACATCTTTCCTATGTTCTTGTTCCAGCATACCACACATGATATCATGCAGCTGACACTGCCCACTCCAAGAATTTGGCTTTATAAAAGGAAGTGTCTATTTGCTTTCAAGTGATTAAACAGTGACAGGGAAGAACAGTCAAAAAGAGACAGAAATACAAACAGGGTAAATTACTTTATGATGAAATAATCTGGCTTTTTAAAGAGCTGACAATTTCAATTGCCACAGGTAGACAGATAACTTTGAAACACTACTTTTTGAAAGACTGCTGCTGATATTCATCTACAGGCCTTGTGCTAAAAACATGGATTTAAACACAGTAGTAGTCTTGTCACAGAATAACTAGCAATAACTTTTGTGTTCAGCACACTTGTAACTGCTTGTGGAACTAAAAGCCAAACTAAAACAGACTCAGGGCACAGCACTGTGCCAGCTGAGCCTCTGCTGCCTTCACCCCACACTTAACCAAAACCCACCCTGTACCCCAAAACTACTCCTTTATCATTGAGACTCCCTCTGTGTCACCAAGGAAAGCTCCTGTTCCCAGGGGAGCAGAGGCATTGCCACCCCCCTGGTCACCTCCTGAGGTTGCCACCTGGCACCCAGTTTGTCCTCAGCCCGCTGGGGAGCTGCCGGTGGCACCACCAGCCCCCTCCTGGCACGGGATGGCACAGCTTAGGGAGGGTTTCTTTGGGAGGTAGTTCCATCCATTTGCAGAAGTACAAATACTGCAGACTTTGGTTGGAAACTGCACGTTTGGGAATTCTCCCATAGCACGTTGCCTCACTAATGGCACCCAACTAAACACCCTGCCTTTGAGAATGGGGAGGAGCAGGAAACCATGGAGTGTGGATCTTCATTTTTAATTGTCATTACATCCTTTTTTTTAAAAGTCAACCACTTAAAGTTCTGTGCTCAGAGGCAGGCTCTTAGGCACAGATTTTCTCATCCTACCAAGATACTGAACACCCTGACCTCAGCCTAACACAAAGTTTTTTCCTGTACTGCATAGCCATGGCAGGTACCCATCACACTACCATACTCTGAAGAACCAATAAAGTATAACCCATACTTTGAAGAACCAAATAGATGTCCTCATTTACACAGTGGCTTTGATCCAGTGGTTTAGTTTATACAGATAAAACCAAATTACATGCCAGTTTTAAAATCTTGGTCTTTAAATATTGGCATTACATTTTGAGAGGGGGGGATAAAGTGGAATCCACAGACAGGGAAGGCACACACCTCCTTTGGAGCATCAGCTCAATTCATGGCTTCAGAAGGAGGGAACAGCTGTCCAGGGCTAGCTGAGCTCTCTGCAGCTCATTCAACACATGTAAATATTCCTGTGTTAGGCTTAGATCTCCAATAGAAGGATTAGAAAAATAAACCCACCTTTTGGAATGGGATGAATGCAAGAGCAGGGCTGGGTTTTGTCTGGTGGGACAGGAGACTCTGGGGCCTTGTCACATTAGGGCCAGGGCCAGGCAGACCCTGTGGCTGGGGGTCAGATCTCAACACTGGCACAGTGGCTGTCACAGGGTAGGAACCCCACTGCCACAAACCACCTACTATTTTTCACAGATTTTAAAAGAAGATGAGAATGAGGTCTTATGTATTTATAGCATGTTTTCCCTTGCCTTACCTTTCCAAGCTCTCTGCCTCATAAGTTTTTTTTTTTCCCCTTTCCACCTCCCCCTCAGCCCCCGGGGTTTTTTAATCATGCCATTCAAGGCTTCAGTTTTCTCTTTGGTACCTATGTTCAATAATGTTTTGAGGCATCTTATTTTGAATTTCTTCCATATCTTGATGTTATCTACAGTTTTTTATATAGTAAGAGAGAAATTACAAGGTTTATAATTTTGCTCATAATTGTAGCAAAACTGATAAAGCATAAAATTGCAGAGCTGTAACTGATTTTCTAGGAAAGTTCAACAACATCCAGCAGGCTACCATGGAGATGTGGTTGGTTATGGTGGGTGCCTTCAGGTCTGTGTCTGTACACATCTGTGTGTCTACATGTATATAATTATAAACACTTACATGTAGTTTATATATGTCAAATGCATCACAGTTGGCTGAAAAGCAACATTAAAACGCCAGCTAAAACTCTTCTGAAAGAATGCAGCATGTCTTCAGTAGATTTGGAATTACATGGGGTTTTGTAGAACACCAGACAACTCTTTAATAGGTCCTGTTTGGACAAGCAGATGAAAGAAGGGATTCACTTTACCTGCATCTGCCAAATTGAGCTGGGAGGAATAAACACTCAGCAAGAATCTCCTGATTCTCTGTGCACCTGCCTAGGGCAAAAGTACCACAGCAGTAGCTTTACTCCTGGGCTTTCAAATACATCTTGCTTTTGTCCAGGCTCCAGATGCAGCAGCTCTAAATTGCTGCCTGGGCCTCCCTGGAGAGTATGAGCAACCTGGCTCGTGGCAGCATCCGAGCCCCACGCTGCACTCTTGAATTCAGAGGAAACAGATTCACTCAGCACCTCTCAGGATCTGATGAAATCAGGCCAAAGTGCCTCCAAGAACAGCAGTTTCAGTACCAGACAGATAAGGCAATGCATAATCAGCCCAGAGAAATGTGTAATTAATGACGACGGAGCTGTCTTCTTTCTGACATCCTATGGAAGACCAAATGAAATTAAATCTTTCTAATTAGTAATCATTCACCCAGTATCTTCTACATTGCTGGTGCTGGACAATTACAAATGCTTTGGTGGTGCCAGGATCCCAGTCCCAGATGTCCAGGACACCGTGAGGTCAACCCTGCATTCACAGCAAGGTTAGAGCAGCCCAACGCTGCCTTCTCCTGGACTCACCAGCAGTGTTAATGAGGCCTTGAAGCTTGCCACAAACTCGTGGCTGCCAAAGTCAGCTGTGGAGCTAAAAGAAATGTTTCCACTGTGGGATTTGTCCGTGAAGCCAGACTCCTCTCCCTAAGCCAGATTTCAGACAATACAATGTCTCTACCGTATTGCCCTGACATGTTGTGTGGCTGGCAAGCTCTCCTCTTTCCCCTTTCCAACTGCCTTAAATGTCCAAGTCTCTGAGCTGAACTTTATCTGCCATTCATTTCTGCAACACACCAGACAACAGTGAGCCTTGGAAAAAAAAAAAAAAAAAGGAAAAAAAAAAAAAGAAGTTTGAATTCTCAGGTATATGTTTGTGCCTCATAGAATCATAGAATGGGCTGGGCTAGAAGGGACCTCAGAGCTCATCAAGTCCAACCCTTGATCCACTCCCCCCGTGGTTCCCAGCCCATGGCACTGAGTGCCACATCCAGGCTCTTTTGAAATATCTCCAGGGATGGAGAATCCACCCCTTCCCTGGGCAGCCCATTCCAATGGCTGAGCACCCTCTCCAGAAAGAATGGCCTAATGTTTGACTGGCCACATAATGCATTAACGAGGTAACTCGGACTGGAGGCAGGGTTTAATATTGGACTGCATGACTATTTTACAAGAGCTTTTCAACATCACATCAATTGCCACCACATAGGCACACATAAAATCACACGTTCCTGCCCACCTGGCTGATCCTCCCCAGCAGAAAGTATGGGGTGGGAGCAGAAAGCCCAGAAAGGTCTGTGCTGAGCTGGAACGCAGCTCCACGCACCCAAGAGGAACCAGCGGAAGGATATTTTGCTTCACAGAACTCCAGTTTAGGTTCAGGATTCCCAGAAAAGCTGGCAATCATCTGCCTTACACCTTTCTAAAGTTTACTTCCCAGTGCTGTGGTCAAGAAGCCACAGAGAGCTTGACAACCCATCTGGTGAGAGCGTGCATGAGTTCAGTTGCACTATGTTACAAAGCCATCCTTATTTAAATGTATGCATGTATAAATATTCTCAGAAAGTTTTGAGCACATACTCTAAGTATGGTAATAGCTTGCAAAAGCTGTGAATTTCACTAAATCATTTTTATTACCCTAGTTTTGAATGAAGTGTAAATATTGTATGCAAGAAATATGGCCAGTGTTCGAAGGGCATGTCCTGCACGCTGAGCTGTGCAGGCCTGTGCAGCTCTGACAGTCATTTCTGGCAGACTTTTCATCTGTCAACTTGTTTTAGTGAGTATAATAAGGGAACCTAATTCATAATCTTAACTTAAATGTTGAGCTCCTTCATTTTAGAGGAAATCTGGAAGCCACGTGAGCTCAGGAAAGCTCCACGGCATATGAGAATGGCAAGGAATTCAATGGAGCCTGATGGAAAACCAAATGCCTCATGCCAGCCTTGTATATCAACTGTAAGTCTATAATTTTCCTTAAAATATTCATAATTAAGAAATTCTGGTATTGCTTTTTTTAAAAAATGTTACTGTATTGCCTAAGAGCCTTAGTTATGAACTCAGATTCTAGATAAATAAAACAAAAAACCAGTCCCTGTCTTAAGAGTTGCACATTACATATACTAAGGCATCCATTGCCCAACTGAATCCAGGCTAATGTATTGTATTTATTTTCTAAAAGCAAAGCATTCATAGAAGAAATAAAAAGGCAAACAAAAGAAACCCTTATGTTACATGTGAATTAAATATACGCAGTCATTTACGACTTGGTATTTTCCACCTTTGCTATTCATAAAAAACCAAACCAAAGAGCCAGAAGTTTCTTTCCTCATCATGATGAGTGAAGGTTGGATGCTCCACTCCATGATCCTTCAGAAACTGCCTGTGTCTGTCATAGACTGAGAGTCAGCACCTCAGTCTGTTAAACTGTCACACCTCTTGTTCAGGTTTCTCCTATGATAATCTCCTCCCTGCTCAACTCCAGATACCACAATGCATTTCCCTCTTCTGCTTTCTGAGCTTATTTGCAGACATAGCCATCCATAAGAAGCTTTAAATATGTATTACACTACAGTAAAACCCCCTGTGGCCCACCAAGTAGTGGGCTGGAAAACCAGTTTAGCTTCGCAAGGAAGCTGGTATTAAAATCCTCCAGGACTTAGCAGTTCAGCCTGTCATGCATTTTAAGACCTGTGAATAACAAAGGATCACTGGTAATTTTACTAAAAAATGAAATGCCCTCGTTTCTGCAGAATAAACAAAAACAAAACAATGCATTAGCTATGCAATGCTTCTCAGCACCACAGTTTGAATGTGTCATTAAAGACAGATTTTACCCATGAAATTATTTTTTAAGAGTAATAAATATACAAAATTTTACACACACTTTTCATTTCCTTCCTACATCCCCTCTGTGGGAGGTGGACTCTTATTAAGTTGGTACAGCAAATTCTGCCAGCTCCAGGAAGCCTGAGTCCCATTTCTTACAGCTCCCACGTTGTATATTGTGGTCTAATCCAGATCCTGCCAGCAAGTATAAAATTCAGGACTATAAATCTATGATGTTTCACAGATTTTAGAAATAAAAATAAATAAAGAAGAGCTTGAAGGGAATCTCACTGTTGGTACATCAAGTTCACACTTTCAGGTCCTAAGACACTCAGTAAGAAATATTCCCTTATTTTTGCTCTGTTGGAAGAGCTGATGTATTAAAAAATTCAGCGGATTCTTCTGTGCTCAACTCTGAGAAAAATATAGCTTTATTAGTTTAAATGAAGAACTGTTTTTGAAGAAGGAGCACAGCACGATGCAAGTTAATGTGCTATTCATGTGCATAACATCTCTGCTGGACAAAGCAGTGTCATCTTGTCCCTGTTCCAGTTCAGAAAAATATGACCATGGATCTGAGGAAGGAACAAACTGCTGCTCAGTATCCTGACTGCTAGTATGGAATGTTCCAAGGAAGACAAAACAAACCCTGACATCCAAATGTCATCCACAAGGAGAGGGTCAGGGAGGGGAAAGGTACATCCAAGCATCAGAATCCTGGAGCATGCTATTAAAACAGAGGAAATACAGAAAACCAGCTACAGTCAACAAAGTCTCCTCCCAGCCTCCTCCAATGACAAAACCAGGGCACCTGAGTCTTACAGCTTTTGACTGTGTCTTGAAAAAAATGTATAATATAATGGGATTGAGTTTTCTCTCTGAAATAGTTATTTAAATTACCTGGGACTCTCCACAAAACTATGATAATTTGGGGTGTAAATGAGAAGACAGCTAGATATCACAGGCATAATGTTCAATTGGGCACTGCATCCAAAGAACACCCCTCTAGCAATTCAGAGGCTGCAGACGTGGCAGACATTATTCAGGTCACTGCAACAGCCTCAGCCTTGAAAAGACACAGAATGACAGAGGACAGCTGCAAAATATCCATCCACCAAGCACAGCCACTGGCTTCCCTGGCATTGCACTTGGGATGAATCCATCCCAGCTGGTGGAGTGATGAGAGTTGTCAATTAAGCCTTGTAGACAAGTCACAGAATTCTCCAAAAGACACAGCTCCAGCAAAGGATATTGCAAGGTTACCAAGAAAAGAAGAGTCCTAAGGGTAATATTCAAGAGCAGTTCCTCAGCTGGTAGCTGCTTCCTGCTGCAGAATGTCACTCACACAAAGTCATGATGCCTTGATAGGCTTCACAATTCCCCATCAGTTCTCCAGCTGCTTGGCTAATCAGGTATTATTACCTCCTTTGTGTTTTCTCTCCTGACCCTCACTCTCTCTTTCTCTGGCAAGGTTGCTGTAAAAGGACTCAGTAATGATTCCCATCTAAATATTTCACTTGCCATACAAAGGTCTGGATTTTGCATACCTTGGAACTTTTGTTGCTTTGTCTTTTGATAATAAGCTCCCCAGGCTTCTGGGGATAAATACCAATAATTGTACCCAGCCTCAGCAGAGCATATTGTACATTAAACCAGACAAAATTAGACTTAAATGTGGTAATTGTTGAGGATCTGACTTAAGCACTCCCAAACCCTGAAGAAACTTCCTTTTCAGGCTTGAGGTTACATCAGAAGGTTTTCCTGTGCCACATGGACACCCTGACAGGCCAGGTGGAACCACAGCCTGGTGCTGAGCATCCCAGTCCTGGCAGGTCACCTCTTCCTGGGAGATTTCCCCCTCACTGCAAGTAGAAGAGTGAAAGGAACATTTCACATCAGTTTTTAAGCACATTTGGCATTGGCCTGAATCTTCTATAGATGTCAGCAGGCATATTGCCATTAAATTCCTTGGGAGAAGATGCAGAGCAGTGCTAAAAGCTTTAGAAAACCTCACCTTTTGACTTAAACCTCTGCTTTCATGTGTACAGAACACCAAGATTTCAACTTTGTCTGAATTAGAGGAGATAAAACTTCAGATTCCCCAAACCAGAAAAATGGTCACAATTTCATTTTTTTCTCCTGCTTCCCTAATAAGAACAACCTGGTGCCTTTAGAGCCTTCTGCAAAGGAAAAATCCTCAGGGCTTTGAGCTTCCTCTCCCAGCTTTATAGAGCACCTTCATCAGCAGACAACCATCCCTTGTTGAGAAGACATTCAACTCAGCAGAACATTTTAAATAGTCCCTTGAGCAGGGGCTTGACTGATCACTGCAGTTCATTGTGCTACATATGGGCACACGAGTGAGCAGAAAATCTCCTGCTATGTCCACACCATTCCGTGCCACCGAGGCCCAAACAAAGGCAGCATTTTCTCAGCAGGACGTGTTAGCTCGGGCACGCTGCCACGGCTCCCCAGCTTCTGCAGGTAGCTGGAAGCAGCACAGACACGTCTAAGGTGGTTTCATATGGAAATGAGTGGTAAATTATTAATATTAATAACATCTATAAACAACTGGTGACAACTTCAAGTGGCTTATTGTGTGGTGCGTACAAGGCATCTGCTCATTATCATTTACGAGACACTCCTGATAACACAGGACAATTTACCCACCTTCCACCCTGAATTTCTGCATTAGACTCCAAGGTGCTAACAACATCCAAGAGGGCTGTGCTGATGAAACCACAGAAGTGCAAGTCCCAGAGCAGGAAACCCTCACCAGGGTGGGCAAACTTGTGAGCACAGCTCATTGAGGGACGGATCGCACCGCTCCGTAAGGCTGCAGCAACTCCACCCGTGGAAATGCCTCTGACTTAGAGAGGGCCTGAAAGCTCCTGCATGTCTGCATGAAGGCCCAAAGGAAACTTCCTACAGCACGCTGACTGACCCATGAGAAAAGGTTGTGAGAGGGGAAAGGAGACTGGAGATGCAAGCAGAGGGTTCTGAAAAGCACCGCTGCAAGTTTATTATGTCAAAGACGGAGTAAGCCGTGATGTTACAATTTTTCTGTCAAGGACAGTGATAAAAAACTATCCTCACTCCGAGCTCTGGGATTTACAGCATAGGTTTCCAACCTCCAGAGGCTAATTATTTCAAGTCATCCTGCAGTGCACCCTGGGCAATGCTTTATGAAGTAAGCTTCATGTGGTTAACACCCGTTACTTCATTGGCCTCTTGCTGTCATGATGCAGAGACAGACTAGTACTTCATGTAGCAATTTTTAAATAGAAGTGGATGATTTTTCAAGTAATTATTAGCAAAAACGTCAAACAGAAAGGCAGAGGCTGACTATCCTACTGAGAGGAACCACCGAGGCAGAAAATATGTGCCAGAGAATATAGCTGGAGCTGCACTGAGCTTGCTGTCAGACAATGCTTTTTATCAAGCTGGAAACACAATACCAGGCTGCTTATAATGCCCTCCTTCAATGAGGTGGCCTGAGCTGCCATGCTCTGATGTATTCAAATAAACACAGTAGCTTTTCAGCAACTGATTTTAATCTCATTTCCTGATCTGAGAAGGGCCTGGGAAACCCAACGCTTTCCAAAAAATTGTTTTTTAATTGTTGTTGGCAGCCGCATCTACTACCTTCAATGGACAAGTTAATGGTATCTAAACAGGTAACAGTGAGCTGCTCCTCTGTCTCTCTCTCACACACAAAGACCTAGTCTTGAGTTACCAGATGTTTTTGTCATCTTTCCCAAAAGAAAAAAATGTGAGACCTTTATTGTAGGAAGGCTGCTGCATTCCAAAACTCAGCCTTCAGATCAGCACTGTGGGAGGAGAGCAGCTTTGAAGAGGAGCATTGCAAAGGCCACGTCCTGGGTACAGACTTGCTCCCCTTTACCTGAACAGATGCTCCCATGAGCAATGTCCACACTGGGCATTACTTAACTGAATACCACACAGACAAGAAGAATCATCTTTTGAGGTTAAAACATGAGGATACATCTATGGAACAATCTTCTACAATTTCGTGCTATGTTATTAAATCAGCCTAAGATGCAATTCCCCTATGTGTAAATGGAGAAAAGAGTTAATCCTTCCCTTCCTGCTGCTGTCTCGTTGTCTCAGCTAACTTTGCAAGCAATTTTGGCCACAAAAAAACCTTTGTTGTGTGTTTAATAATGATACATGATGACCATCAATAGAAGTGCATCGCACAGAAATGACTGATAGTGGCAGGATTCTTACCAGATGGTCACCAAACCTTGGTCACATCTCACCTTTCTGTAATTAGCCTCTGGATTGGGCTATACAGAAAACATTAAATAAAAATCTTTGACCTGTCTGGGGATGCTAAGGTTAAACCACATGGCAAATCCCAACCCATGCTGATTTAGAAATAAAGATACAATGATTTTCTTTTTATAAATGACTGCATGAAAGTATATTCCATATGTATATTCCATATAGAGCTGGAATAAAGCTTATTACACACATCTCAGAAGGCAGGCAAGCCAAAGGCACAGCCACACACATGCCCCAGCAATCCAGCTGTGCTGCCCCTGGGGTTGCAGAGTAGGTTTGCATTTCAGTCAGGTCAGGCAGGGTGTTCCAAATACCTGTGTATCTGCAGAAACACCTCAGCTATGAGAAAGGCACCATCCAGCTGCTCAGCTCATTAACAGTATCCTCTTTGAAGCTACATCCAATTTTAACAACTGAAATGCTATAGGTGGCTTAGGCTTGTAATCAGAAAGCAAATCCAGGCCTTTAGTGACTGTCCAGCTCATGATGCAGGGAAGGGAACCTTATTGCTATTTAAGCCTGCTTAGCAAGCTCAAATGTGTGGCATTGCTTAACTTAAACTGCTGTATTTAGAGGGTGAGTAAAAACTGTGGGGACACACTTATTTTTCTAAAGAGATGATTTCAAGTCAGCAGAAGTCTGCTCCTACTTGACCTGAGCTAGACCAAACTCACTCAAACTGAAACACAAGTGGCCATAAAGGCAGCACTATTGTAACACCTTGTTTTCAATTTATACCTTATATTAGTCCTAAACCAAAACCTCAAGAGGTTTCTGTTGCTGATTTTCTTAGTGACTTCACAGCTAATTTTTAAAACTTAGATGTGCAGTAAGAGCATCCAGGTACCTCCACAGCTGCTGGTTGTAGATGCCTCAGAGGACAAGCAGACCAAATGTTTCTGAAGATTTAGTTTAGGATCAATTACAAGTTTGCTACTCAAAAATTATCCCTTCTGGGAAGGAGGGACACACTTTTGAGAACAGTTCACCAAGTTGTGGAGAAGATTTTAGAGAACACCACCTGGACTCTCTCCCATCTGAAGCAGGCACCAGGCATGGCACACACACATGGGGAGAGGTGGTGACCCCTGTCCTGGCCTTTCAGTTGCCATGTTCCCTCAAGGCAAAATGTCAAGAAATACCCTAAAAATGCACAACTCCAGGTAGGTTTGCAAGCTTAGAACAGGTATGGACACGTAGGACAGGGAGGGCCTCTCAGAGCCAGCAACTCCTGCCCACCCTGGGCCTCCCACTGCAGTTCAGGAAAGAAAACCCACCTGAGGCACAGCCTGCCAAACAGCAAGAATCAGGTAAAGCAGTCACACCAAGAGCTACTGGTAACCTAATCAGCACAGATTTTTCCAAATGCCATAAACAATTCAAACACCCATGATTTTACTGAAGCCAGGGGTAGGGGGAAGTGCTTGGGTTAGTGATAGCACGTGGCTACAGAAGTTTCTGCAGGTCAGCTTGGCATTTCTGGGGAAACTGACTGATAGCAAAACAGAGCTCGTGTTTTACACTAGGGATATACATAAAATTTTCCAGGGAAGGGAGTGGAATCTAAAAAAACCAAGTTTCCTCAGGAATTGAGATGGTTCATTAGAAAAAAAGGTGAAAACCAGGCAAGCCTTTGGCTCTTCAGGTCATTACCTTTCAGAAATAAAAATGACAATGAATGAGTGTGCTCACTGTCAGCTGAACAGTTCCCTGAGCAGCAGAGGGTCCCTGGCACTTGTAACCTCTATCCATTTGAAGTTTGTCATTTAGCAAAGCCTCTTTTTCTTCCCTGCACTTCCAGCTGTTTATACAACACAAAACACTTCCTGAATGCAAGTCCCAGACCTCTCACATCTCACGTATTAAAGAATTAACCTGAGGAGGGAACTTTCAAACAGGTCTGATTCAAATTCCACCCTTCAACAACACACAGGACGAGCTGACACCTTTCTGCAGAGTGGAAAATTAATATCTTTTAACTGGAGTGATCCATAGACACCTGTGTGTAAGACCTTTGCCATGGACCACAACTTTTTATTGTATCTGCACATCAAAAAGAGGATGGGCTCTGAGAGCAGCCAGGGTGATGGGCTGGGCAGTGTCCAGGTGGGCAGCAGCTCCCAGGGCTACAGCACATGGGTGTCAGGGGTTGTGAGGGTAAAACAACTGTGGGAAGAAGTCCCTGAGAACTTTGCCCTAAGCCTCAGCCACACGTGCACCCCTCCACCATTTCACCTTCCAGCCTTCCCTGGGAGAACAGCTTGGGAATGTACAGAATCACCTATGTCTGGATAAGAGAAAGGCCTTGGCATGTGGATGGCATCAAACATCCTTGTTAGGATCAGGTTGTTCACGTGCAGCTGACCTGAAAAGCAAAGTATGCCCTTGACATATGACCCAAGCAAACGTGAGGCAATTTTAGTGAGAGCATGAATAAAATTAACTCTTCCTGACTAAGGAAAGGGGTAAGAAATGAAGTGTTTCATGCTGTCCTCTGTTAGTAAAAACCTTTTGGACTTTGCTTCCACCTCACTGCAGAAGGCTGCTGATGCAAAGGGTGATATTTGCCTGCAATCTTTCCCTGGGAAGTAATTAGTTTCCATTTAGAAGGATGACAAATTGATCAGGCAGGAATCTCACTGAGCTCAGAATTGAAGCTAAACTGTGGTAGCTACAGCTCTGGCAAGTCGGGTTTGTCAGTCTGTCAATGCATTTTACAGTTTCAAAATTCAATCACCCAACAGCAGGGAAGACATCGGTTTAAAAAAAAAAAAAAAATTAAGAAAAAAAATTTAAAATAAAATTAAAAAAAAAAAAGAGAGAGAGAAAAAGCAAGGGGAAAACCACCAAAGCCTACACTTCCTCCTGCAAGTTCATTATCACCTCTCTAAAGCATGACTGTGGTGTGAAATGGGTGAGACGCACGGATGCCTCTGTTAACGGCCAAAGAAAAAAAAGTCTCACATCATTAGGAATGGAATAAACGATACCGAGGCACAGAGCAGAAATGATTTGATTAGCAATTTCCAGTTTTGAAAAGACCTGGAAGAGAACCAAATGACTATACAGAAGGTGTGATGGAGTTCTTAATTGCTGTAACTGCACAGGGAGACTCGATGATTTGTGACATATAATACAGCACAGTACGCTAACGCTAATAACTGTTAATTAACTGCAGCAATGATATACTCTCAAAATGCACATACAAGTTGCCATAATTTCTAGATTAAAAGCTGCAACATTTGAAGCCAAAGGCAGAGGGAAGGCAGCACAGAAGGAGAGCGAGGGAAGAGAAGAGAGTGGAGAGGGAAACAGAATTTTTCCCTTTTTTTTTTTTTTTTTTAAACCCCCTTTGAGCACAGCTGACACCTCACCCAGAGCAAAGCAGACAAAAAGCACTAGGAAAAAAAAATAAAAAAAATACTCCTGCCGAAATGTGAAACGGTTCCTGAACGAAGCTCTCCCTCCAGAGAAGCAGTTATTAATTCTGAAAGGCTGTTGTTGCACCAGGCCATCTGGCTGTACTGTAAAGAGTTCAGTAGCTGCTGCTGAGCTAAGATTCCTGTCGGATCCCATTCGCCCCAGTGACATTATTCACTCGCAAATGTTATCTCACCATTTTTATTTTTTTTTTCCCCCACTGCTGCTGTTTGTGAGGCCCTTCCTTTATTTGCAGGCAGTTTGTTGCACTGCCCAGTGCAAAAATGGCTCTGCCAGGAGCCTCTGGGAAGCTGCGAGCCAGCACCCTCATCCAACAGCTGCTCAGAAGCTTGGTTTGTGCTGCCTCCCAACAGCAGTGCTGTGTGTTAGGCTGGAAGGCAGCACTTAGCAAAAGCTGCTGGATTGACAGCCCGGGATACTGAGGGTTCTATTTATCCCCCAGCCAGCAGGCAGAGCACAGCCAGGCTCCCACACGCCGTCCGTCACCGGCACGTGTAGATGGGAACCACACCATACTGATTAGCTGTCCAGCATTGCTCAAACATTTTCTCTTGCAGATCAATAGTAATAAAGAGGAGGGTAAGCCAGGTATCAGGCGTGCAACGTGGCAGGCTGATTCTGATCTTCCTGCAGAGCTGCTTGCCAGCCTTGACTAAAAGATCTCTTGGCGTGCTGTCCCTTCAAAGTTCTTTCAAACGCAACCGACCTGTGGACGGGCTGTTTAAATGTTACGGTCGGGCTCATCTTGTACCAACCCAAAGACATCAATTACTCTGTGGAGGGGAAAGCTAACAGGCTTTGTTCTTCACTTGGTGTGTCCCTTGTAACACGCTCTTTCTGGATGGCCTCCAAAGGAGAGTTAAGAGAAGTGGTCTGGTTTTGAAGGCACCGCTCCCTCGTACCACCGTGGGATGAGTTCAGATCTAATCCCTGGGGCAAACAGTGGAGAAACAGAAAAAAACCACAGAAAGCAGCCTGAACATCTTCATTTCCTAGCAGCAGTGCTCACTAATGCACACCGGGATACAACGGATGGCAGGGATAAGAATACAAGTGCAGAGCAACAAGGGGAAAAAAAAGGACTAACAGACTGGTTCAGCCTCTCTATCCTCCGTGTTCACACTACTGCAGTGTGTTGAGAGCATGTGTGAAGTCTATCTATCATTTTAACATTGAAGTGCCTTGAAAAATATTAAGGGTGAACTTTGCTGTCATTCCAACATATGGCAAGACACTGAAATACAGACATATCCTGAAGAAACTGGAGAATTTGAATGAATACCTTCTTTCACTGAAGAGCACATTGGTGCTGTATCTTCTAGTTTTTTGTCCACCTCCTCCTCCAGTTTTTTTTCTACTCTAGTTTCTTTCTAGCTAATATAGCAACTTCCTTCAACAACCTGAGTGGCTTGATATGCATGCACAGAGTAGAAAGAAAGAAGAAAAAGGAAAAGCTTAGATTTATGTCCCAACAAAAGAATTATCTTCTATCTACCAAAAAAAAAAAAAAAAAAAAAAGAAAAAGGGTGTTTTGTTTTTTTCTTAATCTTATACAGACCAGTACCTTACACTCACTGCCTTCTCCAGCACTCTGCCCAAATGTAAAGGTTTACAGGATGGCATTTTTATCCTTCTCCTTGGTAGCACTATGACACTGCTGGGACAGTCCTTTCCCTTTCCTCACCTCTGTTTCTTCAAGGGCTCCTAGAGCTGTCACATCACTTCCAGTTTTGCTCCCATGACCACAGCCTCTAAATAATCCTGCATTTTCTTTGCCACCCAACACAGAGCTTTAAAACCAATTTAAATCTGAAATGAATGCTACGAATACCAGGCCATACGCAAGACAGACATTTAATAACCCCCATGGGAAAGAAAAGCTTCTGAAACTGCTAAAATGCATCCTGTGGGGATGTCAGCCTGGAGTGAAAGATTCTTAAAGACTTTTTGTGTGACAGCATCACACCCTCTGAGAGTCCCAGGTGCCATTAGGGGGGAGAAGGGGACTACAGCACACTTGAAGAATTCAAGAATAATCAGCCTCAGGTATTAATGTTTTGCTTTGAGATGTAAAAGATAAGACATGGAAATGGCATGATTTCCAGTAAAGGGGGTGTTAATAAGATACAAAGCTGCCTGTTCAGTTCAGTGCCTCTTTAGGAAAGGATTCTGGTGCCCATGCAATCCTGTGCATCACACATGATTAACAGGAGGCCACAGCAGTGCAATGGGAAGGTGGCTGCCAAGAGGCTGGATCAGTTCTCAGCTATACTGGAAACAACTCCCCCAGGTTCTTTCCACCCTGCAGCCTTTCAACAGCCCCTCTCACAGCCCTTTCTGTTTAGTACCACAGAGACCCTGTCCCAGATGGTATGTGACACCACTAATTTTATTGAAAAAAAACTCCCCACCGTCTTTCATATCTGATGGGAAATTGAGAGTACAGGCATCTCCTTTCAGGTCTTTTCCATCCTAACTCTGGGCTTTGTCTCAGCCCTACAAAACCAGACTTAGAATTGGATGGCTTGGCACCCCACCCTAGTGCAAGGGGGCAAGAGGGTTTTCAAGTTGCATTTTTTTGCCTTTGAAATGTTTTCCCCATAATCCAAAACAATTTTTTTTTTGGTCACAAGGTAAAATTCCTTTGAGCAAAACACCAAACCCAAGCTTATATATTACATACTTCTCACTGAAAGCCTTAGCTTTCCTGGAGATTAGCTGCCTGATAAACCCTAACCAAGTGAAGGTTGAAGGCAGGACTATGCTTGAGCCCAAGTTGGGGTTTTCTCACAACCAGACTGTGACAAAACCCATGGGAGACTCTGGCTTGTCCAAAGGCTTTTCTGGTTACCCCCAGCACTGGAAAAATCCATCTCTCGCACTGGTTGTTGGGAGAGCACCTCATGGCCACTGGGCACCAGCAGAGACCTGACAGCCCATCCCCTTGTGACAATAATTTATGTGGTTTTTTTTTTTTAATTCCTACATCAATGACTTTCCTAAACGTTTCTCTCCTGCATACTGTAAACACCTACTTCTGCTTTCTTTTCCCTTTCATCTGGTTGGAGGACAAGGAGACAATTTGCCATGAGGAGCCTGGCTGATCTCTGAACAGGAGTGCTGGGACACTGCCACCAGTGTGCCAGCCACCCAGCACAGCCTCTGGAGTATTTAAAGGATAATGTGTGCACCCACAGGAGGCACAGGGACCAATCTGACAGCTGGTGTCACAGGGGGAGGTAGAAGCAGAAACTCTCTGGGGCACAGAGATAGTCACTGGGGACAGCACCTGCACCTTGAGGGCTGTGACTGAGCTTGTCCCATGGGTTCCCCATGAAATCCCATCAGTCAGTGACTGCAGCTGTGGAGGCACATGGGTGTTCATTTGTATTCGTGCCTCACATTCCTGATCCTGATTTCAGTCCTACACTAACTCATAGGACAAAGAATTTGGTTTCCCAGCTCCTGGGCTGGTTGTTGTGCCCTGTGCCCAACCTTTCACCCACGACAATCCAATATTTCTCTAGTCTTCCAGCTTCCTGCTGGCCCTGCCTCTAATACAGGGTCTGCTCCCATCCTAACCCATGGTGAGGGTCACCTTAGCCTTGGTCATGCCACACTTGTAGTAATTTCACCCACCATATCTCAGATGCCATGCCAGCATTTATGCCAAGTGAAAATCCTACAGGGCTGTGGAAGTGCAGCCTGTTCTAGCTGCATGAAATAGAGTTTGCCTTCCCTTACTGCACTGACATAGGTATTTTCTGCCCCAGATGGAAACAAGTATTTTTTATGAAGCTCTGTTTTAACCAAAAGCATATATAAAACAAAAGAGCAGAGAAATATTTGAGGTCTGTGGTGGCTGGAATCTACGCGCCGAAAATTAATGCTTTGACTTGTATTCTGCGCTTAATCTTTTGTGGCAACTTTTTTACATTTGTAAGAGTTATGGATTTTAAAAGTCACAGCTAAGATTGCTTAATGAGCATTCACCACCCTGGAAGTGGAAGCAAGGCTGATGTGGTTTAGTCAGCTGTTAGCTTTATTGCCTCTCTTCTGTACTAAAAGTGACAAGTTGAACACATTATAGAGAGCTCAGATGTGTTATGTAGATGAAGCCTGCAGCAATATCTGCCTGCTCTCTATTATTTATGATGTCTATATAATACAATGGACTGAGATTTAAGCCATTGTGATGCAGTTTGTTTTCCAGGGTTCTAAAGTACAGCACATTTTACAGAGAATTGCATCTCTGTTACATATTAATCAAATCCATCTTACATGCAGCTCTTACACTGTAAACTAAAGGGAAAGAAAGATTAAAGCGCTTGGCTTTTCCTCAGCTGTCAAGGACTGGCAATAAAATAATAATAAGAGCTTCTAAATAATGTGTGTGTGACAGGCCTTTGCTCAGTTGTACAGTCCTTTATGGAGGTTAACTACAAAATAAGTTCCAGTGAGTGATTGAGAACAGGCGAGTGTGCAATACTCTAATGCCAAGCTCACAGAAAGCTTTTGCAAAGTTCATTTGCAGAAATTCTCCCAACTCGAAAAGGCAAAGTCCTTGCTGGTCCAGGCACTCCTTGTGGGGGGTGAAGAAGTTTAACCCCTTGCCAAACCCTGGCCTTTGGAACCTGCTTCAGCTGTAGCCCATTAACAGAAAACTCCACTGCAGCAACAAAAGTCAGCCTTGCAGTTTTTAGAAAATATGATGATGATGGAAGCCCTGGGAAAGTTATTTTATTATAAAATATATAAAACTCTGCAGAGGTCTGTGGTTTCGGATTTCTCTTTTCCATCATTAGCTTGAGTTTTGAAGATCAAGAGGTGGAATTTTAAACAAAAGCCTCAATCACTGGTAGTTTTTAAGGCAGTAAGAATTGTGGAATTTATTGGAGGTGGTTTTTTTGCTGTTGGGTTTTTTTTTTTTTTTCCTTTTCTCCATTGGCTTTTTCTGCCAGGCAGCCTTTTAAAAGTTCCTATGCTTGCTCTGCCTTATTACCCCCTCAGCAGAAGGGCTCAGCATGCAGCATCTTGCACGTGGTCTGCCAGCTTCCCACCAGGTTGTTTATCCAGTGTGCTGGAATGACAGAAGGGAACACAGGAGCAGGGAAGAGAGACCATCACAAGTCATGGTGAAGCTGTGCCAGTGACAGGGCTCAGGGATGAGGACAGGAGTCACTGCTGTCCTCAGAGGGAGATGCAATCAGTCTGCACAGAGCCCTGAAACCCACGGATGAAAAATCACCGGGTAAAAGCATCACTCTAAAGCTCTGCTCCACTGTAGACAGGGGAAATAATGCAGAGGATGGCATGAAGGACATGGGTGAGCGTTCAACAGCACTTTGCAGCATGCACAAACCACTCCTGCAAGCCCCCAAAATGCCTTAAACCTCTCTGTGATGGAGTGGAGGGGCCCAACCCATACTGTGGCTGCCATTGCCCGGGGGCCAGGAATGGCCAGGGACCCACCAGGGCAAGCAGCTCCACACCTCCTGCAACCACACCTTGAGGAGAAAATTTGGCCCTGGATTCAGAGCTCTGCAAAGTTTTACTGGGATGTAAAGGCTGGGAGCTCCTGAAGGAGCCAGTGTGAAGCAGCTGGAAAATAATGTGAATTCAGATCAGGATTTGTATTCTGAAGAATGCAGATGGGTGCTCGGGTGTGGGGTGTGCCCACCTGCAAAGCAAGCAGCAAAACAGAACGCTGGCAATTTTAGGCTCACTAACACCAGCAGAGGAGCTCAGGAAACCAAAGGAAGGGCAAACAAATTTTAGGCTTCAGGGCACCATCTGGTTGCTGCAAGGAGCCAGGGAGAATTCATATCCCCTTGCACACACCGCAGGGTTACTGACAGCTCCGTGCTATCTTCTGCCATCCCCGTTTCACACAAACATCATTTGTTTCCTTGCTGATCTAATACAAGAGGGCAAACTCAATGTTTGCTCTCAAAGAACCATCTTTAAACGCTATTACACATTTCCCTTGGGTCAGGGTGCTATTTTAAGTATATTGCCATGAAAAAGATGATGTTTCCTAGCATCTTCTTTATTTTCTTTAGCTCATCGGGTCTCCTTTTTTGCAGACTTCTTGAAATGCTGATGTTGATTTTGCAACCTGTTTCTCACTCTGATTTTCATGCTGTGACTACTGGGACTCCTCAGGAGCATACAGGTGTTGCAGCCACCTGAGCATTTCACAGCATGAGCACCTGATTTTAATTATTTTGTTTTAAACTCAAACCCACAATTTTAAATCGCAACCTAAATTTAACCACTTTTGTTCCCAAGCTCTCCATGTTTCAGGTTCATTCTTACTCACAACCAGCCTCCTGCCCTCAACAAATTTACTTCTGATTGACACTTCTGTACACAGGGGAGGAGAAGCAAGCCTTGTTAGGGTGTCCTGTGTGCCACATATTACACCTGAAAAACAATAAGTAAGCATCAGTGCTCTAAGTCCTGACTTCTCAGGATTTTTTGTCTTCCAGTTAGCCAAAACCCTGCACAGTGAGAGCACCTTTAGTCTCCATTCCTACTGAGCAACCCACATTGCCTGTAACTCAGTGCATGGCTGTCTCAGCAGCTTCAATGATGTTGCTATTTTATCTCTTCAAGTCTCTGAGCCCTCCAGACTACTGAGGCCAGACTGGACTCAAAACTTTCATCCAAATACAGAACAAGGAAATTCTGCTCCTTGTGACTTCAAGGAAAAGCCCGACCAGGCTTGTGGCTCAAGCCCCTCAAAACAACTCAACTTTCAGACCTGCAAAAAACCTTGTTATTTTAAGCAAGTCATCCCATCCCCTCAGGACTGCCAACGCTGACCTTTTCCACTCACTGGAATCCACCTTGGAGCCTCTCATTGTCTTCTGGGCAGATCTACCAGGCCAGACATATCCACCAGGTCTCTTTCAAACCAAGGGCTGCCAAGTAGAAATGTCTCAGCTTTTAATTTTCCCCAGTGAATGGAGAAAGATACATTTTGGAAATGGATCAAAGCTCCATTTGGGGAAGAAATAACCCTGCCATCACAGCAGCCCTGAAAGGTTCCTCAGCCCTAACGCAGAAAGTTCCCAAAACGAAGCTCAGAGAGATGCTGTCCCAGTCCAAATTGGTGACTGGGGCACAGCCATTTCCACCTCCGTGTAAGCAACACTTAAAAGGATAATTTAGAGCTAGCCACACAGAGGAGCAGACTGGTTTCTTTTGCTTCAGTCTACATGGAAAGTGGCCTTCATGCCACCTGACACTCAGGGATCACTTCTCAGGCTATGGGAAATGAGCTGGGAAAACACAAGCTCAAACCTCCTGTGGCTTATATGTCTGCGGCAGGCGAGCCGTGCAGAATGCAAAGGCAAACCTTTCAATCCTCCCTTCTCCCCAGCCTTCAAAAGCCAGCACAGTGCTCCATTCAGTAGGGGATTTACCGCAGGATTTGGAAAGCACCAAGTGTTAGACAGGAATCTTGCCCTGACTGAACCTACTTATAAACCCTTACATTAATAGGCAGCGCTGTGAAGAGCCAACGGCACAGTGTGCACGGAACAGAGCTGTAAGTCACAGCACAGGTTTGCTGAATGAGCTTGGGACCAGCTGCATCCCTTTACTCCCTCAATAACACACTGATATGGGCACATTTATTTTCCTGTTGAAGCAGCTCACAGAATAAATGTGCATCCCATCCAAGGAGAGATGACTGCGGGAGCAGATGTATGCTATACTGCAAATAGTAAACTTATGGAGCCCTAATCCGATACAATACAATTTAGTTTCACACAAATCCTCTGAAGGAGGCACCACAAAATGCTCTGCAGCAGCAGCAGGAGGAGGAGCCCTGCTCACTGGCCACAGCATCAGGCAGCTGGGAGCCCTGCACATCTCCATTCCTGCCGCCGACCCCATCTGACCATGACATTTGCACAGCCTGTGCTTGGGCTCATCCAGCTGGAACCCAGAGCACTCGCCCTCGTGGGAGAGCCTGAGCCTCAGCTCCTGTTTGCAAAGTGCTCGGAGATCCCCAGGCGAGCAGGGTCACAGAGCTATTAACACAGCCAGAACACTTTCCTGCACACGTCTGGGTCACTAACTCCCAAGCAGGGCAAACAAGACAGAGAGACAGAGTTAAGTTGGAAAAAACCCTGAAATTTTATAGCAGTAAGGTACAAATTCATGTAGGCTGGTAATGACAAGGCAAAAAAAAAAAAAAAAAAGGAAGCCTGAAGTAGCAGAAGAAGGTGTGAACATGTAGCATTTAGCACTGGCAGCAAAGTAAATCCATAGTTTTTAAGGGGGGACCTGAGGCGAGAAAGTGGCCCAGGGGAGAGAAGGGAGAGCTGTTCTAGTTAAATGGGCACAAGAGAAAGATCAACCCCCAGCTGCAGAGCACTGCAAGGGAAGGAAAAAAGAGGAGCAGGGAGGGGGTGAGACACAACGTGCCAGAGAGGTGGGATGAGGCCAATCCATAAGGAGCACAGAAACCCAGGAAGATGTGTCTTTTTTTTTTTAATTGAAGATGAATGGTAAGAGGCAAGCAAATATAACTGAGAATGTAAAGGTTTCCTGTTTTACATCCTTTGCTTTAAATCTTCATTGAGGATCAGCACACAAGAAAAACACCCCATACCAAACGCTGCCTGCTGCAATCTTTGTCTTGCTGAATCTTGCTTTAAATAGTCAACAGCCCAGTGCTATGTCTTGCGCTGATTATTCAAGAGCCATTATGATATCAGTGAATGTCTCTGATTGCATTTAATTCAAGTATGCAATATATTTTGAATTCAGCTTGCTCCAGCAGTCCCCAGCTCCCCCTCCTCCAAAGTATAACAGATCATTTAAAATCGAGCAGGTCACATCCCGAGCTGTAGGTACTAACCATGTCATTTCTTCCTCTCCTAGGGGCTTTAAATCCTGCAACTGCTGCCCTGCCAGCAGGAGAGGTGACCCCACGTTTGTCCTGCTCATGGCTGGCTAATAACCATTAGGGACAATGGCAAAGCTCCCACCTGCTGCCCAGGAGGAGTTCAGATCGCTCCCAGCAGGATGCCAGCTCTGACAATCTCCTCTCCTTTTCATTACAGGCTTTTGCAGCTCTCACACCCCCCAGAAAACTACTCAGGAGGGCTCTCAGGGAATTAAACTGCAGTGACAAAGTGGGTCCTACCCCCTTGCAAGTTAGCAAACATAGGCCAGGGCTGTGGCCTCTGCGCCCATTAGCAAGCAGCTTCTTTTTCCCAAGGGACATGTGCTGAAACATGGCAGGGGGAAGAAACGGGGATGCTCACACGGACGTGGCACAGGTTTAGCAGACACACACAAGTCAGCTTGTTCTGTGAAGGCTTCCCAGAGCAGGGAACAAAGGTGTCTGTGACATCCGCACAAAGGTGTCTGTGACATCCCTCCTGCAGCCAGGGACGGCTCCAGGAAAACACCAGCATGCTCAGGGGAGCAGCAAGAGGAGCTTCAGTCAACCACAGTGTTCCCTATAAACACCAGAACACCATTTCTGCGGGGCGCCAACCTTACCTCAGCAGCACCACACCTGCTTCAAGATGTTCTTCTGTCCTTGCAGCAGCCCCAGCTCAAGGAAACACAGCTCCAGGGCCTCCGGCTCCTCTACAAAATCCCCATCTTTAGGCCCTTTGCAGTGTTTATGAGGTAAAACACCTCACACAGCACCCGCAGCAGCACGGCTGGCTCCTGCCGCTGCCCTGACAGCATCCCTGCCCTCTTCCAGAGCTCGCACAGGCAAGCGCAGTCCCTGGGAAGGGAGACAAATCCTGCATTTCTGTTTTGTCAGTGTTATATGGGGTGGTGGGCATTAAAAAAAAAAAAAAAAAAATTAAAAAATGAACAGTTTGTCTCCTCTGGCAGCCCCTCAGCCGGTACAAACACGCAGATGCCAGCGCGCTCCAGCTGAGGCCGCGGCCTGAGGTGGGGCCTGCTCTGCCTCACCAGCTCATTGCGAGGCTCTGCCTGGAGCTTCCCTGGAACAGCAGCAGCCCAGCCCGGCGCTGCGGTGAAGTATTAACTCATACCCAACACAGTTTGTCTCCGAGGACCCTCTTGGCCCCTTCGTCATCCTGTGCTGACATTTTAATCGCGCTTTTGTGGGAGCCGGCTGGCAGTTTGTCATCAGGAATGGCGCGGCGAGGGGCCAGCGCGGGCTGCTGGCTGTGGCGGCTGCCGAGGGAAGCAGCCCCACTCTGACAGACTGAGCAATAATCTGAACTTACTGCGCTGAGCCTGTGGGACACCAGCCGGGCCGCTTTATCTTCTTCATTAAAGTGCGCTCAAAAAAAAAATCCATTTTCCTTTAAAGTCTCAGGAACAGATGGAGTAAAATTAATTGCGCCATTAAGTCCCGATAGACAATACCAGAGTGGTTTTCTTTCAACAGTGCATGTGTGTTACAAAGTGCTCTTCGTAAAAGGCAATTACTGCAACATTTGCCATAAAATAAAGGTTGCTTTAATGGGCAATAAACACAGGCTTCAAATTTTGTATGAAATGGGTCTCCAAAGGGCGCTGTTATAGGCAGCTCAAAGGCACAACTGACTTTAGTATTTCTGCTCTGGCTCCAGCTCAGCTAGTTCGGAGAACAATGATTTCCACCCTTGGATATTTTCTGATGGAATTATGTATGCCATGTCAGTGCATGGCAGGGTCCTCTGAGCCACCTTTTGCTGGTTGGGAAATGGTGGCCAGGCCGGCTCCAACGCCTGCGCTGCCGGCAGCCATCAGCCATGGCGAGACAGGGAGGAGGAGGAGGAGGAGGAGGAGGGAGAGGAGGAGGAGAGAGCTGAGGCCAGGATGGGCTCTTTCTTCTGAGCAGAAAATAATAAGGACTCGCTTCCTGACATCAGATCCTTGCCAGTCGGAATTACCACTGCGTTTGCTTGATGCAAAGCCTGACATATTCATATTTCTTTTAAGTATAAATACCCTGGAAAATGGACACCACATCCTTGCAAATACAAGGAGGGAACTATAAAACCGTGTGTGGGCAGTGCTCAGAAAACAAGAAACAATGGCATTTTTAAGCTTTTTGCTCTCTGGGCACTACAAGCCAAAACCAGTCATTACCCCACCAACTCCCCATCAAATGGTTTGTGATGGCACTGCAAAACACAGCTTCTAAATAGCCTCATTCGGTGTCCTAACCAGAAATAAAACAACAAATCTACATCATTTACACCAAAATGGTACATGGTATTTGTCAACTTAACAGCCAGCCTCACCCTGGGAGTAAAACACTTCATTTACAGAGATTTCAGTCTTACACAAGCACCGATGGTATTAAGACAGATGCCTCACAAAACCTGCACACTCCTCCTGCAATGATCTGCCAAAACCCTTCTCTTCTGTCTTGTGGTGTGTGGTAGTCCTGGGTGCAGGCACTTGCCCACGTACTTCTGGGTAGGAAAAGAGTTTCTATCTGATTCTTGCTCAGATTTATTTGAAGAGGAGGGAAAATCATTTCCATTCATTGTATTTTCACATTCCAGTAATTACAAAGCAAGCATGACATACAAACGATCCATTAATTGAAATATGGGCTCCATGAGCTCCAATATTTATAGCGTAAATCCATATTTAATTAAATAAAGCCAATAATGCTCATTTCAAAGGGAACACTGAAGCTTTTTATTTAACCATGTAGTTGATGCTGGATGTGCTCCTTTCTCATCAACACCTTTTAGCAAGTCACCCCTGGATGAGACAGGTAGGGGGGATGTTGGGTGTTGCCAACCTCAGCAACACCCCAGTCACAGGGCTGCCAGCACTCCCTGCTGCTGGGGGATCTTTCCATGGCTGTTACCATACACCACTGCTGGGTAATAGCATCAGTCAGCACCTCTGACTGAGAAGCTTTAATCACCCACTTAATTGCCTTAATCGCCTTTTACATAACTAAGAAATCACAACACTGCAATTGTCTGCCTCTGACACACAGGAACATCAGGGGTGTGACATTAATGACGTAGCTGTATTAATTGCTGGGGGGCTAATGTTTCAGGATCTCAAAGCACCAGATGCTAAGCCCCCAAAACACTGCTGCTGCTCCCTGGGTACTCGCTGGGTCCAGTACAAAGGCCAATAGCAGTGGTGTAGGCAAGTGCAAGCACAACAAAATGGGCTTTATCAGCACGGGCACATAAACTCTGGGCACCTCTCACTGTTCTGGGTCACATAAACAAGACCTCACACCCTTCAAGAATACACAAATATATTTTTTTCATTTGATATCTGTTGTGGAAGATGCACTTCTGAGCTTGCTATGAGAATTACTCAGTACAAAACTGGAAAAAGCCCCATTAAAGCCTCAGAGCCCTCCTCTGTGACAAGGTAAGAGTACTGCACCCACGGTGGATGGAGCACTTAGTACTTTCCTGGGACAAACATTCACAATTTTACCAGACTTCACCATGACTGTGTTTCCCTTAATTTGATCAGTAATCAGATGCTACTTTCCTGTAGAAGAGCTCTACCCCATTTCTCCTTGCAGCATTAGCAGCCTTCCCTGCTATGTGTTCCTAAGCTTTAAACACCATCCTCTTCCCCTCTTCTGTCAGGAGTCAACTGGCAACATTAAGCACTTTTACTCCTTGCAAAACAAGTGTAAGTGTGCACAGGGTGGCCTGGCTCCAACACAAGCAGATGCAGGGTATTTGAATAGGTCCAAGAAGGCAGAGAACAAGAGACCTCTGCACTTGGAAGGTGCTAAGGTGGCAGTCTGATTGCACAGTAACCCCAAATTTAGGGTGGCACCTGATGGAAAGCCCTGCAGCCTTCTAACTCAAAGGGCTGGTTGAGAATCAACTCACAGTGCCAATGCAAATTTTAAAAGTTGATGGGCGAGCTTGTCCCAGCAAACTTTATCCTGAAGGACTTACCATCTGTCACCTCACAGCTCACAGAAAGCCAGCAGAGAGCACAAAAGCCAAAATAAAATTCTATCATATGCTCTGACTAACTGGACAGAAATGCAACCACGTAAACAGACCTGACTTGGATAAAATTAATATTGGTGTGATATTCCAGGAATGCACCACCTCAGTATTACACATCCTGAAACTATGGCCTTGGCATGCTCATATATCCCAAAACATACCCTAAAACCAAGATACAAAGGCAAGGACCTCGTAGACAGCATATGAATAATGACCTTTACCAAGCCATAGGATCCTTGGAGCCCCCAGCCTCAAAAAAGTGACTCCTGTTTGTACAGAACTGGTGCTGAATTAACTCCTATGCCTTGATTTACCTCTCCAACACACTGTACACACCTGTACTGGATTTCTAAAATTTGCAGGCAGTGCAAAGCTGACTCTGTCTTCTTGCATAGTCTCCTACAATCAACAAAACTAAAGGATGAGACTAAAACTTCTCTTGAGCAAACCCCTCACAAGCTCAGTGCATCACACGCACCTAAACACACAACATGCAGGGAATTAGTGGAACTGTCACTCCATCCCAGAAACTCAAAGGCAACACCTGGTGAGGTGAGTGGTGAGCAGCCCTCTGCGTGGCTCTGTCCCTTCCAGGGCACAAATTCACTCTGCCAGTTCAGATCTGTTCAAAGCCAGAGCTCAAGCTAAGCAGGTACGTCTGGATTCTGGCAGCCAACACAACAGCACAAAGCCAAAACTTCTCTGTGCTTTGCTTAATGAAGTCACCTTTGATGACAGATGAATTCTGAGTGTGGGATAATATCTATAACAAAAAAAACCAAAAAACAAAACACCAACAAACAAACCCAAAAGGACATGGAATTTGCTGGCCCATACTAATTCTTCATGAGAGTCTACTGAGGGGTAGAAATATTCTCATCTGAGCTTCTGATACAATCAGAAGAACCAGAAATCATGCATTCCATAAAAGAAACCCCATTCCAAGCTCCTTCCAGCCCCATCCTTGCCAATGGCTTGGTGTAGGAGATAAGCAGTTGCCTCTCCAAGTGCCACACAGCAGTGAATAGAGGGTTTATTACTTTTAAACTTCTATTTACAACTCTACTATGTCAAGAGGTAGAGAGGAGTCCTCATTAGGAGCTGCATGAAGTAAACAAGATGCTAAGAGCTTTCAGGGCTTTTTAGTGCTAATGACAATTAATAATAAATGGGCACTGCAATAACCTCCATGGGCTTACAAGGCAATTCCTGCACCCTGTGTTTATGGATCCTCAACTTGGTGAAACACTGAGACACAGCAAATATAAAGGGAGCAAAATAGCAAACCTTGGAGCAAAGGAACTGAAGTGGATAACCAAGGTTCTGGAGATTTAAGCTGAGGTTTTAAGCAAAAGAAGCAAAGTTTTCAACTGGTAGCCATGGCAAGGTTGGCTTTCTATCTCTACGAAGAAGTAGCTGGTAATGCCCACACTCCAGAGCCTTACACACCTTCCTAAGCAGAATTCTGAGAGGGTAGGAATGTGTACAGGGAAAGGACAAACCTGTGGAAATCCCTGAGTCCTTCTCTTTGCATGCTTAGATTTCAGAGTTTGTTCAAGCAAAAAAAGGACAGGATCGCAGACACAAAAATTGAAACCAAATAAATCTGCAAAACTCCCCACTCTCCAGAAGGGTCTTCACCTCTGCTGTTCTGCATTTCTGAATTCACAGATGTTGAATTCTTTATCCCTAGGAAGCTAATTATTATGAAAGGTCAAAACAAATAGCCTCACTTCTACATAAAGCTGTTGTTAATAGAAAGAAGTAGACAACTCCAATTTACAAGCTATTTTGTTGTTGTAATTACACAGCTCCTTTCCATGTGAGACTTTGCAACTATTTGGTTTAATGATGAACTAAGGAGAAGAGGAGGGGGAGGAAGGACAGCCGTGTCCCTGCAGAACAGCACTTTCCCAGGTAGCCCAAAGTCAGCTCCTGAGGGCTTCCTGAAATGCTTGTCCTCAAGAAAAATAATGATGCTGTGGAGCTGGGCAAGCAGCAACCAAAGGGTTAAGCAGGCAGCCCATTAGAAATGTCCTTCAGTTCAGTGTCTGTTTTTCCTTACAGAACATTAAGCTCAGTGGGGCAGTCAGAAACCCCTGTGGTGCCCCCATTAAAAAAGATCAAGTCGCACATGTCGATATCACAGCTTCACCCATCCTGTAATTTGTCTGACAGCAGCTAATGCTGCTGCTCGTGGCCAGGGAAGACCAGGCTGCCTTTAAAGAGAAAGACCCAAATCCCTTTAAAAAAAAAATAAAATTATTTTGTGGTCAGACAAACCGCTTAACAATATAAAGATGCAATAAGCATCTCTGCCACTCCTTCCCTCCCACTGGAAGCAGGATAAAGCCCAGCACACTACAAAATAATCCCAGCAAAGGCATTGCCAGGGCACTAACAAAATGCTCTGGTGCAGTCAAAGCACCATCCTATGCTTTTTTTTTTTTTCCCCTCCCCTTTCTTTTTTTTTTTTTTTTTTTCCTGGTAATGCCAAAGGCATTAAAAGAGATGAAAACCACTCCATTGAGCTAGGTGAAACGTTAATCCATTGGCCTTACTTTGCTGGGAAACCAGGGTTTGAATGAGGCCCAAGGCATAAATGAAATGAGTTTAGTGATCTCAGTTTAATTCTTAATAGGCCACAACAGGCATTGCAGATACAGAAGATACAATATTAGGAAATCAAACCCTTTCAGAATTGTTTTTTCCTTTCGGCTAATGAGGGTCAGGAGAGAATTAATATAGAAACTAAAACCTTAAGCCAACCTAAATAGCTCTCTATTGAGCTGGAGTGAATGAAGAGCAGGGGAGATTCTGCTTGTGAACCCCATGGTTGAAGAACCATTCTGCAGCAGGGCAGACACTGGAAAAGCTGATCTGCAGAAATTGAAGGCCCCACTGAAAGCACCAGAGGATTTCTAGTGATACCTCAGCAGATTTTTAATCAAATGGGATGTAATGGGACTTCAAACAGTCCCACTGAAGCCCAAACTTCAGTGATGATAGGGTCAGACCTTTTGCTTACAGTTTCTTGAAAGCAACAGCTACCTCCAAATAACCTGGAGTGGGAGGAAACCAAAGCAAACAAACTCCTATCCCTTGACTGTTATCATCCTTAGAAAAAACAGTGCTCAGGATGCCAGGTCAAGGGATGCTTCAATCATGTCTACATGGGGCATTTTAGTTCCTTTCAGTTTTCCTAGCTCCAGTTGTTGAAGTGGATAGATTTACTGGAGGTCTCAGGTGGAAAGTCAAATGTTTTAAATGGAGATATTTTGCAAACACCAAATCACTCAGTACTGAGACAGATCAATTTTGCTTTGCAGGAGGGTAAGGTGTCACTTTTTCATTCTCAGAAACAATGCAAAAAGACTGGATAACAGAGCCTAGAAGAAAACTGACTACAAAGCAGCTATTCAGAGAGATTAAATATTTTGAAGTGCCATGATGAAGGTCAGCTTTGAGCTCATTGCAGATTGAACCCCAAGGAATGCCACAGTAGTTAAACTCTAGCTCTGCTGGATGCCTTGAGCCAGTACCTTCCAAAAACTCCATGGTTTTTCTAGGTATCTCCCTGCCATTTGGCCACGATCCCTCAATGCTCTGCATTTTCCCATACTCTGCACATCTGAAGGGATTTACACAACTGGGTGGCTGGAGCCATCTTCCCACTCACATCCAAGGCAGCTTTGTAATGCACCAGGAGAACTCAACTCAGCTCTTCCTGCTTCACAAGAACCAAGGTAAGACCCAGCACCACCCAGAGCCTTCTCCAAACCTGCTCCTTCTATTCAAGCTCTGCCTCCTGCCCTGGGTCCCTCTCCTTCTCCCAGAGTAGATGGGTTTCCATGTGATGGAGGAGTCCCAGGATACTGCAGGCACCAGGAAGAGGCAGAGGATGATGGGTGAACCACCCAGCTATGGCAGGACCAGGTTGTTACCCCAAGCAAGCCCACAGCAGCCAATTTCTCTGCAGTTTCACTCCTTCCCTCTACTACCCCACAGGCAGCATTGCCTACAGACTCCTGTTTGCTCCTGGGGTCTGCACCACAACCCTCCTGCCCATCACTGAACCAGACATCAAGCATACCTGGCACCCTGTCTCCTCTCAGCTTGCCCTTGTGGGCCAGCCAATTAAAAAAAAAAAAAAAAAAAATTATTTCAGGTTTACTAGGTGCAAAAATGAGCAAACAAAAAAAAACCCATTAAGAGCCCCGCCACCAGCCCTCAAACACCTCCAGCACAGTTCACAAGGCTACCAAAAAAAGAAAAAAAGCAGATACATAACCTCCAGAGAGACACTGACATAAATCCTTCAGCAGGCTGTTTTATCTCACCACACAGGAATTCAATCACCCAACTCACTACACATGAGGGTGGGGAAATCCATCACAGTCTTGATGCCTGCAGAAAACAAGCTCTTCTCCTAAAAGGTGGCAGCACTGCCATACTGGAGCTGTGTGTGTGTGTGTCTGGATGTATATATATTTATCTCCATCACTTTTATGGAACTGTGTGATAATAACATTTCCAACCTGGCAAACTAATGAATACATACAGTGGTGTCCACAGTTAGGTTTGCTGAAGCATTGAAGTTGGTGGTGGATGGCTCCATTACCATTCAATCCATGAAACACCAAGGGAATGGGAGTAATTTCAAAGCTTCCCCAACAAATTCCAGGCTTGTTGGGCAATGGGTTTCTACAATAAAATGCCCTGAGCTCATATTGAGAAATCATTTCTGCATTGAGCATGCCAGAGGTTTGACTGCTGCCATTTTTGGTGAGAGGAGGAGCTGGAAATGCACTCCTGAAAGTGAATTTGCTCAGTCCTGATTCCCTGAAGGTGGAGACGTAGGAACAGATCCCAGGTTCAACTCAGTCGTGCTGCCATGGTCTCCAAAGAAGAAACTTTGCCATGCAACCTCAATTTGTAGGAGCATTTACGTATGAGAACCCCAAGAGAAGACTAAAAATAAGAATCCAGGAGATGGGTATTCTAGGGAAGACTGAGAGACTGCCATTGGGGAATCTAAGTACAGAACGAGGAATAAAGACAAAACCCAGTCCCACCTAATTTAGCTTGTATCTTTTTAGACTTTTCAGCCATTTCAATCTGCAATAAGCCTCTTTTTCCTCTCAGCTTTGCTCCAGCAGGTATCCTGCTAGGCTTCAGGGAGGCACAAAATGTGTTTGACTAAAGAACAGGCTTTACAGTTAACAAAGGTGCAATCTACACTGATAATGTATTCCTGCGTGTAATGGCCTGGAAGTGCTATATTCATGTATGAGCTTTCTCCAAATTATTTATTAATGGAAGAGATTGTATAAGCTATTGCTCCTTAATATGCTTGAAAGACTCCCATAAATGCACAGAATCCCTGCTCTTTGGGTAGGTGTAGCAGACCTAAGGTGAGTGCAGCCACGTTACACCAACAAACACTGCTGGAAGGAGAGAGAAAATCAGGACCATCTCAGGCAAGAAACCATCTCCCTCAGCCCCAGCTCAAGAGCATGGGAACCAGCAGTCATCACAGCTGCCACATCACACCAGGTTGCTATGGAGATAATTGCAATGTCATAACTAAAGGCTAATGTCAGCACCAGGTTTTACAAGGAAATGATTGGATTGTATTTTTAATTTATCCCCAAATTATTGCCAACTTCTCCGTCAGGGAGAAAATGTGCATTGTAAATTTCAATTTTTGACAGCAACAGAGCATAAACTTTGTGGGTTAGGACCCAGGATTCTTTCTATCACTTTGTTTCTTTGAAGGTGCTTTCAGGTGTTTCTCAACACACCTATATTGAGACAGGAAGACAGAAAATACAGGGGCTACACAAAGACAAGCAATAATATACCTGTATTTTAGGATGCATGTGGTACATCTACACTTTTTTCCCCTTTTAGCAACCCTGTTTTATTAACAATATGAATCAATAGTTTCAAAATGCTTTCTTGACCCCAGAGTTGTTAAGTTGCTCTCTGGTAAGAACACACAAACCAAAATGAAATTCTAAATTATCTTCACACTTGCTCGATCACGCTCCCTGCCCTTTGAGCCTGAACCGGGCTCTTCCGAGCTCCTGAGCTAAATCCAGGCCAGCTTGGGGCCAAAGTTCTGTTTTCTTTGGGACTGACTTCAAAGTCAATAAGGCTTTTGCACAGCTTTAGTCCTCTGGCAGGGAGCTGTGGCTGTAGCACTGACAAGAGCATCATGCTGTAAGCTTTGCAGGCTGGAAACCAACCATGTTGTACAGTGTCAGGTGTGTGTAGAGCATCACCCAGAAGCTAAAAATAAAAACAAAAATCAGTGCCATGATCATTGCAGAAGTAGTTTTACTGAAAGCTCTGCTGTGCAGTCTGAATGCAAGAGTCAAAAATAGCTGGTGGCCAAAAGCAAAGAGGTTAAGCAAACTGGAAGCCTCCAGAATAAATGCAAGAGAGGATAATGCATGTATTCATCTTAGCCTGGTCTCATTTATATCAATCCTTAGTTGTTCTAAGAAAATAATTAAGTTTATTATTGAGAAAAATTATAGGAGACACTGGCAGCAAGATAACTCAGCCCATGGACACTGCTGAGGACACCAAAATGAGGCTGTTCTACTGCATGTGACACGAGCTGCTCCAGCTGGACCTGTCACACCTGTACCACACTTCCCATTGACAGCAAGCACTGGTTATGGCACAAGTGCACATGGCCTTCCCTGGGAAAGGCTGTGTCCTGCCTCCAGAGAAGAGCTGTAGCTACACTGAGATGACTGACACCAACAAGAAAAAAGGAAGGTGATGGGAAGGCAGAGAAATGAAGAGAATCTGTAGGTTGCCATACAGGAAAACTGAAAAGAAGAGGAAATTCTGCTGGAAATGTTTCTGTTTTTTAATTGTTGGCAACTTGGGTTTGACATTTATGAAGGAGAAAATGGTCTAAAAGCACAGTAGCATTTAATTCTGTTGACACAATTACCTTTCTTCTCGCTCATATTAAATGTCTTTGCTGTCCAAAGTGACTTCCAGGAGACAAAAGCAGAGCATTTTCCAAAAGCAAAAGATTGTCTTTAAACTTTGACTACTCAGATTTATTACAGCCCAAATCTGAATGGCACAGCACAAGAGATTTTCACTTTTTCTGGCATTTTAAAATAAAGGAATTTATTAGCATTGTCGGTACACTAAGGATTATTTGAGTATTAGGAGGATATAAATTAAAATGCAATGTATCTAATGTATAAAACATAATGACTGCTGTGAGAGCAGGATCACACTTGAGTAGATGAGCAGAAGTAGGCTCTGTTGGAAGCAATTTGGCCCAGTTTGGAAAAACTTGCTGTTAAAAATCACAGGCAAATCCCAAACTGCCTGTTACCAGCTACCTTGCAGCAAGCTCTGCTTCTTGCCACTGCTGCCAGCTCTGTCCAGAGCTGCTCCCCTGTGCTCAGCCCAGCAAGTGCCTCCTTCTCCTCCTCCTCCTCCTCCTTCCCCAGTGCTCAGGGCTGAGCACCAAAGCCCTTCAGCCTTTTGCACCCCCTGCTCTGACCCCCAAAACGTGCCCCAGCCAGGAAACCTCCATGCAGAAAGGTTCTCCTGAAGAAGACCATCAGCTTGAAGGAAGCCACCAACCTCCCCAAGTCACAACACTGTCTCTTCTGTCTCACATGGGCTGACTAAAGGAAAAATGAGCCTGTCCTGAAAGGTACCAATTAGGTAGCATTATGCACATGACCCAAAGAGAAAGCACAACAGTGGGAGAGTCAGCTTGTAATGAGTGAGCTGCACTTCTGTAATTTCAGAGGAAAATCCTTGGGGCACAGCCAGATTCTGAAATAAGAAGGCTGTGCTTACAGCAGTCAGTTGGTTTGACATATTTCCCCTAATATACTAAATTACTCCTTCACTATCATCATAACTTCCTCTCAGTCATTCCTTGGCATCTTCCATTAGCTTGGCCTGAAAGCACTTATGGAGCTTCTCTGCTTGCTCTGACCTCTTGAAAACTGTGTTAATTCTCACAGGAGCTGCTGTGTGGGGAAGAGGGGGTGTGCAGCAGGCAATTACCCTGCCCAGGGGCTGCCACCACCTTTCCCCAGGAGCAGGAGGTGAGCTGGGTCTAGCTGGGCTTTGCTATTGCTCATCTACAGCCTTTTTGTCCTCTTCTCCTGGGCTCTTCCACCATCCACCTCACCATCCACAGAATCATAGAACTGGCTGGGTTGGAAGGGACCTCAGAGATCATCAAGTCCAACCCTTGATCCACTCCCCCCGTGGTTCCCAGCCCATGGCACTGAGTGCCACATCCAGGCTCTTTGGAAATATCTCCAGGGATGGAGAATCCACCCCTTCCCTGGGCAGCCCATTCCAATGTCTGAGCACCCTCTCCAGAAAGAAATTCTTTCTAATGTCCAACCTAAACCTCCCCTGGCACAACTTGAGACCTCTTGTGCCCTCTTGTCTTGCTGAGAGTTGCCTGGGAAAAGAGCCCAACCCCCCCCTGGCTCCAACCTCCTTTCAGGGAGTTGGAGAGAGTGATGAGGTCTCCCCTGAGCCTCCTCTTCTCCAGCCTCAACACCCCCAGCTCCCTCAGCCCTTCCTCACAGGACTTGTGCTGGATCCCTTCCCAGCCTCCTTGCTCTTCTCTGGACCTGCTCCAGCACCTCAATCTCCTTCCTGAGCTGAGGGGCCCAGAACTGGACTAAATACCATGCTGAATCCCTTCACCATCCACCTCACCATGGTGCATCCTGACATCCCTGCTGGGGGTGGAAGGACAGAGCATTCCTTCTCACCAGGAAGCCAGGCAACCAAACCAGAGGACCAGCAACTGGCCCACTTGCTGGCCACCTCAGAGCATGACCCAAAGCCACTCCCAAATCATCACTGCAGCCTCAGCTTGATGACTTTTCCCTGGCATATTTTATGGGTGTTTTACACAGCCTGTGGTTATACAGAGATTCAGCTGCAAGACACAGATTTAACAGGAGTTTGCCAGGTTTCTCATTTGTGGCACGATGATGGCTTCAAGTCCCACTCAAGATCCTGGCTCTGCTGTCTGACTCTCTGTACAGATCTCCAGTGAAACAAAGTTCTTGCCCCAAAGAATTCAGAAGTCTGAAGAGGCAAATGTGTTATGATAAAGCATGTCAAACCTAATCACCATCCAGCACCTCTGCATGTGCCTCTTCTCATCCTTCTCAGCCCCCAAAAGAACAGTCATCACAGCCCTGGACAGTTTTCATGTGGCAACCCCTGGCTGGGGTGCATAATGCTGTTTATTGTTTCACTGGGTTATTTCATAACAAATACACCCAGTGATGCCTTTATAATGATCTTTTTACCATTGCACTGTGCTGTTCTCAAAATATTAAGTGACAATAATGTAGTTCTGATTTTATTTTTCAAACCACCTGCATTCTCATTCACCTCAAATTAAGACTTTTCCTGTAGAGCCAGAACTGGAAAAAGGATAATGCCTTTTTTTAAAGGAAAAAGGGAAATTTAAAAAAAAAAAAAAATCATGTTTCTTCAACCTTTTTTCATCCCACTACTTGGGTGCTTGTCTTTAATGAGCAGCTCCAAATGACAGCTTTAATCACTGCCTCTGGCCACTGAAAGAGGCAGCTAATGATAGGAAAGAACAGAGGACCATTTGCATCAATCAGCTCCAGTCTAAATCACTTTTTATGATAATGCACCGAAGCGAAGAAGAACGTCTCTGATGTCTCCTGCATGATGATGTACCACAGGGCTGCCTCCTCATCTCAGACCTCCACATAAATCTCTTAAAGATGCACACACACCCCACCCTGTGCTGCCAGCACTGGCCCTCGTTTTCTACACCATTAATGATCTACCACCAGGGTAGAGTCAGGAGAGGTTAAGCAATCAGTTCATTCAGTTTTCACTTTCTGCAGAGGATGCCCACTGCTCCGGGAGAAGGGGAGGGGAATCCACAGACAATGCCTGAGCTGTCAAACAAATACAATTTAGGTCCCACATAATTCCTGGTTTGCCACCTATTGACATCAGGGGCTCACAGAGAAAAATATTGGGTAAAAATTCAGAAGGTGCTGCCTGCTGCAGCATCACAGCTCTTCTACACACAGCACTGAAACACTGCTAAAGCTTTATTCTTCTGAGTACACTTTATTTATGCAGGAGTGCTGTCAAAGGGACTAATCCCCTAAATACAGATTACTCCCCCACCCTCCAACCCCCTGGAGGGGTTTATAGGATCAAGCCACAGTTCTTTAATACTAAAACAAAAGACTTGATCCCGTGGCAAGACAGTGCCCTGATTAGACACTGGACTGAGACAGAAGATCCGGGCTCAATTCCTGACCAAGCTCCAGATGGAGATCCCATGCCTGAACCAGCTCTCTGCCAACACATCTACAGAAACTCCTCATCTTCCCAAGCTTCACAGCTCTGTGGGCATCAATAAATTCAGCTGCATCAGACATAACAACTGTATGTACACAGACAAATCTCTATAGAGAGGCAAGACACTGGAACAGAGTCTTATCAGGGTGTTGAGCCCCTGGCTCAGGCTGCCCAGAGAAGCTGTGGCTGCCCCATCCCTGGCAGTGATGAAATCCAGGTTGGATGGGGCTTGGAGCACCCTGGGCTGGTGGGAGGTGTCCCTGCCCATGGCAGGGGGTTGGAAATGGATGATATTTGAGGTCCCTTCCAACCCAAACCTTTCTATGATGTATTCTTTATACCATGTGTCTCTCTACATATCTCCTCAGGGTCCTGCCCAGATGCACTCTGATTGCAGCAGAGATTGCTGGATGCTTCTCAAGCAAACAAAAAGAGCTCCCAAGAGGCCCAGTAGCAATGCTCAGTATGTACCAAAGGCTCAGATTTTCAGAAGCTCACACAACAAGACCTACATAGGAAACCCCAATGGATCCAGGCTGATCTGGGTGCCTAATTGCCTTTGGCTCCTTTGAAGACCCCAGCATGTTGCCAGCTTGGTCATGTTGGCTAACTCAACTGAGCCAGGGGCTACCTACAGACTGCTCATGTGCATCAGGACTGGTGAGATCTGCTGTCCAGACCTGCTTTTATGGGATGCAGGATGCTCTCCTGCTGGGTCATGTATCAAAACAAGCTCTGTCTGTCAAAGCAAACTGGTAAGTGGAGCATCAGGTCTCCTAGATTTGTGGGGGATACATAAACACACAGGGCTTGGTTTATTATTCCTCTTAAATAAAGGGGAAAAGAGAAGATGATGCTAATACAATTTGGGAGTTACTCTGCTCTAGCTGGCATAAAGCTGGATGGAGGAAACAACACCAAGCTCCTTGGCAAGTGCTTATAGATCCTTCAGAGCTGCCCAGAGGTGAGAGCGAGCAACCCTCAGCACTTCCTGATCTTGGAGTTTTGACTGAGACTTCTTAGGACAAGCCAATCACCTTGCAGGGAAAAGAGAAGGAAAAGGACTCCAAAAAAGCCTTTTATTTCATCTACTGATGCCAATATTTGCTCTGTTCACAGAAACAAGGGCTTAACCTTCAACAGCAAAGAGAGTTTACACCAGATGAAGTCACTGGATACTTTTAATAACCTGATTAAAACCAGGACTACTATGATTGTATTTATCAGGAGTAAGGAGGAAGGAGAAGGCTCTGTTTAGTGGGAGTAAAATGCTGCCTGAATGGAAATTATACTACAGCTCTCTGTCTGGAGAATCCTTCCAAGAAAATTGCCTCTTTAGCAGCACATGAGGTTCTGGTGGGTCGTTCACACGTGAGGAAAAGCCCTAAGGAAGTCCATACAGGTCCCAGCGAAGCACATGGATTTCTTTTTTTTTTTTCCCCTAAATGCTCCCCTTGATGGTTTTATTTCATTTTACTATAATAAACTTCAGAAACTGTATTTGATCTGCCAGCATGTTTCTCACTGTCCACCAGGAGCTCATTTCAGCTGTGCAATGTAGCAAATACTGTACATTAGGTTAATTTTCATTTCAGCTGTACAACATCCATTATTGTTTCACTGCTTGGCTTAAGTGAACTCCTGGTGGATACAGGCAAAAACATACCAGCAGATCAAATGTTCTCTCTGAAGTTTACTTATAATGAAACATTAAAGCAAAAAACAAAAAAACCCAAAAAAACACAAAAAAACAAAAAAAAGAGAGGTAGGAAAGCTTTTAGAAGGCTTTAAAATACACGGAAGTGTCTGGAGAATTTTAATGTTTTGTCCTGTCCCTCCTAAAAACAAGTAAAAAGAGATTTCATCTTCTGCTTCTACTCCTGGCAGAAGTCACATTACAGATGAAGTAAAAATTAATCTCTTTTCTGCACTGCTCAACTTACATCAACTTGGAGTGGGTCAAGACTCCATTAGCAGATACTGTGGGTGGTGGCTTTAATTTTTATGTAAGTAAAACAAACAAACAAAAAAACCCAGTTGAAACCAGTGTGATTTGAAGGCAGGACTGGACTCTGAAGTATATGAACTATCTTGAACTTGACTCCAGGATTACACTGAATTTAGTTACAAATCTCAGTGATAGGAATGTGGCCTTTGAAAATGTCACCAGGAAGCACCATCCTTGTCACCAGTTTTCCTTCATTTACTCAAGTATCCTACCCTTTCCCGCATGGACTTCTATCAGTTCAGTTACATTATTCTCCTGTTTTGTTTTTTTTTCCATCCCCCAGCTTATCCTGGCTCATTTCACAGAACCAGAACAGAGCACAGCCCAGAGAAAGGTCACAAACTACACCTGGCAAACCAGGAACCTCTTAAAGCCACTTTACCACCAGAAGATTGGAATATGGAAATGCATCCAGGCCCCTACACCTTTCACTGCTTTTGGGGGAGCCAACCTGACCTCAATTTCAAGAAAACTTCCCTGACTGCAATTCTTCTGAACGGGGAACATGTAAAGCTTAAAATTAAACAAGACTTCACCAACAGTGAAGATTGGGCCTCTGTAATAAAAAAACCTTCAAGAATATATTCTGTGTATCTTCAAGAATATATTCTGTAATAAAAAAACTTCAGGAAGAAGTTAAAACCCCTCTAACCCTACAAAAGGGCTCAAGGACATGCTGAGGCTACTGAGCTGTAATAAATCTCCACTCAGAACAAATTACTGACCTATCCAGCTAGTGCAAAGTGAGCTGTGCCTATGCTTTGAGGTTATTTCTCAACTGAAATGAATTTAATGGTCTCAACATACTGGTGGATGGGGCCCTGCCAGCCCTCACACCACCCACCTCTCCCCACCCATGGGTGCTCCCCCCCCCAGCCATCCCTGCTCACCAAACCTCCAGCTGACAGCACAGGCTCCTGGGTTTATAACCTTGAAATAACTCCCTACTTCTGCTGGGAATTCCTAGAGCTGTGCTTTCTTCCCATTCCCATCTCGCTGCCAAGATCCCACTTTGGAAAAAGTAATGAGTATTGAAACACCCCCTCCAGGAAGGAGGAGAACACCCCCTCCAGGAAGGAGGAGAACCCTGACACTTTGTGGACACCAGTAATTTTACACATCTCAGCTCCTGAGTTAGAAAAATCTCCCACAGCTTTTGGTTCACTTTTAGCAAAAGAGTGTTGGACTTCTGCTGAATAGCTCAGCTCCAAATACACTTGGAGGTTTTTCCTTGAATGTTAAATTGGAGTAAATAACCTACAGTGAAGCTAATTGTATTGAAAATTCAGAATATTGAGGAAACGTTGTATGTGATAAATATTTACCCTAAAGGAATTCAAAGGGAGTCTGTAACAATTTATTTCTAACCAATACCAAGTAATATTAAATTGCAGGGAAAATACAGCCCCAAAACCTATATTTTTCCAAGTTGTACTAATGATCATTCTTTGTGAAAAATGCCAGGCAACAATGTCCTTTAACCATGCAGCTATATACAATAATGTGGTTTTATAGTCCATGTTAGCATATTTCATCCTATACCCTGCAAAACAATGGATTGATTCTGCTTTCACCTCAATTGGTGTAACTAATTAGACCCAACTTGAATTACTCCTGATCCTATTCATGTAAACAGGCTTGATGACTTCAGTGGGGCTATTAGTGAAAATAAGGACTCACACAGAGTAAGGATTTATAGGCTCCAATCCTCTCCATTTGAAGTAAAATGCAGTGAAATGGCTCAGTAAAATGCAGCCAATTCCAACACAGAGGGAGAAGGATGAACAGCACACAGCTTAAGAGTGGAAGAGAAAAAAAGAGGAGCATTTTTGCCAAATTAACTGGGAGAAAAAAATAAAAATTACTCTTTGAAAGAACTGTCAAATAAAAGACCTGGTACTGAGATTTTTCCAAAAGTTCCCAGAGAGATGTTTGGAAATTCCAAAGGCACCAGTGACACGAGGCCACCAGTGCTCAGCACCCCATGGTTTCCACCCAAGTGCTTGCTTGGGAAAGGAACTTGAGAACATGTTTAACCACACAGGATTTTTTTTCCCCTTTAAGCCAAAACTAGTGAGGCCATGCATGGAAATGTAAATGGTTTCATTTGGAGCTTTGCTCAAAAATTCAGCTCAGCTTCATGTTTCAAATGAACCAGTTCACCCAGTCCTCTTATCCAGTGCCTGAATTCAGTCCATTAAGCTGATGCTAAAGCAGATGATTAGGAAATAAAAGGTTCTACTGAAAAGAAGGAAAGAGGGGGGGGGGGAGAAACTATATTAATCACTACCAGAAAACATCTGTTTTGAAATGGTGTTTTTGATCTACACTGTTTGGGATGCAAGAGGAAAGGCTTTGCAATCCATATGACAACCAGATCTTCATTTTGTTGGGATTAGGGGTCAGCACAAGGGACTGGGGGAGGGAAGAGCAGGAGAAAGATGCCTGTAATGAATGCCAGGATGCTCACTCTGTAAAGACAACCTACACTTGCACAAGTCCACTTCCAAAAAATCTGCTTGATTTATAAAACAGGAGAAACCAATTAAAAGTTGAAGGTTTTCCCACTCACAGCTATAGGAGACATTTAGCTTCAAAAACCTTTAATAAAATACAAAGCAGGGCTTCAAAATGTAGATTCTGCAGGCACACTTAAGAAGAGGCATTTAACATGCACAAAGAGAAATCAGCACAAAGTTTTGCTACTCTTGTCATTTCTATACTCAGAACTTTGTAATAAAGGACATCAGCATCATCATCATGGTCTTTCCTACCAACAGCTGGAGAGACAGAGGCTGCTGCTGAGTTACTTATTCAACATGGTCCCTGCCACCACCATGCCAGAACTGACCCAACTGCCATGTCCCAGTCCTGAGCTTTATTTATGAATTCAAACAGTCTAAAGAGAAAGCAGAAAGTGAAGAAGGGGATAGTTTTAAAGCCAATAATCAAGTCTGAACTCATCCTGCAGCGAGTGAAGGACATCTTGACTTGGAGAGAGTAGCAACATGATGCTGAGAGAAGAGGCCTCTGCATCAGTTGCTTATTCCAGCTTTATCTCACCTGGCAACTGTGGCATTTGAGCTGGCAGTGCTTCAGACCACTCCTCTCCAAAAACACTGCAATTGGCTTTCTGATCTTTGAGAACAGAGGGGCTCAAAGGTGCTGGGAGATCTTCAGCTAAAGATGAAAAGTACTTTGGACCATATTCCCACAAGTGTACTTGCTAACTTACTTGGTAGGTATGTCTCATCTTCTGCCATGCCAGAAACTACCAAACAAACCAAAACAAAACCAATCCTACAACCAACCAGTTTATTCACCTCTATGTAGAAGCTCCTCCACAGTGAGCAGAAGGAAAACACATCCCCTCTGAGGGTTTTCTCTTGCCCATTTCTCTTTTCACCACCTTTCCTGTAAAATTCTCTCCCCAGCTCAGCTGACAAATATTACCTGTGAAATACCTTTGATCATTTTATTTTTTGGCATCTTTTTAGTGCTCACAGGAAATTCAGGGATCAAACCCAATGTGTGAAAGGAAAATTTCAGACTCCAGGAAATTCAGGTAAAATCTGAGAAACACAATTCCAGCAGCACATTTCCTCTTGCATTACTGAGAACAAAACAAAAAGCCATTACAAGGGCAGCAGAAGTTTATTTATTCACTGAGACTGGCACAACCATCTGACAACTTGCATTACAATCAACATCATTATTTTAATGTGTTTAACATTTCTCCTTATCTTTACCAGGACACACAGCAGTGTACAGTAGGTTGCAAAGGCTAAGTGAATACATGACCCCCCTTCTCTCCTTCTCTTTAACCACACACAAGAGTCTACAATTAAAACAGCTTAATTAATTCTCAAAACTTGAAAGTGACACTGAGAGAAATGTTCAACTCCTGTCCATATGACCCTTTCCCAAAGAGATACAGAGGATCCTCTCCAGTTCCTGAAGGAAATTCCACCATTATCTCTGCATCCATGCTCAAGATTCTGGAATTCCTGCCCATGCTCACTTGCTTGTACCAAAGGGCACTACAGACCCCACACAAATTTTGTACCCAGGTACCTTTCCCAAGAGAGTTTCCAGACATATATTCATGGAAGAACTGAAATTCAAGCAGTGAGCATAAACATGTTCTTCCTATTTACTTCTGTCTTTCCAGCTGAGCCCCACATTACACAGCTTGGAGGTCAGAGTAGGTTTTCCTATTTCTATTCCATGGAATGGTTTGGATCCTGGATTATCCATACCTTTCTCACCATTAAGGCCACAGTGCTGTGCTCTCAGTGGGTTCACATCTTTCAGCCAGTTGAGAATTGGAGCTGGAGGAAAAAGGAAAAGGCTCTGCCTGCTTACTGAGTGATGTAAAGAAAGCTTATTACAGCCATGCTCTGAAATCTGGGCTGGCTTCTGATGGGTTTTCTGGTAGAATTAAGGTTTTGACCTACAAAACAGCAAATGCTTTGGGCACTAATTACTTAAAAGCTCATTTGTCTCTCTGGGTAGTAACATGACAAGCTGTGGTCAGTGGATGTTCTTCAGCTGACAGTCCCTTGGGGGTTGTCTTCACTGCAAAGTTAACTCAAGTCCTAGGAACACACAGGGGCTCTTAGAATCATAGAATCCTAGAATCCTAGGGGTTGGAAGGGATCTCGAAAGATCATCTAGTCCAACCCCCCCTGCCAGAGCAGGGCCCCCTAGAGTACATCCCCTAGGAACGTGTCCAGGTGGGTTTTGAATGTCTCCAGTGAAGGAGACTCCACAACCCCCCTGGGCAGCCTGTTCCAGGGCTCTGTCACCCTTACAGTAAAAAAATTTGTTCTGATATTCAACTTGAACCTCCTATGCTCCAATTTACACCCATTACCCCTTGTCCTATCACTGGTCACCACTGAGAAAAGCCTAACTCCATCTCCCTGACACTCACCCCTTACATATTTGAAAACATTGATGAGGTCACCCCTCAGTCTCCTTTTCTCCAAACTAAAGAGACCCAGCTCCCTCAGCCTTTCCTCATAAGGGAGATGTTCCACTCCCTTAATCATCTCAGTAGCTCTGCTCTGGACTCTTTCAAGCACTTCCCTGTCCTTCTTGAACTGAGGGGCCCAGAACTGGACACAATACTCCAGGTGCGGCCTCACCAATGCAGAATAGAGGGGGAGGAGAACCTCTCTTGACCTACTAACCACACCCTTTCTAATGCACCCCAGGATGCCATTGGCCTTCTTGGCCACAAGGGCACATTGCTGGCTCATGGGCATCTTCTTGTCTACCAGGACCCCCAGGTCTCTTTCACCTACACTGCTCTCCAGCAGCTCAGCCCCCAACCTATACTGGGACATCGTGTTGTTCTTCCCCAAATGCAAAACTCTACACTTCCCCTTGTTGAATTTCATCATGTTTCTCCCTGCCCAACTCTCCAGCCTGTCTAAGTCTCTCTGAATGGCAGCACAGCCTTCTGGTGTGTCAGCCACTCCTCCCAGCTTAGTGTCATCAGCAAACTTGCTGAGGGTACATTCTATACCCTCATCCAAGTCGTTGATGAAGATACTGAACAACACCGGTCCCAGTACCGACCCCTGAGGGACTCCACTGGTCACACACCTCCAACCAGATTCTGCCCCATTGACTACAACTCTCTGACTCCTTCCTTTCAACCAGTTCCTGATCCACCTCACTACCTGATCACCAAACCCATACTTGATCAACTTATCTTAACTCAGAGCCCAGAGAAGCTCCTTAATTCTCTCACCAAGGGACCTACGTTCAACCTTACACACTGCTAACACTCAGGCAAATGGGACAGAGCCATCACACAAGACCTGGCACCAAGAGCCTCAGCACAGAGCTCCCTGCAAGGACCAACAAGTGCTGCCACCATTAGCTGAGAAGGGATTAATGAGGTGCCCAAAGGGATTATTACCCAAGGAGCACTACCTAGGACAAAGAAAAAAAGTGAAGCAAGAAGATCCCAGGGTGATCCTGAGCTTTAGGGGAAACATAATAATGAAAAGTTCATCTCGAGTGGCACTGGTCTTTACCAGGGGGATAGTTTGTTCTTAAATTCCCTGGGTTTATTAGAACTTCTGGGTTTCTTGCACAACCCACCTGTTCTCTTGGGAGAAGAGAATTCAGATGGCTGGTTAGAAAACTGCAGTTGCTTTGCTCTTTCAGCTCCTGCTGTTAACCACAGAGATCACCTTTGAAATGTTTGTTGGGTCACAGGCTAGTGGAGATTTGCATCCATTACAACTTGAAAACCTATTTTCAAAGTTTCTATAATTTAGGAAGGCCTTCATTGCATTTCATTCAACCCATACAAGCTGTGTGGCCCAGACTGCCAAGCAGTGTGAACACATGGAATATGTGCCACCCATCCAGAAGTTTCCCATCCAAGCCTCTTCCTTAAGCTTTATGCTTATTCTGCACTCACCACCTGCAGGGAGACTTTTATTGTGTGTGTGCCTAACACAAAAATGAAAAGCCAGGTAACAAACCATCATTAAATATTTAACTGATGCAAGGAAATATTGCCCAATGTATCACCTGTTGCTGGTGTCCTGAGTTCAGGAGGACACAAGTAGGTGACATTTAGTGGAACACAATGCAGTGAGCAAACCCCAGTGCTGAGAACACCACCCTGGGACATGACATGAAAGAGGCAAAGGCAATTTCAGACCAAGAGCCAAACCTTCCATGGTAATTCCTAGCACAGCACAAAGCATCAACATCTATTCCAAAGAGACAGCTGAAGGGAGCCTATTTAAAATGTTTTTGGGTTTGTTTCTTTTTTTTCTTTACCCCTCTTAAGCTTTTTTTCCAGCCCTGCTGCCCTGTGAATTTTCCACACATCTTGTGTTTGGAATTGATCTTTTGGGCTCCCTTAGACACTCAGGGCATAAATGATTTTTTCATAAGTAAGAGACCTTTAATAAAAAACTAAAAATTCTGAGTAACATCATAGCCAGGTCCAGAAGCACACATCACTTATTGAGTGGGAACTCAGAGCAAAAATTCCCAAGAGCATCATGATCCTCCCCTCTGCTGCAAAGAAAATGTCTTCTTGGTATTTGCCTGGATTATGCTTCCCTGTTACCATGGGAGTTTAAAGAGCAGTAATTCAGAGATAACTTCTAAACTCCAGCATCATACACTTGTCATTCAGTAATGGCTTTTAGATGTCAACAATATAATGCAATCCAGTACATTTATACAGTCCAGATAGGATAAAAGAAGGTCAGTTTAATCACGAGAACCTCCTATATTCGTCTCACCTCTGACACCACTTGTTTTACAAAAAAAAGAGAGCTAAACCACATCCTTCCTTCAAGAAAGAGGGATAATATTATTTATCAGTCAGCAGTTTCTGCACTACAATTTCTATATGCAAGGATAATGAATCCTTAAATCCAACACTTACAGGTTTCTTGGTGCTGAACAGAGTTCTTTCTCTGGAGGTTTTCAATCCCATATATTCAAGATTGGAAAGCCCTTCAATTTTGTTCTCCTTCACACCTGGTGTCCTGGCCTCTGATGCTGCTGTGCCTTGTTAAAATCAGGTTAACCCATACTTATTTCTCAGCATCTGCCTGATCATTATGCAGGTGTCACATGCTTTACTAAATTTCCCTGCTCCAGTTCTGAAAAAAACCAACAGACTAAAGCAGATTTACTTTTTATCCTGAGACACTGCCTCATCAGCTGGTTGTTTGAAAACTTTGTTCCAAGCTGCTGAACCCAAGAGGCCAAAACTTTCCACTTAATAGGACTCCACAAGATGTTATTAGGTACAGACATTTGCATCATCATTAGCAAAAATGATTTGGATTTCAGAAAGCACCAATGTCCCACAAGGTTCCCATTTTCACTTCACAATCTGTAGTCCACATGCAGGGAAATGAAGGCATCCATGGCACGAAGCACAAGAGCAGCTTATGAAGGATTTATCAGTAAGTGGTACAAACTGTAAAACTTGCTCTATGAATAGTAAAAATGCTATTAAAAAGAGGTATAAAAGTCAGTCATTATAATTTGAGGTTACTAATATGGCAGTTACCTTTGGCTAGTGTTTTTGGCACTGTTAGTTAAAATATATACAAGCTCACACACATCACAGGCAGAATTAAACACACTCAGATTACTACAGATTTTTGTTCCTAAGAGAACCAGTTTCAGATGGAGTTCAGACTCTTGCCAAGCACCCACAACTGCCACTTCTTCTTCAGGACATTAACAGGCAAAGAAAACAAACCTGATTTTTGGTTTGTGACCCACATCCCAACATTTCTCCAACTCCAGTTTCTCTCCCCAGAGCTCACCCTTCACATGCAGCCCCACTGCTCCAGGGAAGATCTGTCCCTAAAACCACACTACAGGAGCCATTTGTCACCCTGGGCCAACAAGTCTGTGTATTTATGAGTATTTATGAGAACAAAGGCAGTGTCCACCTTCCTGTGCAGTTGTGAAGTTCATATGCACACTTAAAATGTTACATTATGGGATAAAAAAAGGGAAAAGTAGGTCTCTTTAGAAAGGAATTTTTTTAATCATATTTTTTCAGATCATGCCACTAGAAATCAACCCCCTTTGAAGCTCACAGTTCCAAGCCACATATTCAGGCTGTGCATTCAGTTTCTCACCAAATTCCACCATTATTCAGCTGTGACTCCACATCACTCAGAATAACTTCACCAAAACCATCCCCTTTCTCAGTCTGCTGGACCTTACTCCTGTTTCCTTGTCCTTGCCCAGATAAACCACAGCAGAAGTACACTATAATTACACAGACTCTTAATTAAACTGAAGAATTTAGTGCACCTCCAGTGTTGCTATTACCAGCAGTAATGCCATTCAATCAAGACGATAGACTTCCATGTATTACTGAGCTCCTAATTGCTAATTGCTTTCCTAGCTCATAATTACTACCATGCTATTAGAAAATATGGCTAAAATACAGATATTGCCATGAAATTATGCTTCTGTACTTTCCCAGTTTGAAGGGTGATGAGCCAGCAGTGGCCAGAGCTCAGCTCACCCCCCCACCCTTGCTCGGCCCCCTCCCAGGCAGCACCCCTGGCTGCCAACACAAACCATTGCACAAAGCACAAGTGGGTGCTGGAAACTGGTTTCTCTCACAGCCACTTCCATAGAAGAAGCTGGCAATGCTGGAGAAGCCCAGGAGCAAGGCATGATCCCAGCCTGGCCAGGGGAAAGATGTCCTTAGCATGGGATTTCATGGAATCATAGAACTGGCTGGGTTGGAAGGGACCTCAGAGCTCATCAAGTCCAACCCTTGCTCCACTCCCCCCGTGGTTCCCAGCCCATGGCACTGAGTGCCACATCCAGGCTCTTTGGAAATATCTCCAGGGATGGAGAATCCACCCCTTCCCTGGGCAGCCCATTCCAGTGTCTGATCACCCTCTCCCTAAAGAAATTCTTTCTCATGTCCAACCTAAACCTCCCCTGGCACAACTTGAGACCTCTTGTGCCCTCTTGTCTTGCTGAGAGTTGCCTGGGAAAAGAGCCCAACCCCCCCCTGGCTCCAACCTCCTTTCAGGGAGTTGTAGAGAGTGATGAGGTCTCCCCTGAGCCTCCTCTTCTCCAGCCTCAACACCCCCAGCTCCCTCAGCCCTTCCTCACAGGACTTGTGCTGGATCCCTTCACAGCCTCCTTGCTCTTCTCTGGACCTGCTCCAGCACCTCAATCTCCTTCTTAAACTGAGGGGCCCAGAACTGGACTAAATACCATGGTGAATCCCTTCACCATCCACCTCACCATGGTGAATCCTGACATCCCTGCTGGGGATGGAAGGACAGAGCATTCCTCCTCACCAGGAAGCCAGGCAACCAAACCAGAGGACCAGCAACTGGCCCACTTGCTGGCCACCTCAGAGCATGACCCAAAGCCACTCCCAAATCATCACTGCAGCCTCAGCTTGAGTTGGAGAGAGTGATGAGGTCTCCCCTGAGCCTCCTCTTCTCCAGCCTCAACACCCCCAGCTCCCTCAGCCTCTCCTCATAGGATCTGTGCTCCAGTCCCTTCACCAGCCCAGTTGCCTCCTCTGGACCTGCTCCAGGACCTCGATATCCTTCCTAAACTGGGCCCCTCAGTTTAGGAAGGATATCGAGGTCCTGGAGCAGGTCCAAAGGAGGGCCTTTTGGGGAAGGGCACTGCTCCGAGTACACCCCAGAAGAGCTCTGCACCAAGGCAGCTGCTGCTCAGCACACCCATCCCACCCCATTAAGTGGGCACAGGCAACACCTGATGACACTTTTGGCTGTGCCCCAGCTGCTGCCACCAAGGTCGTGAGGGTAAGAGTGCACAGCAGCTGCCCTAACTCCAAGGCAAGTCTCCGTGGAGCCTGCATTTTACTCTTAGCACAAACACATGACTACGTGAGACCTCACTTTTCCTTCAAAGAAGAAAAATACCTCTAAAGAAAGCCACCCTCAGAGATCTAAGGAATAATCTGGAAATGCAACAGTGAGAAACTCAACCTCCAGCAGCAGAAAGCTGTGCTTGTCCTGGCAGAGGGGGCCCCAGGGTCTGGTGACTTCCCCTTGCACCTCGACTCTGGCAGTTCTGGGAAATTCACTGCTGTGACAGAGTTAATTCAGCTTTAAACCATAGCAAAAGCAAAATGTGACTCCAGACTCCTCACAGTTACTCATGGCCCATCCTCAAACCCACAAAACCTAAGGTAAAGCTTTCCTTTAATGAGCACTGAATGACACACGTACTACCAGCAGAAACCAAAACCAAACTCTGTTTCATCTGTGGCCAGATCAGATCTTCTCTTGTGTTTTTCACACCTGAAACAGCCCATTTTTATTCTCATAAACAACCCAGCACCTAGAAACACATTTCCAACCCCCTGGCTCCCAAGTTGGAGCACTGATGTTTCCCTTATCTGCATCTTGTGGCTGCAGGGTTAATAACAGACTCCTGAATATTTTCAATGTTGCAGTACAAAAGTTGGTCCTTGCAGAAGAAATTTAGAAAAAAAAAGAAAAAAAAAGCTAGGAGATGGGGGAAGTGAAAATAATTAATTCCTTGTCCCTTTCTCTTTCTCCTCACCCCTAGAATAAACTCACCACTATTGCTTTGATATTCAAGAAATTTTTATACCCAGTCTCCCCTAGAGGAAATGTTACTCATTCCTATTAATCCTGGACTTTTAAATGACAACAAGTACATTAATGAGGTGTCTGTATAATAAAAAAACTCTACACTGATGTGTTATTTATATGGCTAACTGGTGATGCTTCAAATTTAATAGCAGGAATGGAGATACATTCCTTCCCAGCTTGGGACAGGCATTTTGATGTACAAAAGGAGAAAATTCTCATGAAGTCAGGCACTCCAAACCCACTGCTTCCTATAGAGCCCTGACCCTTGTCCTGGCAAGCACAGAGCACTCAGAGCCTCTGTGGCCTTGCAGAGAGAAGCAACCACTGTGTAACCATCAAATAGGGGCTGGGATCATTTTTGAGGCACATGGGTGCCAAACTATACCCTTTGGAATCAAAGGGTAAAACCATTTATCCACTGCAGCAGGTCCTTGGTTATACGTGGGGGCAACAACAGTCACTAACAAAGCCCTAAATACCACACACACCCTCCAGGTTTTGGCTCATCAGCCATTCCAGGGTCACAGCCAGTGCTGACTCAGCAAGTGTGGTGTTTTGGGGAGGGATGCACTGCTGGAAGTGCTGATGAGATGCAGGGGGGAAGAAGAAGCATGTGATGGGCAGTGAATCCACCTGCTTGGGCAGTCTTGTGAGAAGGACTTCCAGTAACCCAAGAGCACAAAAGGGAACTCTGTCTACCTGGGCTTAAGAGGTGGAGAATAAAGCTGCTTCTTCATTCAGGGAAATTCTCCATGTGAAATGGAGGTTTGCTCACCTTTTGATGGTTGTCACTTAATCACCTTGTAAGTGAAGAATATTGAACCCCATTTTCATATTTTCAGTCATAGGTAGTTTTTCTGCTTTGCTAACTTTTAGACACTCAGCTCATATTCTACCCACATCTTTAAAGCTGATTGTCCCCATTGGGCCTTTTGGTGGGGGTGTTTTTTTGGTGGAGAGACACACAACTGTAAAAAAGCTCCTGGCTGCTTAAGTTCCTTCATCACTCTTCCCTCTCCTTGGAAAAAATAACAAAGGTGCTGATGTCTCTGTAGGAAAGGTTCTGAAAGGATTCTGGAGGCATACAGGGTCTTCAACAAATGTTTCAAAGCAGATTCATCATTTGCAGTGAATACAAGTTTTTGACTGGTATGTAGGAAGGAGCTTGAATAAGCTCAGATCTCAGGATTGAAGGTTTTTCTAAAGGAAAAGCTCTAGAAATGCCTGCATGTAGATGGGGGGAAATGTGTGTGAATCAAGAACAAAGCCCCAGGACACAGCAAGAGTGAATAACCTTTCAGATCAAGCTGGTTTCCCCACTAGAGAGAGTTCCAGCCTGCACGTTACCATTTGATGCAAATCTATGTCTGAATAGCACTACTGGATAATAGATAAAAGATTATCTGTGACATTAGGAAAAATGAAAGCTTAAAAATGGCTACAAGTTCCATGAAAAAAAACCCAAATTAGACAGTCTTTCTGAAGGACAACAATAGCCCCCATGGTTCATTCGATACTGCAGCCCTGCTCCTGTCCACCACTGTTCTATCAACTGGCACCAGCTCCTCTGTGCTCAGCAGCTTCCCTGCTGCCTCCTCTCTGCTGAAAGGTAAGGTCCAAGGAACAAACCCAGTTGGGATTCCTTTCCCTCAACTTGAAATTGTGACAGAAATTCAATTGGAGCAGCTCCACATTCAGCACATTTGATTGAACAAGAGGATTACAGATGGGATTTCCAGGGCAGGCAAGAATCTGATTTTCATCTCAGTTCTTCCTGACTAAAGAAGAATAAACTGGTTTTCACTTACCAGTGAAGGTCCAGGACGAGGACATCTCTGTAGAATGACAGAGTCTGTTGAGCTGGAAGGGACCCATCAGGATCATCAAGTCCAACTCCTGTCCCTGTGTAGGGCACCCCCAGGCTCACACCATGTGCCTGAGAGCCTCATCCAAACACTTCTTGAGCTCAGGCAGGCTTGGAGCTGTGAGCACTTCCCTGGAGAGCCCATTCCACTGCTCAGCCACCCTCTGGGTGAAAAGCCTTTTTCTTATATCTCACCTAAACCCTTACTGCACAGATTCCTGCTCTGCACTCACAAATACCAAATGAAGGGAAGCTGCAGAGCAAGGTACAAAGGGTAAAGCTATTCCCACCATCTTCAGCCACAAGAAGCTGCTCAGTGGAAGGTGGTTTAGGGCAGAGGACCCAACCTCCCCACAGCTGCAGCCAGTTGGGGCTCCCACCTCTAAACGGGGACACCTGTGGATGTGTTTATCTGTTTCAGCTGGTGTAAACTGGTGTAAACTGGCCTTGTTCCACTGACATCAGCAAAACCATGCTGATTTATACAAACTGATGATCTCACCCACTGTAATTACATGTCCTTTCCTATCTCCAAGTCCTGCTCTGTAACAGAGCAAGATCCCAGTTACTCGGTGCATTCCTCTTGCATGCTCTCAGAACCCAGTCTGGCACAGCAATCTAATCCATTCCAGTGAAATACACCCTTCTACTCACAGTAATACAAGGCTTTAAAATAAAGACAAATATAAAGTTCAGCCTAACTACACCAAATTCACAGCTATTGTTTTCATTAAGTGAGAGCACAGTGGAGGTCAAGCAATAGAGATGCCAATTCAACACGGACACGTTTCCTTGCCCAGTATTTCTACATTGTGCTGCACGATTGACATTTGGGCAGGCATGTTGAAAAAGCTGTGAAATTATATTGAAAATCTGAAAAACAAGCCCTGACAGGCACTCTGAGAGAGCTGTGACGGGGGGAAGAGACAGCAAGGCAGAGAAAAATAATCCTGCCACCTTGTGCAACCTGTAATGATTATTTCTCTGTTCTGCCATGCAGGTTGGTTCCTCGTGAGCACCTGTACTGACAGAGGCAACACCTTGCCAGGACATGCACCCATGAGCCAACAATCCCCACTTATCAAAAAAAAAAAAAAAAAGCCCTTCAGACTTCACCAGTAGTATTAACAAAACGTTTGGTGTTGCAGAGTTTATTCACAGACATCCAAAGACAACTCCTGTAAAAACCTGGGGATCAGCTAAAACCTCCTGAGCTGAGGACACCCAGCCTGGTGGGATGTGACCCTATGGAAAAGTCCTGCATTCCTGGTGGGATGTGACCCTATGGAAAAGTCCTGCTCACCTGGTGGGATGTGACCCTATGGAAAAGTCCTGCTCACCTGGTGGGATGTGGCCCTATGGAAAAGTCCTGCTCACCTGGTGGGATGTGACCCTATGGAAAAGTCCTGCTCACCTGGTGGGAAGTGACCCTATGGAAAAGTCCTGCTCACCTGGTGGGATGTGGCCCTATGGAAAAGTCCTGCTCAGTGTGGGGTTGGCTGCTCCATATCATCCATAGGGATGCTCTGCTACGAGTCCTGGAGCAGCCAGGGGAGACTTATTTGAGAGTGCAGGAGAAGCTGGGATCTGGCAGCAGCTGCCCATGTGGCACTTTGTTCAGGAAGATTGAATCAGTCCACTGTTAAATTAACAACTGGGAACGGTGCAGAGAATTGGGCTGACACTGGAGTTGTTTAACTTTGATTTTCATTGTCTCATTTTTCGGAGCGTGGCAGCATTCCAGTGCTCCAAGGTGAAAAATGCATTTGTGCTCTTCAGTAACTCTGAATATGAGCAATCACTCTTTGAATTGAAATCCCCATCAGACATCTCCCTGGAAAATGACACTACAGAAGAGCTACAGCTAAAGCTCCAAAGTGTCCAGAAGTACAAACTCTTAGTACAGGGGGGGGGAAAGAACAACACTTCCCTGGCCAATGGCTGCGAGGCAGAAATGGGATGAAAACTCCCCAGTCCCAGGAACAAGCCATCCAGGGTTTAATTAATACATTTGCAGCAAGCCAGGGTGCTCTAGCTGTTGTTAGATATGCTGATTTTTCAGTGTGGTTGAAGCTTCATTTATGATTTCAGTAAAAGCTCAATTTTTTTTCTCTCTAGTTAAAAAATGAGCCTCTAGCTACAAATTGGACGATTACAGCCAGTATTGTAGAGCAGCAGTAAAAAAGTGTTAATGAGCTGCAGGATATCAGAAACAAAAAAGAAAATATTTCCCCTGCAGGCCAAACAAAATTAATTTTAAAAATTAATGTAAACCACTAATGCAGCAAGTGCCTCCATTAAATTATGAGGCTATGACATGTACAATGCAATATTTTTGCTGTTGAATTTGTTATCTAAAAGGTGTTCATTGTTTATTATGGTGTGAAAAGCTGTTTTCCTCCAGATAGGCTGGTTCATTATGAAATTGGATCCCTGCCATAGCCCTATTTCTTAGCAATGAAGCAATGCCCTGTAGCAAAAAAAATGCCGAGCACGGCTCTCTGCTTCAATATCAGAAATGTAAATCAAAAGACTCCAGTCTGCTTTTTAAATGGCTTTTTGGTCTTTACAGAGATGAAATTCACCCCCCAAATATTTCACATTGCTGGCTGGTGAAAACAGCTTCTCCAAATTCCAGCTCTGCTGAATGATTATTATGATAATAATCCCTGGCAATGAAGGGTTTGTAACCATTCATGCTATTAAACCACTTTTATTTCTGGTGTTTCATTCATCATACTGTAACAGGTTTGGCTTCAGGAAAGGAAAGGAGCCTATGTATTAACTGCCTGAGGAGAAAACAACATTCTGAAAAGAAAGAAGATGTGTACAATTACAGCAACTATAAAGACTTTTAATATTTTAGGGTTGAAAATTTCACAGAACTGGAAAGACTCTCAGCACTAGAAGCCAACACTGAGCATCAGGGTGGGACCCCCTGTGAGCCTGGGACCTTGCCAGGGCAACCAGAGGAGGTCTGGCCCTAAGGAAGAGGATGAAACAGAGAAACAAGAGCTGCTTTTGCAGTTTGAGGTTGATAAAAACATTGGGGCTTTCACTTCTGAATAACAGTGGGGAGACAAAAACCAGAATGTAACCAAAAGCCCTCGATTGGCATATAAAAAATTACTCTATTTAGCAAAATTAGATATTTTGTTGGCCTTCATTTATGAGCCAAAACACCCTGAGTGGAACTACTTACCAGTTTTAATTAGTAATAAAAAGCTTACAAGCACCAGGGGAGCCAGAACTGGAGTCTGTGGGCCAAATCCTGTGCTCAAATTACATCAGTTGAAATCTAGGTTCTTCTTTATCTTCAAAGTTGCTTTGTGCCTTCCACAGGACAACTCTGTGGCCTCCAGTCACACTGAGGATGGAAACTTGTCCTGTGAGTGACACACTGTGAACCTGTCATTTGACCAGGTTTAACATAGATTGCTGTCAGGAGATTTGCAAGTGCTCAGGGCATGAGTCACTGGGGATTAATTACTGGTTTGAGTGGTTTTGTTTGGTTTCTGTCTTGATATACTTTGCAAACAAGTAGTTCTTAAGAGTACTCTTTGAAATTCAAAAGGCACATCAGGATTTATTCAGTAGTCAGCAAAGAACAAGACAAACATGCCAAAAATTACAGTGAAAAATGCTCATTAATAGTAAGTATTTTCAAGGCACCTTCCAGGTACTGGGAAAAAACACATGGATGGTTTGCTTGGAGCAAGTAGGTCTTAGAGGGAGCACGCTGTGATTTACAGCCTTGTTGAGACACAACTTTTATTCCTCTGCCACCACACTGGCTTGAAAACTCACAGCACTACAGCAATGAAAATTGGTGCTCATCCATGGAAGTATCCATGAGATCAGAGTCTCTACATGGATTTTTACTACAGCCATACTAGTTTCTATAGTTAAAGCAGTGCAATATATACATATATTTATGTATATGTGATCTTCATGTTAAAAAGTGCCAAATAAACAATCCTGCCTTAAAAGGGATTAATTCTGTTGCCATACACTTGACCGACTGTAGTTTACCTCTACAGACTTTTCACTGATAAACTTCCAGGCAAGGAGATAATTCAGCTCAGTTTTCTCCTATTGATCTGATAAACTAAATTTATACACATGATGAAATAAAAAAATCAAATGAAAAAACAAGATGTTCTGGTTGACAGTCTGGACACAAGATCAGCTGGAGCGTGATGTATGATAAACATTTCATCAGATCTTCCTCTGCATTTTCATTTCAACCTTCCTTAAATAAACTCCCCCAACAGCCATAACCTGACCTGAAAAGCTTCCTGATGGTGAACATCAGTGAGACCAAAAACCAAGGCTCTTGTGGGGAGAGGCTGCACAGTGCAGCCCAGCTCTGCTCCCAGCGTGGAAGCAGAAGATGCCACCAGCGTCTCCCTGAGCTACTCTGCAACCCTACATGCAAAGGACTTGCAGGAGTTGTCCACAGAAAAGAGGCACCTCCCAATCCCCCACATCTTTTTTGGGTTTTTTTTTTCCTCTTTCTTTGTTTTTTCTTCATAGAATCTTAAAGGTAGGAAAAGACCTCTAAGATCATCCAGTCCAACCACCAACCCAACTCCACCACGGCCTCTAAACCATGTCCCAAAGAGCCACATCTACACATTTTTTGAACACTTCCAGGAGTGCTGACTTCCCAGATAAGCCTATTCCAATGACAGTAAGAAGGGTTAGAGGTGTAGAGCCTCTGGCACACAGTGGGCCACCCCAGGTATAAAATCAGCACACAAGTAGTAACTCAGTAGGATGCCCCTGCCCATCACATGCCTTTGCAATTTAGTAATGGTCAGGTGAAAAAATTACTATTTTTCAACTCAAAGGAGAGTCAGGAAGAAACAAACAAGCAAGCAAGCAAAATCACTTCCAGCTCTCTCCATCAGGCAAAGGTCTGGATCAAGAGGTCATTTCTGGACCAATTACCAATCCATGAAGCAACACCTTTCCCTCCTCAAGCTACCAAAACGCTGACATTTTTCAGGCCAAAGCAAGCTGACAGATGAGCCCACCTTGCCTGAGACTGCCACACATTGCATCCATTTTTATTTATCAATTTGAAATTAAACAATTTCAATCTGATATTTTTTACTGATGTCTTAGTCAAAATTCCCTCATCTTTCATCAGGAGGGACCTCACCAAGCAACCTTCAGCAGCAACAACGCTCAGGAAGGGACCCAGGGAGCAGCCTGCAAGCTCTGCACTGCCATGCTGATCACACATGCACTGTGAGCTCTCTCTTCATCAGGTGGAGTGGTAATTAATAAACACACAATAAAACAAATTTCAGAATGCAGCAATACAAAACTGTATTTTCCTTGTTGCTTTTCCATTGCATCCCTGATGAAGAAGCAGAAGGAAAACAAGGTGTGGTGGCACTGGATAATCATTTAGGTCAGAAAAAACCTTGAAGATCCTCAGGTCCAATTGTTAACCCAGCACTGCCAAGTCCAGCACTAAACCACAGCCCTCAGCACCACGTCTGCACCTTTTATAGTGTAAACCCAGTGTTTGGGATTACTCTGGATTGACATCTGAGTCCCTGAGGATGGACTGTGTTTTGCCATCCATACACTGCCTCTGGATCTGACCTACATTTTTGGAACAAGAGGGGCAGCACAAGCATTTGGAAGTGATGTTCCTCTATTAGCTATAAGACTAATTAAGACACTGCTGGGCACTCCACAGTCAGGCCTGGCTGTTAATGGCCATTGACTTTTTTAAAAGAGCATGTACAAGTTTAAATGGCATCAACTCCCCTAGATCCCCTTTCCCTATCTTTGTCTCCCCTGCTAGGGGTTAAGCACGTTGGAAATAAGGGAAAAAACAGTCCCCTCCTTTCTTTGCCTGCGGCACCAAGATCAGGAAACTCACTGCTAATCACTGCAGTTGTGATTCCTGATTTCAACTGGCAGCATGGAGAATTGAACTCCAGTCCCCTGAGTACAGCAGGCTTCACCAGGCAGGCCTTGAGCTTGTTAAAACTGTGGTGCTGCCATGCAGTTATCAATTTTAAATTAATCTCTCCCCCCACGCACACTCCATCCTCCCCCACCATCTCTTAAAGTGGCTGCTAAAAATATAAACTCCAGGACACCTAAGACTTAACTAAGTAAAAACCAGGATACTATTAATTATATGTTTCCTTCAGCCACAGCTCCTGGAAAAATGGCTTTCTGCACTGTTTGGGGGATTTACCTAATCCACTTCCCGCAGTAAAGCCAACCACAGCTCCCACCATCTTAGCATCCCACCATGCAAATCCTGCCTCCCACAAGGAACCCTCTCAGAAGAGCAGCTCCTCTCCAGGGCTGCAGCAGTGCCTGGGAACTAGAACCTGGACAGGTTGAGTGTGTGCTCTTCACTCCCCCAGATCTGCCCTGTGGAGAAGCCAGAGGTTACAGATCTCCCTGTTACCTGACTGACCCCATCCCCAGCACAACCTGAGCACTGCTGCAAACCTGCAGAGCCACCGACTCACCCAGAGTGAGGATGAGGATGCTGAGCTGCACTGGACCTACCCCCTGATTTCTACCACCACCTGCCCCACCTGGGCTTCTCAAGATTAACCCCAAATGGCTCCTTCACCAGACTGGGGCTGAGTGTTTGTATCCATTGAAGAGCAGCCTGGCTACCATGGTCCAGCTTTTTTAAAAAAGTCTTTTTCACTTGGCCACGTCCACCTGAAACAAGAAATCCCTCGATGCTGGCACAGAGCAGGTGACAGCACAAATCTGCCTGCACCTTCTGGGGCTTTATCTCCTGCAGCTGCAATTGCTGCCTAAGTCAAAAGGCACTGAAAGGGAGGGGACCTGGCCTGGGAATGGGGACTCAAAAAGCAGTCAGCTGCACCCCCACCTCAGTGCCAAATTTGAAAACCTATGGAAGCAAGATTATAAAGGTCTGCAGGCTTCAGGATCCAGTTTGGAATCTATGAACTTCTGAAATCTGTTAGTGTTTTATTTGTAATGATACTGCCAGCAGACTCCCCCCCGCAAAGGTCACAGCACACAGCATTAAATTGCAGTACAACAAATCTTCAGCTATCCATATTTTACAAAATGATAGGGGCAGGCTGGAAAGGGAGGCTGGGATAAAGCAGAAAAAAGTCTAGACCTGCTTTCCTAAAAGTAAAGAGGGGGTAATTTTAAAATTTTATGAGGAAGTAATTGAGGTACTATATACAATACTCCCTTTAAAAATAAAGTAACACTTCTGACAGCCATAGAAAGCCAGAGGTTATTATAGAGATGAATGGTTCTCTGTTTGGAAATTTAAATACTATGCGGCCCTAATTTATAAACATTTAAGATTTTATAAAGCTGGTGGGAATAAAAGAGCAAAAAAAGGCAAAACAAGCCAGAGCCATTTTTCAAAAACCCCAAAGCCCACCCGTCAAGTGAATGAAAACCATCTCTGTGGCTGCACCCTGCTTTCCTTACCCTCTGCTGCTCCAGCCCAGAACCTGCCCTTCAATATGCCCCAGAACAAACCCACTATTGTGTCACTTTTTGTGCACACCACAGTGAGCTGAATTCATCCCAGAATCAGCATATTTAGCATTACCCCTCTAAATACAAGCATATGTGTCTGCAAAATACAGGGATCAGTCTTCCTTGCTGGCAGCTCTGAGTTCTTGACATCAGTGGGAAACAAGCATGTGCCTACATCCTCCTCCTCCTCCTCACTCAAGTGGGAGCTCAGGGGACACAGTGTGGCTGTGACCTGCCAGGGCCATCCCTCAATTTTGACAAACACTGAGGACACAACAAAAAAAGGAGAGCAGAAAGGCTGTGCCCACACCTGAGGGGGGGCAGAGCAAAGGGCAGCTCTGCAATGGGACAGAACTTCCATGGGACCAACAAAAAGCCATGAAAGGTTTCTTTCCTCCCCCTAACCATGGCTTCCAATTGCTGCCTCAGTTATAGGAAGCTCCTCTATGGCTACCAGAAGGCACTGAAGCAGAGGCTGACAGGGAAGCTGGAGCCCTCTTACCTGCTGTGTATTACTGGATGTGCACTGACCTGAGAGGATCTGGATACCACTGATCTTCCTCAGTTGGTCTCCACACCTCCTGGAGCCAGGAGCTTACTCACACTCCTTGTTTCAAGTGGAGTCTAATGTAGTTGAAAAAATACCACACAAAACTAATATGCTCTTCTTACACCTCTCTTTTTTTATTCTTCATGTCAGAGCTGTTTCTCCACACCAGTTACAGAGAGGTTCAAAGGGAGGAACCGTTCAGTTCAGCTTGAGACAACTCAACACTGAACCTCACCAAGTATTTTCTGACTACAGATAAACTCAGAAATGTAAACCCAGGAGGGGACTTTGGGAAATTTTGGCTGTGGATGAACTGACAGGTCAGTATCTCCACAGGACTGACCCAAACCCACGGCTCACCCATCACCTCAACTTCAGGAGAATTTGGATTCTTACCTGAACTTCATGGCTGAGGCCCATTTCTAATTGTAACTAAATATGTCACTCCATCCTGTAGCACCTGACTTCTTTCTGGCCCATCTCAGCTGCCTTTTTGACCTGCACACCCCAGTGAAGAACCAAGATCAAGAAAGTTATGCCTACTGAGTGTGAGGATTAGTGAAAAAAATCCAGCCAGAATGTCAATGAGGTAGGGGCATCTCATACTCCTCACATTAAAATTCAGTAGGTTTTCCAGTCCTTCTGGCCTCAGTGCATTTGCATAGTATAGGGTCAGAGAGACATCCTGATTCCACTATAGCTGCTCTGTTTAAAGGGTCATAATGGTGACATATGAAAATAACCCCACTTTAATTGATACCCGGGCTGCTGGCTGTTGAATTTGAAACTCCCCCTGGCCCCATCTCTTGTATATCTAATGTACAGTACACTCAACAGCAGATGCCAAGCAGGCAGCCTGGTGTCTCAGCTGCATTAGCAGAACTTTAAAAATAATTGTGGAATTGTCCACAAGGTGTCCACCCTACTTTTCAATCTTCTGAATCTCTCAGCAATGCTCACGGAGCAGTAAATGCTCCCAGAGCTGGCAAGTTATTTAATTGCATATCCCAACTGTAGCATCTTGGGAGCAGAGTAGCAGAGATGTAGGTGTATTTATTAAGTTCTCTTCTGGTGTTTTTGCTGCTATCGATTCCCAAATCTTACAGACAAATGGCAATTACAAATGACATCTAATTCCTAGCCTGGGCTCAGTCAGCCATGACAAGCTCAACACAAAACGTATTTCCTAACAGCTCTGCTGGGCTCAGAACCTCAGATTATGGGGCACTGAAAGATTCTTGGCAGCAAACATAGACCAGATTGGTTTCCTTATTTTTTTTGAGCATTGTCTCCTCCATAGCAAGAAAGGTGATGGCCAATTCTACTCAGAAAAGGGAAAAAAGGCTACCTGAAGAGTTACAGCATGGCAATTATAATTGCATTACTGATTAACTGCTCATCGCTTCTTAAGTCTTAATTTTTGTGATGCTTTCCATGATTCAGTTCAGACTCAGTTCTGGGATACAATAAAAGACAAATGCTGTTTACCAGTGAGTCACTCAGCTTAGAAAATAATGAAATTCTGATGAAAACCCATCCCATTTACTATGAAATTGTACTGCTACTGTATTTGCTGGTGAGGCAGTAATAAGGTACTGCAAAACTTCTTTGCATTGCAGATCAAGACTAAAAAGCCTATTATTTAGTCTCCTAACATTACTAAACCCTTTAATGGTTGCAACCATACCATCTATTTTTGGAAAAAGTGCTTTTAAAAATTAAATCCTGTGGGTTATTGGGATGTGTTATTAACAGAGACTGTTC